>NC_080691.1:72482168-72800579 GCF_030445035.2 Dasypus novemcinctus
GATATACATTTTTCTTAAGTGCACATGGATCATTCTCCAAGATAGACCATATGCTAGGCCACAAAGAAAGGTTTAATGAATTCAGAAAGATCGAAATCATACAAAATAATATCTCTGACCACAGTGGAGTGAAGCTGGAAATCTGCAAGACCAGAGGCCCAGATTTCACACCATGATTTGGAAATTAAACAGCACAATCTTAGAAAAACAGTGGGTCAAAGAGGAAATCTCAAAAGAAATCAATGACTACCTTGAAACAAATGATAATGATAACACAACATACCAAAATTTATGTGATGCAGCAAAAACAGTACTGAGAGGGAAATTTATAGCCATAAATTCATATATCATAAAAGAAGAAAGAGCAAAAATTGAAGAACTAACTGCACATTTGGAGGAATTAGAAAAACAACAACAACAACAAAGTAATCCCACAGGAAGAAGGAAGGAAATAACAAAGATAAAAGCAGAACTAAATAAAATAGAAAATAAGAAAGCACTTGAAAAGATAAACAAGACCAAGAGCTGGTTTTTTGAGAAGATCAACAAAATTGACAAACCTTTAGAGAGACTAGCAAAGAAAAAAAGAGAAGATGCAAATACACAAAATAAGAAATGAGAAAGGAGAGATCACCACTGACCCCACAGAAATAAAGACTATCATAAGAGGATACTTTGAAAAACTATATTCCAAATCCTGGGGAAGACTAATGCTATCAAATAGAGGGAACTGTATCTCTTGAGAGAAAGGGTGGCTCCCAGGGCATTAGGGTAGTTGAGCAAGTCAGGCTCTGAACACTGCTTCAAGTATCTCTGGACGTAGCTCCTCAGGAAATGGAGATTGGCTGTTGCTGTGGGCCCCAAGGGGAAGGGAAAATGGATGTTGAATGGATGGAACCAAGGTAAATGTGGGGGTAAGAGATCAGTTTCATGAGAGTACACAAGGACGGATATAAAACATGTAATATTACACCAAAAACATATAGGGAACGACAGACTAATAATGTAAACCATAATGTAAAACATAGGATAACTAAAAAATTTAGAAAACTGTATAGCCTAAAGTATGGACCACAATGTAAGCACAGATGTCACCTTGTTTGAAAACTATTGTCTCAGAATCTGTACATCAGTTTCAGTAAATATGATATGAATAAGTAAAAAGATTATCGCTGTGGAAGGGAAAAGGTTTTATGGTGAATGTGTGAGAGTACTGTATATTGTATATATGAATTACTGTGATCTAAGGCTTTTGTGAAGAGAAGCTCAATAATTAGGAAAAAAGGAAAGAAAAAAATAGGAAGTAGAATTTTTCCAAATCAATATGTATTCTATATCTAACCTTTAAACTCATCGCTATATTTCATTTTACTAGTAAGGGAACCTGACATTATATTGGGCTTCACTTTTCAGGAAGTTTTGGATCACAGAGTGGTTCAACAATGGCAGCAGAGGAATACTGGTATGGGATGTTATTGACAGGCAATATATGGTTGACAGAGAGTTTTACAGGGCATGTGTCCAGGGTGCATGGAAATGTTTGGATATACTCATAGTGGAAACAATTAAAAACAACAGCTGGGGGGGTACTGGGTTACTGGCCGGGGGGGTCTCTGTCGTGGTCCCTAGGGGAGCAGCGGCAGTCCCCCAGGTGTAACGGGAGGGACGAGGAAGGAATGAGGGTCCAACAGTGAGCCCCTGATACTAATGACTATGCTTATGAGCCTATACACCTGAAATAAGAACAAGGCCTAGAGCAGCACTGTGCCTAAGAGTTCCCTCCTGACAGCCTCCATGTTACTCAAATGTGGCCAGTCTCAAAGCCAGACTCAGCATGTAAATGCAATGCCTTCACCCCAGCGTGAGACATGACACCTGGGGATGAGCCTTCCTGGCACTGAGGGATCACCACCAAGTACCAGCTGATGATGTAACTATAAAATGACCTTAAATTAAGGGTTCAATGCGGACCAGCAGAATATCCCTGTCTACATATAATAACAGGATTTAAAAATGCTTTTTGACCTAAAGTAAGGGGAAAATGGAAAAGACAAATGAGTTCATATGGCTATGAGTTTCTAAAAAAAGAGTCTGGAGGTTGTCAGAAGGAATGCCCTTATGCACACCTGAGCAGTCTCAGAGACAGATAAAGTAGATACAACCCCAGATATTGGTCCTTTTGAGGGCTAAAGAGACCCACAGGTTCTATGGTGATGACAGATGGGGTTCACTGCCATGCCAGTTGGCCCTTCTTTGGTGCTGGTGTTTCTGCATGATGGAGCTGGACTCAGATGGGATCTCTTTTCACAAGCCTTTCATGCTACTTTACTGGAATAGTAGTTGGTGCTGGGGCTTAAGATATATCTAGGGGATTTGAATCTCTGGACTGACAGTATGATAGCCAGGCCCTGAGCCTCAACAGACTTCAGCTCCTACACTCTGATTTATTGGACTTACCCCACTCAGCTAACACAGAGTTGAAGAATGTCAACCACCACACCATGGAGCCTAGAGTGCCTACAACTGAAAGCAGGAGGCTTGCATCCAGTATCCATGTGGAATCTAAACTCCTTCTTTACATAGATGCAGAATGGACTCAACGAAGCCAGGGTCCACAGGAAGCAGGAATACAGTAAGGATCAGAGTGGACTTAGTGATATTCTATTCATGAACTATTGTGGTTAATAATCGAGAAAATGTGGCATTGGTGTGGAAAAAGTGGCCATGGTGGCTGCTGGGTGTGGGGAATGGGAGGAAGAGAAGAGATGTGGAGGCATTCTCGGGACTTGGAGTTGTCCTGGGTGGTGCCCCAGGGACAATTGCCGGATGTTGTATGTCCTCCCATAGCCCACTGGATGGAATGTGGGAAAGTGTGGTCTATGGTGTGGAACACGGGACATGGGGTGCAGCGATGCCCGGAGATGTACTCACCAGACGGAATGGATGTGACACAATGATGGGGGAGAGTGTCACTGTGGGAGGAGCGGTGGGGTGGGGGTGGTGGGGGTGAATGGGGACATCATATATTTTTAATGTAATATCTTTTAAAAAAATGAATAAATTGAGTAGAATTTGGGAAAAAAAATAAAATAAAATAAAGAAGAAGGAAAACTGTCTCTATGTGTGGATGACATGACTCTATAAGTAGAAAATCTCAAAGAACCCATAAGAATGTGACTAGCAGTGGTAAACAAATTAAACAAAATTCTGGATTTCAAGATGAGCATGAAAAAATCAGTCGAGTTTCTGATGAAATGTTATGCAGTGGTTAGAATAAATGAAGTTGTGAAGCATATGACAACATGGATGAACCTGGAGGACGTTGTGTTGAGTGAAGCAAGCCAGACACAAAAGGACAAATACTATATGATTGTGCTATTATGAACTAAATATATTGTGTAAACTCATGGAGCTAAAAATTAGAATATAAGTCATCAGAAAATAGGAGGGTAGAGAATGGAAAGCTAAGAATTAATTTGTGCAGAATTGGTAAAAAGTTTGTTCACAAATCTTTGCAAATGAGAAGAAATGGTGAAAGTATATCATGGTGTTTGTAACTAACAGAGTTATTATATAGGTATGACAGTGGTTGAAAGGCAAGATTATGGTCATGTATATTACTAGAAGGAAAGATAAAAACTGCAACATGGGACTGTATAAGAAAGTAAAACCTCATGTAAAACATAGATATGGGTGATATTGAATATATAAGACTGTTTTTAAAAATATAAATACAAATATACTAGAAAGAAGGAAAGAGAAAAGCAGCTTTGTATGGAAGGAGAAGCATAGAAAGATTGAGGGGTGACGAGTTTTGTTTGCTTGTTTGTTTTTTGTTTATTATTATTATTATTGGAATAATGAAAGTGCTCTAACAATGATTGAAGTGATGAATGTATGAATACATGATTATATTGTATAACACTGATTTTACACTTTGGATGGATTTATGCTTTATAAATATATATCAATAAAATTGATTTGTTTAAAAAAATCAATTGTGGTTCTATATACAAACAATGACAATTCCAAAAAGGAAATAAAAACTCAATTTCACTTATAACAGTACCTAAAAGAGAAAAATATCTAGCAATAAATTTAATCAAGGAGGTAAAAGTCATCCTTTGAAGACCACAAAAATTGCTGATAGAAAATAAAAATCTAAATAAATGGAAAGTCATCCTGTGTTCATGCATTGAGGGAGGTAAAAGAGTGAAGAAGTTGAAACAAAATTACATACAGATTCAATCAAATCCCTATCCAAATTCCAATACTTTTTTTTGTAGAAATGGTGAAGCCAGTCATATGGAATTCCATCTTACCATGGGCAGTCTAAACTTTCTATAAAAAGAAGAGCAGTCAGATGGCTCACACTTCTCAATTTTAAAATTTTCTACAAGTGGACACATGGCATCAGATTAGGCAGATAAGACTCATCACTCTCATAAGCAACAGAGAAAGAGTCCAAAGCCTCCTGAAGGACCTGCTTTGGGGAACAGCAGACCTGGACAGTGCTTCACAACTCTCAGAAGAGTGAGAGACAGAGAGATGAAGAGGCTGAAACAACAAACTGTGACTTACTAAACCACTAGAAAGGGCTCCCCTCCCTTACCCCTGAGATATTCAGCAGGGATAAGACCCCTGGCTAATTGCAGCTGACTGAGAGGAGAGCAGATGTCTTCCTCCCTGCCAGATGTTACAAGGGAAAAGGGGGAGGGAGTAGGGGGGCTTTTCTTCAGTGAATTCGGCCAGAGGAGTCTACTTTGAATCTTGGCTCTGGCCAGACAAAGACAAAGGAAAACCCAGAGAGCTACACCTCTGTGGAAATGTGCGCCAACAAGTGCCATCTGCTGGCCAGTCTGGAAACTTCAAGGACAAAAATTGCTTTTAGAGCTCTTTTTATCCCTCCCCTGGGAGAAAGTCTGTACCCATTAGTGAGTCCCTGGCACGATTTTGGTGACTTAAGATGGGCAATTTTAAGGACTTAGAATAAGATGAATCAAATATCAAAGAGCTGTGAAAAAATAATAACAATAGGCAAGAGAGAGAAATTGGCCATCAAAGTAAATTCACCAACATATCACATGCCTAGACATAAGCAAAAAATTACAAGCCATACTAGAAAACAGGAAGAGATCACCCAGCCAAAGGAGTAAGCCAAATGTTCTGAAGCAATTGAGGATTTAAGATAATTATACAAGGATAATCTCAAAACTTTCCTAAATCAATTAAAAGAATTAAAAGAAAATATGACTGATGAGATAAAGGATATTAAGAAGACACTGGGTAAGCATAAAGAACAATTTGAAAGTCTACAAAGAAAAGTAACAGACTTTATGGGAATGAAAGACACAATGGATGATATGGATATGGCTTAAACGATTGAGCTCCAGGCTACCACCTGGGAAGATGAGCAAGACAGTGAACTGACTTGATGGGCAGGTGTAGCAGCTGACACAACAAGATGACACAACAAGAGACACAAGGAAAACATAATGAGAGACAAAGCAAAGCAGGGAGCAGAGGTGGCAAAAGAAATTAGGCACCTCCCTCTCACATTGGAGGTCCTGGGTTCAGTTCCTGGTGTCTCCTAAAAAGAAGACCAGCACACAACAAACAGACACAGCAAATGCAAACAAAGAGGGGGTGGGAGAAATAAATAAATATATCTTTAAAAACAAACAGACAAAAATACATTAGAGGTGGTTAGCATAAGGGTCTGTCTGTCATGTGGGTCTCCGCAATGCAGTTAGCACATCCAGCATAAATGAATACATGATTTGGTGCAGCCGGGCTTTGGTACCAAGCGGAGAGGAGATGCACACAGCACTTGAGTGCGTGGAAAATAGATATGAAGGTACATATGCACACAAAATTTTGTCTCATTTGTTTGCTGATGTTTATTTTCCACCATTGCAATCATTGCCATGAAGAGCATGGCCATGGCCCTGAAAAGCATCACAGACACATCATGGAAATTCAGAATTAGAGCCAAGCAAGTTTTCAGTGCTCGATGCTGAAAATGAAAAAAAAAAACAACAACAAAAAACTATATTGAGAAACTTTTTTATCTTTTTTGATCTGGAGAAACTTTTAACTAACTTGGGCCTTAGAGAGATAAAAGTAATCAAGATTAATCATCAGGATCTTGGCCACGATCATGTTTCTCACTTAGATATTTTGGCAGTTCTGGAGGGAAAGCATTTTCACTTGCATCACTACCAGCATTCCCATAATCATTTAAATTCAGAAAATCAGACTGTGACCAGTTTATCAACAAAAGGAAACCATAAATGTGATCCAGAGAAAGAACTAATTGAAATATCTATAAAATTTGCTGATAAACATATGCACAACCATAATCCTCACTTACATAATCGTCATTTGCATTATCACCTTGATCATAATGCTACTTACCATTTTCATAATGATTCTATTACTCAGAGTAATCACGGTGAACATAGCTATTAACCATCAATAAAGACCAATACAACACAGGAACAAACTGAAATTAACTGACTGCAACAAAAGAAGAAAAGAAAAGGGAAGAAAAGCAATGTGAATTTTGAGGTTATTATACCAGGTTTCCCCTGTTAACCATGTTTAGGGTAAACATATTCAGGTCCACAAGCTTGATCATGTACATAACCCAGGTCATTCTCAGGCACATGTTCCAGAACATATGGTCATGAACCTGGTCATGGACACCAAGATCTCAAATCTGTTGAGGGTGAACTTCAACATATTAGAAAACGAGGAGCACCATATGTTTTAAAAAGTGCAATTTATCCAGCTGTTAGTCACAGATATCATCATGAAGATGACTATCAGCATGACGAGTGTTTAAACATCACTCAGTTAAGATACTACTGTCATCATGCCAACTCTCCGATCTCATCTGATCTATTTACTTAACTTCGCCTGCATTGTTATATCAAATTGACAGCCGACTCTGTATTGAGAATTTTGACAAACTTTTGGTTGAAGATTTAAACAAAGGTAAAAATCTGGTTCCTGAAGATAAGGCACGTGTAGGTGCATCAGCTTGGATTTGTGGTATCATTTTTAATACTGTCATTAGTCTGCTTTCCTTGCTAGGCATGATCTTGGTTCCCACTATTAACCAAGGATGCTTCAAATTCCTTCTCGCACTCCTTGTTGCACTAACTGTAGGAACAATGAGTGGAGATGCCCATCTTCATCTACTGCTCCATTCTCAGGGTGGCCATTATCACGGTCATCAACATGCACATGGACATGGGCATGACATTCTCATGGACATGAATCAAAGAATTTTTCAGAAGAATATGATGCTGTATTGAAAGGACTTGTGGCTCTTGGAGGCATTTGTTTACTATTTATCATTGAACTATTGCCTTAGAATGTTTAAACACTACAAACAACAAAGAAGAAAGCAGAAATGGTTTATGAAGCAGAGCACAGAAGAATCAACCATCAGAAGGAAGCTTTCAGACCATAAGTTAAATAATACACCAGATGCTGACTGGCTTCGGCTCAAATCTCTTGCTGGAACTGATGACTCAGTTGTTTCTAAAGATCAGCTTAATGATACTGAACTGATAGATTTAGAAGGCCAAAAAGAATCCCCTCCTAAAAATTATCTTTGTGTAGAAGAGGAGAAAATCATGGACCATTCTCACAGTGATGGATTACATACCATTCATGAGCATGATCCCCATGCTACTGCATATAACCACCATGAAGAGAGTAAAATTGTGCTGAGGAAATATAGCCATCAGTGGTACCCCACACATTCTCATCATTCACATGGTCCTTGTCATTCTGGATTAGATCTGAAACAAGAATAGTGAATATAGCTTGGATGGTAATCATGGAGTATGGCATCCACATCTTTAGTGACGGATTAGTGATTGAAGCAGCTTTCAGTACTGGATTGACTGGAGGAATAAATACTTCCATAGCTTTATTCTGTCTTGAGCTGCCACATGAATTAGGTGATTGTGCAGTTCTTCTTAAAGTGTGCATAATTGTAAAGCAAGCAATTGTGTACAACCTTCTCTCTGCCATGATGGCTTACATAGGCCTGCTGATAGGCACAGCTGTTGATCAGTATGCTAGTAACATCATATTTTGTATCTTTGCAATCACTGCAGCCATGTTTCTCTATGTAGTATTGGTGGATATGCTTCCAGAAATGTTGCATGGTGATGGTGACAATGAAGAACATGGTTTTTTTTCCAGTGGAGCAATTCATTTTTCAAAATTTAGGATTGCTGTTTGGCAGTGCCATCATGCTGTTGATTGCCCTCAATGAAGATAAAATTGTGTTTGACATCCTGTTTTGATCATTCCCAGTCACCACTGTTGATTACAAGGAATGTTACCATGCAGCTTTGCATATGTTCCTTGTACTGTATGCACACTGCTCAAAGAAAAGTCAGTGGCTTGCACAGCTTACAGGTCCCATAGATTCAAGCCTAACCACAAAAGACTGGTGCTCAGTACTGTTTTCCTTGAGTGGAGGGGGTCTTTTAAAAATACAAAGCTTGTAATAAAGAAAGGAGAAAATGGGACTCTGTGAATCAATGTTTTGATTGTAAGACTCTTTTATTTAAATAATCATATAAAACACTAAAATAATCTCTTTACTAGTAGAAATTTCTGTGGCTATGCAGAAATAGAAATTGAAGCAAAAATCATTTAAATTTTTAAAATATTTTACATGGGCCTTGGACAGACATTTTTGATTATGCTAAGAATGAATTGTGCCCTTTATTTCAGGTGTATATATATACCTATGGTGATAGGGATCAACTTGACGCAGGTTTGAAACTGTATAAAGTAGACTGTAGGAACTACGGAAAGCTCAGACTGCAGGAGAGTATGAATTTAGCATTGGGAAAAGAAGTCCTTATTCTTGAATCTACAGTTACTATTTTTGCATATATTTGCATAGTATTTAAACTTGCAGCCTAAACTACTGAAAATTGTGATTTTATGTTTGCGTGAGCCTCAGTTTAATGAAAGACTCATAATGGTTCTTTGTGTTAATACTATATTTGGTATTTGGGATTTTTTTTTTTGGCTTTAATTTTGTTTTTTTTGGGGCATGCAGTAAAACATTTTTTTTCTGTTAAAAGTCTCACACCCTAGAGAACATAAGAGATATGATGAACCCAAACAAGATAGAAATATTCAATTTATCAAATTTAACAGTAGTTAGTTGATTGGAAAGTTTAAGTTCTGAATGTATGCATTACTTTACCAATTTGGCATTGGAACTAAGAGCACATGCTACAGCTAACAGGTTGCAAAGCAGAAAAATCCAAGTTTTTCATGTCCATAATCTGCACATGATGTGGCATTTAAACAGTTAACAGGTTAAATTCCTTTGGTACTGTGGCTACCATGGTACCAAGTGACTTGGAAGATACCTTTAAATAACTAAGCTGAAATCCCTTGATCTTTTTGTGCCAAGACTTGCCCTGTTTTCCTACACAATTGTGAATGATTTGTGAGAAGTACAAGCCATGTTCATTCTGAATTTTGACCTAATAATTTGTAGTCCTAGTCATATGCACGTAACTTTCTGTTTATATATTGTGCCACCATGGTCTTCATTTAGGCCAGATAAAACTATATTTGAACTATGTGCAGCCAGCTTTGCTTTCATCTGTTTGGCAACCAGTGTAACTGCTTTAAAAAATCTTATTGATCAAATATTTAAGACTTAAACCTTTTCCATTACATTTGAAATGTTTTTATTTGGTTCTCCTCCTTTCCCAGTTCCTTTTCTCTTACTGCATGACCTTTAGGACTAAAAACAAAAACTTAAAGAGCAGCATATACTTCCAGGTATTAATAGATTATTGCCAGTGTTTCTTCTTTATGCTGTAAGCAAGGGAAATTTGGAGTTATTTTCTTCATTTATGCTTGAACTTGAAAAAATTATTTCTAGCTTTTCTCCATGGCTTCCTTGTTTTATAGATGATTTTCATCATTGGGCACTGAATTAGGACACTCTTCATATCATTGCTTGGCACTTCAAGCAACCTACCTATGAGGTACTGATATTTTATTTGGCACTGCCAACCTCAAGAGATTCAAATGTCTTGTTTTCTGAACCAAGATATACTTTATAGTTCGTTTATGGAGAGTTCTGCATTCCAGCATTATGTCTGCTTCATTTAAGCATTTTATGAAAAGCAACAGCTGAAATGTACTCCAATCTTAAAATAAATGCCTGATTTAAAACAAATGGATTATATTGAAGTATATAAAGCTTCAATTCTTTCAAAAATAGTACTTTCTTTACTAGATTTTTTAAAACTTTTTACTGTTTAAGAGGACTGTAAAAGTTGCTGCTAGTATATTTTTAGGATTCCACTAGTATTTAGTTTTCACATAATTCTAATGTATAGTTTCAAGCCTTACTAGACAGTCTGAATTCCACTACATTTCTCTTTGGCTCCAACATTCCATTTTAGCTTGACCAGTCTAATTTAACATGTGTTTGTTGAAGGTCATTAATGTTACTTATATAATGCTGTCACTGTATGACATCCATATGAATTTTGATATTTATTACATTGCATTCAATCAGCTCTGATTATGCTTAGAAATACTGTAGTAATGAGATGCAGTGTGAATTTTTTCCCATTAACAGTCAGTGGCTTAAATGTGATTATGGTCCTGCAAGGTGATATTTGCTAAAATTTTTAAACTTGCTTTTTTGTAACTAAATTGTTTTTTAATTAAATTTATAAAGCTGGAAATGATCAAATGCTGTTTTTCCATTGTCAACAGTGATGTGTCATTTTATGTATGTTCCTAATGCTTATGGATGTCTCCTAAAATAAAGTTATTTAAAAAGAAAAAAAACATTGCAAGCACATAAGAACAGATTTGAACTGCTTGAAGACTGAATTAGTGATTTTGAAGACTGAACATCTGAACTGGAAAAGACAGGAGAACTGAAAGAGAAGAGAATGCAAAAAATGGAACAGGGTCTCAGGGAATTGAATGACAACATGAAACACAAAAACATATGCATTATCTGCATTCCAGAAGAAGAAAATGGAAAAGGGGCAGAAAGAATATTTGAGTCATTATTTGACTAAAAACTTCCCTACCCTTGTGGAAGACATAAATATCAATATCCAAGAAGGACAATACACCACAAACAGGATAAACACAAATAGACAAACCCTAAAACACCTACTATTCAGAATGACAATAACAGACATAAAGAGATGATTTTGAAAATAGCAAGAGAAAAGAAAGCATCACATACAAAGGAAATTCCATAAGATTAAGTGGTGACCTCTCTTCAGAAACCATGGAGGAGAGGAGAAAGTGGTATGATATATTTAAGGTATTGAAAGAGAAAAACTGCCAGCCAAGAATTCTGTATTCTGCAAAACCATCCTTCAAATATGAAGGGCAGTTCAAAGTCTTCACAGAGAAAAACAGATAGAACATATTACCAAAAGCCAGGAACTACAAGAGATAGTAAAGGGAGTGCTGCAAACTGAAAGGAAAAAACAAGGGTGAGAGACTTGGAGAAAAATGTAGAAATGAAGAATATTTGAAAGGATAAAAAGGTAGACAACAGTATGATACTACAACAGTAAGCAAAAGATCAAAATGGATAAAGTAAGTAATGCTTTTACAGTTATAACACTGATAGAATGTGTTAAAAAATGTAAGCCATCTATATGTTGCCTACTAGAGACTCACCTCAGACATAAGGACACAACCAGGTTAAAAGTGAAGGTTGGAAAAACATATTCCATGCAAATAGTAACCAAAAAAGAGCTGGAGTGGCAATACTAACATTGGACAGAATAGATTTTAAATGCAAAACTGTTATAAGGAATGAAGAAGGTCATTATATATTAATAAAAAGGGCAATTCAACAAGAAGAAATAATTATTCTAAATATTTATACATCTAACCTCAGTGCCCAAGGTGCATGAGACACACACTGGCAAAACTGAAGGGAGAAATAGATGTCTCTACAATAACAGTTGGATACTTCAATACACCACTATAGTATTGGATAGAGCATCTTTCCAATGAATAAAGAAACAGAAAGCTTTAATAATATGATAAATGAGTTAGACCTAACAGACATCTATAGAGCATTCCACCCCCAAATGGGAGGATATACATTCTTTTCAAGTGCTCATGGATCCATCTCCAAGTCCCAATAAATTTAAAAAGATTGAAATTGCACAAAACACTTTCTCTAATCTAAAAGAATGAAGCTAGAAATCAATAACGGACAGAAAGAGGAAAAATTCAGAATTGTATGGAGAGTAAACAGCACACTTTTAAATAATCAGTGGGTCAAAGAAGAAATTGCAAGAGAATACAGTAAATATATTGAGAAGAATGAATATGAGAATACAACATATCAAAACCTATGGGACATCACAAAGGCAGTGCTGAGAGGGAAACTGAGAGTCCTCAATAGTTATATTAAAAAGAAGGAGCTAAAATTGATGATCTAATTTCACACCTGGAAGTACTAGAAAAAGAACAGCAAACTAATCACAAATCAAGTCAAAGAAAGAAATAGTAAACATCAGAGTGAAATAAATGAAATTGAGAACAACAAAAAATAATAGAATCAACAAAACCAAAAGTTGATTCTTTGAGAAGATCAATAAAATCAACAAACCCTTAGCTAAACTGACAAAGAAAAAAAGAGAGAAGACACAAATAAAATCAGAAATGAGGACCTCTGGGAAAATGGCCAAGAGACCATTTTTGGGGGGCTTTTCATGTGCCATTTGGGGCATCAATCTCAACAGAGTTGCAACAGCTACTCTCCAGTTCATTTGATTCACCCAGGACAACTAACAAGAAAATGATGGACAATGACAATCCCAAGGAACAGAGAGTCTACAACTGTAAGCAAGATAGTCTCATCCATCTGCCCCATGGAACCTAAGCTCCCTCTCCATTGGGCCAAGTCTGCTTCCCTAAGCTCCCTATCAATTAGAGGTGGAGTGGGAGTCACCATCCCAGAATCCTCAGGACTGGGGAATGAGCGATGGACTAGAGTAGACTTACTATTCTTCTACTATAGACTTATTGTTGTTCTAGCAATGGAAGAACTTTTATCATTGATATAAAGGCAGTGGCCACCAGAGGTTGTGAGGAGAGGGAATGGGGAAAAATAGGTATAATATGGGTGCATTTTGGGGACACTGTAATTGTCCTGAATGATGTTGCAATGACAGATACAGGTCATTATATATCTTTTCATAACTTACAAAATTGTGTGGCAGAGCGTTTCAACTATAATGTACACTACTCACTTTTAATGGCAATGTTCCAATATGTGTTCACCAATTGTAACAAATGTACCACACTAATGAAGGATGTTTATGTGGGAAAGTTTGGGAGGGGTAGGAGGTGGGGCATATGGAATAAACTTAACCAAGGACACAAAGGACCTCATCAGAAAACTACAAAACATTGTTAAAAGAAACCAAAGAATACTTAAGTAAATGGAAGGACACTCTGTGTTCATGGATTGGAAGACTAAATATCATTAGGATATCAATTCTACCCAAACTGATTTACAGATTCAACACAATCCCAATAAAAGTCCCAACAGCTTTTTTTGCAGAAATAAAAAAGCCAATAATAAAATTTATTTGGAAGGATAAGGGGCCCTGAAAAAACAAAATGTCTCTAAAAAGAAGGAAGTTGGAGGACCCTCACTTTCTGGCTTTAAGCCATATTACTTAGCTACAGTGGTAAATACAGCATGGTACTGGCATAAGGACAGACAGATTGACCAATGGAACTGAACTTGGAACTCAGAAATTGACCCTCACAGCGATTTTTGACAAGGTTGTTAAGCCCATCCAGCCTGGTCAGAACAGTCTATTTAACAAAATGGTGCTGGGAGAACTGGATATTCATAACCAAAAGAAAGAAAGAGGACCCCTATCTCACACCTTATACAAAAATTAACTCAAAATGGATCAAGGACTTAAATATAAAAACAACCATAAAACTCCTAGAAGAAAATGTAGGAAAACATCTTCAAGATCTTGTGGTAGGTTATAGTTTCTTAAACCTTACTCCCAAAGCATGAGCAACAAAAGAAAATATAGATAAATGGGACCTCCTCAAAATTCAACATTTTTGTCCCTCAAAGGACTTTGTCAAAAGGATGAAAAGGCAGCTGATTTAATGTGAGAAACTATTTGGCAATCACATATGGTATAAAGGTTTAATATTCATGATACATAATGAGATCATACAACTCAACAATAAAAGACGAGTCTCCTCCCATAACACCATCCTTAACTATGTAGGGAATAGGCATGTAAGATGGGAGCCCTGGTACCCTCTGACCTTGTAGCTTATCTCCTTTTATAGTGAATGAAAATGAAAATGAAACTCCATCAGAGCCCCACGTTCCCCTTTGGGTATTGTTGCAAACTTGCAGATTTTTAAATTTATTTTCAACTTCCATTTCAACACTGCTCACTCTTTCTTCACCTAACCCTATCTGTAGACTTATCCCTCTATCACAATTACTCTTCTTGATGTCTGCAGTGATTTCATGTCCCCATAAAGCCTAAGGAATATTTCCAGTCTTCAAACTATTTCTTTTTTCAATAGCAAGGTCACTAGTGACTGCATTCTATTTTTGAAATAGATACACTTCTCAGGCTCCATGGCATGGTGGACCCAGGTTTTCCATAAGCCTACAAAGATTACTTAACCAAAATACATTTCATTTTTGTTACCATGGGATTCTGTGGCTCAAGGATATTGGGGGTCCTTGAAGCATTAACACATTCCTTAGGCAGAAACTTCTAACTTTGATATTAAACTTTGTGAAGCAGTGGCAATAGTTAGGGCAGTACCTTCTGGAGCATGTGGGACCTGAGAGACTTCTTTATTTTTTATTTTTTTTTTTTTTATTTTTTTATTTTTTATTGACTTTGTAATAATATTACATTAAAAATATATATGTGAGGTCCCATTCAACCCCACCCCCCCACCCCCCCTCTCCGCCCCCCCAACAACACTCGTTCCCATCATCATGACACATCCATTGGATTTGGTAAGTACATCTTTGGGCACCTCTGCACCTCATATACATTGGTTCACATCATGGCCCATACTCTCCTCTATTCCATCATGTAGGCCCTGTGAGGATTTACAATGTCCGGTGATTACCTCTGAAGCACCATCCAGGGCAGCTCCATGTCCCGAAGACGCCTCCACCTCTCATCTCTTCCTGCCTTTCCCCATACCCTTTGTCCATTATGTCCACTTTTCCCAATCCAATGCCACCTCTTCTATGTGGACACTGGATTGGTTGTGTCCATTGCACCTTTATGTCAAGAGGAGGCTCAGATTCCACCTGGATGCTGGATGCAATCCTCCCATTTTCAGTTGTAATCACTCTAGGCTCCATGGTGTGGTGGTTGTCCTTCTTCACCTCCATCTTAGCTGAGTGTGGTAAGTCCAATAAATCAGATTGTAGGTGCTGGAGTCTGTTGAGGCTCAGGATCTGGCTATCACATTGTCAGTCCAGAGATTCAAATCCCCTAAATATATCTTAAACCCCAACATTAACTGCACCTCCAGCACATTAGCATGAAAGTCTTATGAAGGGAGATCCCATCTGAGGAGAGACTTCTTTAAAGGAAAATAAGGGAATTTGTTTAATCTCCAGTAGAATGAACTTCTTGACTGCAAACTTTCGAACATAGTAAATAAAGAAGAGCTAATTGGAAGAAAGCAATTCATCTCTCTTTACAGCTACCCTCAGGGAGACAGAATTTTCAGAAAGTTTCCTTTCTATTATTTTCTCTTTACCCAAGGGGAGCAAAGAGTAGAAAGACAATAGAACAATTTATTTGATCAGGTGCTCTGAGAGTCATCTCTAATGGTCCTGAAACTTTAAATAAGCTCCCAGAGCCTCTAGGCAAATCATCCTGGGTGTCCCAGGAGTCTAAATTAGTAATTCCCAGCCTGGATCATTTCCTTATACTTTCTTGGGAAAAGTCATTGAAGAAGAAAGAGGGCAACCAGGGATTTCCAGTATACCATCTGGAAGAAACCCTGCATCCTACTGAGGGCTTTGTGTGGGAGAATTAAACAGTGGAAGAAAACTTTTATTAGGGCCAAGTGCCAGGGACAAAGACAGGAGAATGTTTCTCAAAGTGTAGTCCCTAGACCAGCAACTTTACCTCCACCTGGGAGCTCGTTAAAAATGTAAATCCTTGGCCTCCATCCCAGATCTACTGAATTAGAAACTCTAGGGTTAGGGACCAGCCATTTATGTTTAATAAGACCACCAGGTGATTTTTTTGCTAAGCTAAAAATTGAGAACAACTTTCCTAGTAGATTTGTTAGATTGAATCCTTGGGGGACCCACATGAGGTGTATCTTCAGGATAATTGAGGCTTGTCCACTTCCAAAAGATTATCTACAAATACTGATACATTTGTTTTTGTCTTTACAATGTTGATGCCCCTTTACTTTTTGCATCTTACTTTTGGAAAAGTTTGTTTGGAAAAACAGAATAGTAAATGCTTACAGTTAAATGCATACCATTGAATGTTCAGTAGATGCCATTTCTTAATGTTTTCATGTTGAATTGAGTGTTATCTCTCATTTAAAAATCAAGATTATTTATCATTTTAAAGATATATCCTGATTTTTCCAGTTTGAGAGCCTGAATCTACCCCATACCTTCTAGACTCACGCTGTAACCAAGAGTTAAGAATTAATAAATGATTATGATTTACTAAATATTATATAGATGACTTCTGACCTTTTAAAATATTGTAGGAAAGCCAAATAATTACCTGAAATTAATGAAACTTACTGAACTAGAACACATATGCTTTATCTTTGATAATGCTAATAAAACTACATTACCTATATCTTGTAATTATAAAACCATGTGACTGGACCCAGCCTGTACCTCCCCATCCTGTTTTACAACTTTGAAGTCTTATGATCATTAGACAGCCCCTAATATTTATTAATGAAGGAATTTGGGTCAGCCTAGAACTAACCCATCCTAATTCCTAAACTATCTTACTAGATGATCTAACCAAAATTGGTACCTGATATGTGCATTAGCTTCAACCTAATCTATCTATGCATGCTCAATAACTAGATCAGCTCTCCCTTAATCTCAAACTTTTACACTGTACTTATTAGCTTAAATATGTCTTCCTTTGGATGATATAAAACTCTCAGAATTACCACAGTTCAGGAAGACATATTTTAGGCTGATAGGCCATCTGACCTCCTGCTTCATGCCTATTGATAAACTCTTTCTCTCTTTGAAACCTCAGTGTCTCAGGAATTGGTCATCTTGAGTGCATCAGGCAGAGAATCCCTGATTTGCTTAGTAAAAACACCACACCATTTGCAGCAATGTCTGTTAAAAATTATCAGATACATTTTAATTTCTATTGAATTTATTACCTTTGCTTTAATATATTTATATGATAAATTAATTTACTATATTTCCTAAATTGAAGCATATTTAAATTCCAAGGATAAGCATTATTGGCTCATGGTGTTTTGTTCTTTAAGTTACAGAAAAATGCATTTAATATTTTATATGAAATATGACAACTCTATTCATGAAGTTTGTCAACTTTTTTTGGTATTTCGTTTAGCAGCTATAAGTCTCAAATTTCTTTTAATATTTGGTGCACATTAATTGAGCACTTACTTTACAAGATCATGAAAATATGGTGGTGAGCAAAAAGAAGCAGTCCCTGACCACATGAAGCTTACATTTTGGATGATGAGGGAGGGGGACAGAAAGATATGAATTAAACAACTCCCTAAAGTATTGGTGATAGTATAATTATGAAAAAGGCCATGAAGGGAAACTGCAGATGACTGGGAGGTGGTTGGAGGAAAGGGCAGGCATACTGAAGCTTAGAGATAAGTGATGAGTTGGAGGAAAACTGGGAGCTGAAGGAATGAAAAGCATTCCAGAAGAGCCTAGATTTCATGTAGTATATTGATTCACCTCCTAAGAGCTACTAGAAGCCAGGGAGGATGTATGTGGCTTATTGACTCTGCTGATGATACAGTTGAGTTGATCAGATTGTAATCTGTAAATATTCACTGGCATGAATAAAAAGTAGTTACAATCATCCTTGTCTACGTTTATAATAATTTTTAAATTCTTTTCCTTGGATATTTTAAATTATTATAAAACTGTTTCACTACAAAAACAAATTTAGGATAACTTTTGATTATATATTTACTTTTTTCATAGGTTATTATTTCATTCGATATCTCCTTGATAAGCTGCAAAAGTTTACATTTTCCCAGAGAGGAAGAAAAAGTCTCCTTTGCATTTTCACATTTTAAAGAATGTCAAAGATTAAAAGAGACTATTATACACATCTCTTTTACTCATCTATTTAATTCATCTATTCTTACTTAGTTTCTTTTTAAATTTTTTAAAATTGAAATTTATCATACATACACAAACATCCATATACAGTAAGTGTAAACTTACAAAACAAACATGCATACAGGGCTCCCATACATTACTCCACCACCACTACCACCTTGCATTGTTGTGAAACAATTGTTACAAACTATGAAAGAGAATCATCAAAATATTACTACCAACTATAACCAATATCTTACATTTGGTGTATTTTCCCCCCAACCCACCTGGTTAATGATACCCTGTATTAGTATTATATACTTGTTATAGTTCATGGACGAGTGTTTTCAGATTTGTTCTCTTAATCACAGTCCATCTGCCACCACAGGATTCATTGTGTTATACAGTCCCATGCTTTGTACAATCCATTAAAAGTGCATGCTCAGAGGCTCTCATGTTCATCACATGAGATGAACTGTAATCATCTCAGTCAATTTGAGAACGTTTTCATTACTCCAAAAGGAAAAATCCCATATTTCCTTTTCCCCACTATTTTTGTCCCTTAGAATTTATATATCTTATTTACCATTGCTGCAAAAATATCGCAATATTACTGTTAACTGTAAGTTATATTAGTTCTAATTTTCCCAGTTATCACCGTATGTTTAAGACTTTGTAAGGGAAGAACTTTCTTATATTATTAACCACAACCTTTATACACCACCAAAATCACTATGTTGTAAGTCCTTACGTTATTCTTTAGCTTCCTTTCAAATGAAATATTATATACACAGACAACCCCTTTCAGCCACAATTACATTTATAAATCAGCAGTGTTAGATATACTCACTGTAATATATTACCATCAACTCTATTCATTTCCACACATTTATGATTGATCTTCTTGAAAATTCTACATACATTCAGCATCAGCTCCCCCTTTTCAACCCAATTCTATTTTCTGGTAACCTATACTCTATAGTTTAACACCATGAGTTTACTCACAATATTTTGTACATATTAGTGAGACCATACAATATTTGTCCTTTTATATCTGACTTATTTCACTCAACATAATGTCCTCAAGGTTCACATGTTGTCATATGCATCCTGATTTTATTTATTCTTACAGGTGAATAGTATTCCGTTGTATGTATATACCACATTTTTTAATCCACCCATCAGTTGAAGGACACTTGGGTTGTTTCCAAATTTTAGCAATTGTGAATAATGCTGCTTTGAAGATTCGTGTGCACATGTCAGTTCACATCATTGCTTTCAGTTTTTCTGAATATATTCCTAGTAAAGGATTGAAGGATTAAATGGCAATTCTATATTGAATTTCTTGAGGAAGCATCAAACTGTCTTCCACAAAGGTCTGCACAATTTTCTACATCCTCTCCAGCACTTGTTTTTTGTTTTTTTGTAGTAATGGCCATTACATAAGGTATGAAATGTAGGTTTGATCTGCATTTCCCTAATAAAGTGTAGTTTTGATCTGCGTTTCCCTAATAGCTAATGATGTTTAACATTTTTTCATGTACTTTTTGACTATCTGTATTTCCTCTTTGGAGAAATGTTTATTCAAGTCTTTGACCTAATTTTAAAATCAGGCTGCTTGTGTTTTTATCATTGGGTTGTATGTCCTCTTTATATAACTTGGATATCAACTCTTATCAGATATGTGGTTTCAAAATATTTTCTCCCATTGAGTATGGTGCCTTTTCACTTTCTTGACAAAGTCCTTTGAAACCCCAAAGTGTTTAAGTTTGGGGAGGTACCATTTACACATTTCTTCTTTCATTGCTTGTGCTTTGAGTGTAAGGTTTAAGAAACCACCACCTACTACAAGATCTTAAAGATGTTTCCCTACATTTTCTTCTAGGACTTTTATCATGGTAGCTTTTATATTTAGCTCTTAGATCCATTTTGAATTAATTTTGTATAAGGTGTGAGATATGTATCCTCTATCTTTCTTCTGGATATGGCTATCCAGTACTCTCAGCACCATTTATTGAATAGATTGCTCTGGCAAGGCTGAGTGGGCTTGACAGCCTTGTCAAAAATTGCTTTATCATAAATTTGAGGATTTATTTCTGAGCACTCAATGTTATTCCATTGGTCAACATGTCTATCTTTATGCCACTACCATGCTGTTTTTACCACTGTAGCTAAGTAATATGCTTTAAAGCCAGGAAGTGAAAGTCCCCCAACTTCATTATTCTTTTTAAAAATATATATATTTTTGACTTTTCAGGACCTTTTACTCTTCCAAATAAATTTTAAAATTGGCTTTTCCAGTTGTGTAAAAAAACTGTTGGAAGTTTTAGGGGGATTGCGTTAAATCTGTAGATGAATTTGGATAGAATTGACATCTTAAGGATATTTAGTCTTTCAATTAATGAAATTGAATTTCCTTCCATTTATTTAGATTTTCTCTGGTTTCTTTTAGCAATTTTTGTAGTTTTCTGAATACAAGTCCTTTAAGTCCTTGGTTAAGTTTATTCCTAAATATTTTATCATTTCAGTCTCTATTGTAAATGGAATTTTTACCTGCCTTCTTCCTCAGATTACTCATTAGTAGTATATAGAAAAGCTACTGATTTTTGAATATTAATCTTGTATTCTGCCACTTTGCTGAACTTGTCTGTCAGTTCTAGGAGGTTTCTTGTGGATTTTGGGGGATTTTTTAGATACAGGATCATGTTGTCAGCAAATAGTGAAAGTTTTACTACTTCTTTTTATATTTGGATGCCTTTTATTTCTCTTTTTTGCCTAATTGCTCTAGCTAGAACTTATAGCACAAGATTAAATAACAGTGGTGATAGTGGACATCTTAATCTTTTTCCTGATCACAGCAGGAAAGCTTTCAGTCTTTCTCCATTGAGTACAATCTTAGAGTGCTTGGTTTTATACATATGCACTTTATCATGTTGAGAAAGCTTCCTTTTATCCTATCTTTTGGATTGTTTTTATCAAGAAAGTGTGTTGTATTTTGTCAAATGCCTTTTATGCATCAATTGAGAGGATCACAAACAACAAAAGAAAAAATAGATAAATGGGAGCTCCTCAAAATTCAACACTTTTGCACCTCAAAGAACTTTGTCAAAAGGGTGAAGAGGAGAAGCAAAAGTGGCTCAAGTAATTGGGCTTCTGTCTACCCTGCGGGAGGACCCAGGTTCAATCCCCAGGGCCTCCTGGTAAAAGTGTGCCCATGTGGTGAGCCAGTGCCTGAGCTCACAGCGACCTGTGCGGTGAGCCAGCACCCACATTGCAACCTGCGTGGTAAGTTAGTGCCTGTGTGGCAAGCCAAGTGCCTGCATGGAAAGCCAGTGCCTATACAGAGAGCCATGCCTGTGCAGAGAGCCAAGTGCCCACGTGGAGAACCAGTGCCCATGTGTGAGCCACACAGCAGGAGAAAGAGGCAAGAAAAAGAGAGATGAAGAGGAGGGTCAAGGCAAGATGCAAAAGAAACCAGGAACTGAGGTGGCACAAGTGACCAGGAAACTTTCTCCACACCCAGGGTCCTCAGGACCAAATCCCAGTGAATCCTAGAGAAGAAAACTAGATGAGAAAACAAAAAAGAGAAAAAGATACAGAAGAACACACAACAAATGGACAAAGCCAGAAAACAAACAAACAAAGCAGCAGGGTGGGGGGGGAGGATGAGAAAAAATAAAAAGCACTTTCTTTTTTTTTAAAAGGTGAAAAGCCAGCTGATTCAATGGGAGAAATATTTGGCAATTACATATCTGATAAGGGTTTAATATCCATGATATATAAGATATTTCATCAACCATAAAAAGACAAAGTATCCAATTATAAAATGGGCAAAAGATTTGAATAGACAATTATCCAAAGAAGAAATACAAATTGTGAAGAAACACATGAAAAAATGTTCAACATCACTAGCAATTAGGGAAATTGCAAATCAAAACTACAAGGAGATATTTCACACCTATTAGACTGGCTGCTATTAAAAAGTCAGAAAACAGTAAATGTTGGAGAGGATGTGGACAGATAGGAGCACTTATTCATTATTGGTGGGAATGTAGAATGGTACAGCCACTGTGGAGAATTGTTTGGCAGCTCTTAACAAAATTGAACATAGATTTGTCATGGGACCTGGCAATATCATTTCTAGGTATATACCCAGAAGAACTGATAGCAGTGACATGAATAGATATCTGCACACTCATGTTCATAGCAGCATTATTTATGACAGTCAAAAGTTGGAAACAACCCAGGTGTCCATCAACTGATGAATGGATAAACAAATTGTGGCGGTACATATGATGGAATATTATGCAGCAGTGAGAAGAAATGAAGTTGTGAAATATGACAACATGGATGAACCTGGAGGACATTATGTTGAGTGAAGCAAGCCAGATACAAAAGGAATAATACCATATGATTATCCTATTATGAACTAAATATATTATATGAATACAGGTAAAATTGCATATATGACCATTTTTCCTTGATGCTGAATAAATGTAAGTTAATACTACACAAGGTTAATATCAGACAAAAAAAATTATACTAAGTGAACAGATTACTACATATTGTATGATTCCATTTATAAAAAATGTAAATATAAATCAATTCAGAGAGATGAAAGGAGATTCATTTTTATGTAGGTCTGAGGAAGGAATGCTAAGGTGTTTGGAGTCTTTCTTTTTGGAGTAATGGAATTGTTCTAAAATTTTTAAGATGATGAATGTACAACATTGTGATTATACTCAAAGTCATTGATTATCCAATTTGGATAGAATAGCCAGAAACAGGACCTATGTACAGTGGGGAAGCATAGAGACATTGAGAGGTAAGGAATTTTCTTGTTTGTTTATTTGTCTGGGTTTTTTTGTTTATTATTATTATTGAAATAATGAAAATGCGCTCTAATAATGATTAAAGTGATGAATGCACAACTATGTGATCACAGCAAATACTATTGATTGTACACCTTGGATGAACTGTATGCTTTATTAACATGTATCAATAAAATTGATTAAAAAAGTGAATCCAGAAAAAAAACAAAATCACAATTAACCTCAATTCATTATTGTTATTAAAATTAACCAATACTATCCTTTTTTCTCTATTGTCCTAACCTTTTCCCATGTGTGTATCTGTACAGGTAGAAAAATCCTTATATCCTGAAATTTTTTATTTTTTATTTTTTTTGTTTTGTTTTTTTTTAAAGATTTATTTTTATTTATTTATCCCCACCCCCCCATCCCCCAGTTGTCTGCTCTCTGTATCCATTTGCTGTGTGCTCTTCCGTGACTGCTTCTATCCTTATCAGCGGCACCGGGAATCTGTGTCTCTTTTTGTTGTGTCATCTTGCTGCGTCAGCGCCAGTTCTGGGCAGGCTGCACTTTCTTTCGCGCTGGGCGGCTCTCCTTACAGGGTGCACTCCTTGCGCTTGGGGCTCCCGTACGTAGGGGACACACCTGCGTGGCAGGGCACTCCTTGCGCGCATCAGCACTGCGCATGGGCCAGCTCCACACGGGTCAAGGAGGCCCAGGGTTTGAACCGTGGACCTCCCATGTGGTAGATGGACGCTCTAACCACTGGGCCAAGTCCGCTTCCCTGTATATCTGAAATTTAGCATCTACAAAGTTGTCCTTTCAAGTCAGATTCTGTTTTTGAGTAATTCTTTAAGATGCACTACATCTTATTGTCAGAGTGAGAATAGATTACAGAGCCATTGCAGGCATTAGTGGGGGCATTTCCCCCTCTTGGGCACACAGGTAGTAAGAAGGCATATACAAAAGATGAATCAGTGTGGCCGCTCCAGTAGAAAACAATATTGTTCTTTCTGAGGTCTTCAATGACTTCATAAAGGAAAATCTATTGGTTTCTTGAGTTCTTAGAATGATTTAGTGGACTGTGGTCTTAGAAGAATGTTCTAGTAATAATTTCTTATTCCAGTTTGAAAATAAAGTACAGATTGTTCCCACTTTTAAATGCAGATGTGGTGGACACTTTTTTTTTTTAAATAATTCTTTTCCTATGTATAAAAGTATTAGAGCTAGAGGAGGAAGCAAAATTAAATATCTGTAATTTTCAGGTCTGGATTCAAGAAATATTTCCAGCATGTCAAGTTCTTCATCATTTGCTTCCATTTACATTTTCCTTGTGAATACTCTTGGCAGGTATCTCTGAGGAAGGCTTATTATCCTGGCATACAAATGAAGAAACAGAAATTAATCAGTTAAGCAACTTATGTCCACGAGGTAGTAAATGTTGGCACTTTGATTCAAACTCTCAGATCTTCTGACTTAGAAATTTTGGACATGGCCACTAGGAAAAACTAGTCTTTAACACTGTTCTGATTATCTATGGCTGCATAACAAGCCACTCCAATGACTTAAGACAATAGCAACCTTTATTTTGCTCATGAATTTGTAATTTGGGCAGAGCTAGCAGCGTAGACACTGCTTGGAGTTGCTCCACTCGGCATCAGCTGGGATCATCCATCCACGTCCAGTGGTTGCTGCTGGCTGAGAGCTCAGCCTGTCTGTGGAGTCTAGGTTTCCTCAGAACAAGGAGATGAGGTCCCAGGACTGAGTGTCCAGAGGTGGGGCATGGAGGTTGCGTGGGCAATGAACGGCGTAGTAGAGAGAGATGGAGAAGCGGATGTCGTATCATCTTTTACAAAGCAGCCTTGGAAGTTACACCAAGTATATTAGATTCCTGGGGCTGCCATCATAAATTACCACCAACTAGGTGGCTTGAAACAACAGACATTTATTCTCTCATGGTTGTGGAGGCTGGAAGCCAGCAACCAGGGCATGGGCAGGGCCAAGCTCCTTCCAAAGCCTCCAGGGGAGGATCCTTCCTTGGCCCTTCCAGATCCTGGTGGTTCCAGCGTTCCTTGGCTTCTGGCAGCATCGCTCCAGCTTCTGCCTCCATCTCCACATGACCATCTTCCCATCTGTTTCTTTGTGTCCAAATTTCTCTCTTATAAGGGATACAGGTCATATTGGATTGAGGGTCCACCCTAATCCAGAACGACCTTATCTTAACTAAGTACATCTGAAAAGACCCTATTTTCAAGTACGGCCACATTCTAAAGTTCCAGGTGGACATGAATTTGGGGGTAATGATATTCAATCCACTCTTGTCCACTCTCTTATCGCCCTCAAATTCATGTACATCCCACATGTGAAATATATCCACTCCTTCTCAGTTTCTCCAGTCTTAACCCATCCCAGCATCCACTCTAACATAATCCCAAATCTCGTCTAAATATCAACTAAGCTTTGCACAGTGGCAGTGCTGCAGCCAGTGAGGATCCATCCGAGGCACGGTTCTTGCCAATTGAAAACCCCTCCCAACGCCCCACCATGACGACCCGAAATACAGTAGGCGTTGGCAATTTTTAAAGGTCTCTGTGGAGACGGGATTTTCTACATAGAAAATACAGAAGATCTGCAGCAGTAAAATAAGTAAGCAAATAGATAAATAAAAATCAACTAGAAAAGTCCTAAACCCTCATCACCTAAATCGCCTGAAGCAGGCATGGGTGAGACTCTGAGTATGGTCCATCCTTGGGTAAAATTCCTCTGTGTCTGCAGATCTGTAAAGCTTAGAAAATAATATACAATGATGGGACAGAGGTGGGATAGACATTTTCACTCCAAAAGGGAGAAAATGGAAGGAAAAAAGGAGACACGGTTCTAAAATGGTATGAGCCCTCAATTTGTACTCTTGCCTTGAGCCCCACATGTGGGCCTGTGTGGAACAAATGCCCCCCGGAGAGGATTCAGACTGGACCTCTTCTTTTTTTTTTTCCAAATTCTACTCAATTTATTCATTTTTTAAAAAGATATTATATTAAAAAAATATGAGGTCCCCATTCGCCCCCACCGTCCCCACCCCACCACTCCCCCCTCAATAACACTCTCCTGCATCATCATGTCACATCCATTGTGTCTGGTGAGTACATCTCTGGGCATTGCTGCACCCCATGTCCCGTGTTCCACACCATAGCCCACACTTTCCCACGTTCTATCCAGTGGGCCATGGGAGGACATACAACATCCGGCAATTGTCCCTGGGGCACCACTCATGACAACTCCAAGTCCCGAGTATGCCTCCACATCTCTTCTCTTCCTCCCCTTCCCCACACCCAGCAGCCACCATGGCCACTTTTTGCACGTCAATGCCACATTTTCTTGATTATTAACCACAGTAGTTCATGAAAAGAATATCAATAAGTCCACTCTGATCCTTACTGTATTCCTCCTTCCTGTGGACCTTGGCTTGGCTGTGTCCATTCCACATCTATGTCAAAGCGGGTTTAGATTCCATATGGATATTGGATGCAATCCTCCTGCTTTCAGTTGTAGGCACTCTAGGCTCCATGATGTGGTGGTTGACATTCGTCAACTCCATGTTAGCTGAGTGGAGTAAGTCCAATAAATCAGAGTGTAGGAGCTGAAGTCTGTTGAGGTCAGGGCCTGGCTATCATATTGTCAGTCCAGAGATTCAGATCCCCTAGATATGTCTTAAGCCCCAGCACCAACTACTATTCCAGTAAAGTAGCATGAAAGGCTTGTGAAAAGAGATCCCATCTGAGTCCAGCTCCATCATGCAGAAACACCAGCTCCAAAAAAGGGCCAACTGACATGGCAGTGAACCCCATCTGCCATGACCATAGAACCTGTGGGTCTCTTTAGCCCTCAAAAGGACCAACACCTGGGGTTGTATCTACTTTATCTGTCTCTGAGACTCTGCTCAGGTGTGCATAAGGGCAATCCTTCTGACAACCTCCAGACTCTTTTTTAGAGACTCATAGCCATATAAACTCATTTGTCCTTTCCATTTCCCCATTACTTTAGGTCAAACAGCATTTTTAACTCCTGTTATTATATGTAGACAGGGATATTCTGCTGGTCCATGTTGAACGTTTAATTCAAGGTCATTTTCTAGTTACATCATCAGCTGGTACTTGGTAGTGATCCCTCGGTGCCAGGGAGGCTCATCCCCAGGTGTCATGTCCCATGCTGTGGGGAAGGCATTGCATTTACATGCTGAGTTTGACTTCAAGACTGGCCACATTTGAGTAACATGAAGGCTGTCAGGAGGAAACTCCTAGGCACAGTGCTGCTCTAGGCCTTGTTCTTATTTCAGGCATATAGGCTCACAAGCATAGTCATTAGTATCAGGGGCTCACTGTTGGACCCTCATTCCTTCCTGATCCTTATCGTTGCACCTGGGGGACTGCCGCTGCTCCCCTAGGGACCATGACAGAGCCCCTCCCAGCCAGTAACCCAGTACCCCCTCAGCTGTTGTTTTTAATTTTTTCCACTATGAGTATATCCAAACATTTCCATGCACCTTGAACATTTGCCCTGTATAACTCCCTGTCAACCATATATCACCTGTCCATAACATCCCATACCAGTATTCCTCCACTGCCATTGTTGAACCACTCTGTGATCCAAAACTTCCTGGAAAGTAAAGCCCAATATTATGTCAGGTTCTCTTACTAGTAAAATGGAATATAGCGATGAGTTTAAAGGTTAGATATAGACTACATATTGATTCGGAAAAATTCTAAATCCTATCTTTTTCTTTTCTTTTTTCCTAATTATTGAGCTTCTCTTCACAGGAGCCCTAGATCACAGTAATTCATATATACAATATACAGTACTCCCACACATCCACCATAAAATCTTTTCCCTTCCATAGCGATAATCTTTTAACTTATTCATATCATATTTACTGAAACTGATGTACAGACTCTGAGACAATAGTTTTCAAACAAGGTGACAACTGTGCTTACATTGTGGTCCATACTTTAGGATATACAGTTTTCTAAATTTTTTAGTTATCCTATGTTTTACATTATGGTTTACATTATTAGTCTGTCATCCCCTATATGTTTTTGGTGTAATATTACATGTTTTATACTCATCCTTGTGTACTCTCGCGAAACTCCTCTCTTGCCCCCACATTTACCTTGGTTCCATCCATTCCACATCCATTTTCCCCTCCCCTTGGGGCCCACAGTGACAGCCAATTTCCATTTCCCAAGGAGCCACATCCAGAGATACTTGCAACAGTGTTCAGGGCCTGACTTGCTCAACTGCCCTAATGCCCTGGGAGCCCCCCTTTTTCTCGAGAGATACAGTTGCCTCTATTTGATGGCATTGGTCCTCCCTAGGATGTGGGTCCACCCCCACTCTCACTACTTGGGTCTCTACCCAATGGTACAACCCACCCTGGCAAAATGAGCATTCAGACATTCCCCAGGAGTCCGTCCCATGTCAGATCATCCCCTCTGAGCATCCTAAACAAGTAACCCTCCTAATTATATTTTGATATGGTTTTCTCAGCATTTTACTCTCAATGAACACCTGACACTCTCCTATGTTGGTATGTTGCCCCTACCTCCCCCCAATGTTTTGGGCAATATTACCCCTCCGCCCATCCCCAGCCCCCCTCAAACCCACAAAGCCCCACCCAAAGGCAACCCCTTGCCCCCATTTTATCTCTTCTTTGTGCTCATACTTACCGCCAGCTCATCATAGATTCTACCCCTGCAGACGTCAGCTCACATCCTTCCTCCACCCCCTGATTTCCTGTAAGCCTATCTTCCAGTCTCTAGCTCTCTGAGGCAGCTTGCTTATTTCATATCATTGAGGTCATGTAGTATTTGTCCTTCAATGCCTGGGTTGCTTCACTCAACATAAGTTCTCAAGATTCATTCATGTTATCACGGGTGTTTGTAGTGTATTTGTTCTTAAAGCCGAGTAGTATTCTATTGTATGTATATACCACATTTTATTGATCCACTCATCTGTTGATGGGCATTTGGGTTGATTCCAACTTTTAGCGATAGTGAACAGTGCTGCTATGAACATTGGTGTACATATATCGGTTTGTGTCCTTGTTTTCAGTTCTGCTGGGTATATACCCAGCAGTGGTATTGTTGGGTCATATGACAAATCTATGGTTAGTTTTTTGAGAAACCACCAAACTGTCCTCCAGAATGGTTGGAGCCTTCTGCATTCCCACCAGCAGTGGATGAGTGTTCCCATTTCTTCACATCCTCTCCAGCATTTGTATTCTTCTGTTTTTTTCATAGCTGCCAATCTTATGGGAGTAAGATGGTATCTCATTGTAGTTTTGATTTGCATTTCCCTGATAGCTAGAGATTTGGAGCATTTTTTCATGTGCTTTTTAGCCATTTGTATTTCTTCTTTGGAGAAGTGTCTGTTTAAATCTTTTTCCCATTTTTAAAATGGGTTATCTTTTTATTTTCAAGATACAGGAGTTCTTTATATATGCAAGTTATAAGTCTCTTATTAGATATATGGTTGCCAAATAATTTCTCCCATTGTGTAGGTGCCATTCTGACTTTCTTGACAAACTCCCTTGAGGTGCAGAAGGCTTTAATTTTGAGGAAGTACCATTTATCTTTTTGTTCTTTTGCTGCTCGTGCTTTTGGTGTGATATTCATGAAGCCATTTCCTATTACAAGGTCCTGTACATGTTTCCCTCCACTGCTTTCCAAGGTCTTTATGGTCTCGGCTCTTATATTTAGGTCTTTGATCCATCTTGAGTTGATCTTTGTATAAGGTTTGAGATGGTAATCCTCTTTCATTCTTCTACATATGGATATCCAGTTCTCCAGGCACCATTTGTTGAATAGGCCATTCTCACCCAGTTGAGAGGGTTTGGTGGCTTTATCGAATATTATATGGCTATATATATATGAGGTTCTATATCAGAACTTTCAATTCAGTTCCATTGGTCTGTGTGTCTCTCTTTATGCCAATACCATGCTGTTTTCACTACTGTAGCTTTGTAGTATGTTTTGAAGTCAGGTAGGGTGATTCCACCAATTTCATTTTTCTTTTTCAATATGTCTTTTGCTATTCGGGACCTCTTTCCTTTCCAAATAAATTTCATAGTTAGTTTTTCTAGTTCCTTAAAGAAGGCTGTGTTGATTTTTATTGGGATTGCATTGAATGTGTAGATCATTTTTGGTAGGATAGACATCTTAATAATATTTAGTCTTCCTATCCATGAACAGGGAATATTCTTCCATTTATTTAGGTGTTCTTTGATTTCCTTGAACAGTCTTGTATAGTTCTCAGTGTATAAGTTTTTTACATCTTTAGTTAAATTTATTCCTAAATATTTGATTTTTTAATTTACTATTGTGAATGGTATTAGTTTCTTGATTTCCTCCTGATCTTGCTCGTTATTGGTGTACAGAAATGCTACTGATTTTTGCACATTGATCTTATAACCTGCAACTTTACTAAACTCATTTATGAGTTCTAGAAGCTTTGTTGTAGACCTCTCAGGGTTTTCTATGTATAGGATCATGTCATCTGCAAATAATGAAATTTTGACTTCTTCCTTTCCAATTTGAATGCCTTTTATATCTGGTTCTTGCCTCAGTGTTTGAGCAAGTACTTCTAAGACAATGTTAAATAGATAGGGAGACAGTGGGCATCCTTGTCTTGTTCCTGACTTTGGAGGGAAGGATTTTAGGATTTCTCCATTGTAAACGATGTTGGCTGTAGGTTTTTCATATATACTCTTGATCATGTTCAAAAAATGTCCTTGTATTCTGATCTTTTGGAGTGTTTTTATCAAGAAAGTGTGCTGTATTTTGTCAAATGCTTTTTCTGCATCTATAGATATAATCATGTGATTTTTTTCCTTCAATCTTTTTATATGTGTATTACATTGATTGATTTTCTTATGTTGAACCATCCTTGCATGCCTGGAATGAATCCCACTTGGTCGTGGTGTATAATTTGTTAAATGTGTTGTTGAATACGATTAGCAAGTATTTTGTGAAGTATTTTTGCATCTAGGTTCATTAGAGAAATTGATCTGTAATTTTCCTTTCTTCTGGTGTCTTTGTTTGGCTTTGGTACTAGGGTAATGTTGGCATCATAGAAGGAGTTAGGCAATGTTCCTTCTGTTTTGATTTTTTGGATGAGTTTCAGCAGGATTGGTGTTAGTTCTTTCCAGAATGTTTTGTAGAATTCATCTGTGAAGCTGTCTGGCCCTGGGCTCTTCTTAGTTGGGAGGTTTTTAATGACTGATTCTATCACTTTACTTGTGATTGGTTTGTTGAGATCATCAATTTCTTCTTTCATCAGTATGGGCTGCTTATGTGTTTCTAGGAATTTGTCCATTTCCTCTGAATTGTCATTTTTGTTGGAATATAGTTTTTCAAAGTATCCTCTTCTGATAGTCTTTATTTCTGTGGGGTCAGTGGTGATATCTCCTTTCTCATTTCTTATTTTGTGTATTTGCATCTTCTCTCTTTTTTTCTTTGTTAGTCTCACTAAAGGTTTGTTAATTTTGTTGATCTTCTCAAAAAAACCAGCTCTTGGTCTTGTTTATCTTTTCAAGTACTTTCTTATTTTCTATTTCATTTAATTCTGCTCTTATCTTTGTTATTTCCTTCCTTCTTCTTCCTGTGGGATTACTTTGTTGTTTTTTTCCTAATTCCTCCAAATGTGCAGTTAGTTCTTCAATTTTTGCTCTTTCTTCTTTTTTGATATATGAATTTATGGCTATAAATTTTCCTCTCAGTACTGCTTTTGCTGCATCCCATTAATTTTGGTATGTTGTGTTATCATTATCATTTGTTTCAAGGTAGTCATTGATTTCTTTTGAGATTTCCTCTTTGACCCACTGTTTTCCTAAGAGTGTGCTGTTTAATTTCCAAATCATGGTGTGAAATCTGGGCCTCTAGCCCTTGCAAATTTCCAGCTTCACTCCAATGTGGTTAGAGATTTTATTTTGTATGATTTTGATCTTTCTGAATTCATTAAGCCTTTCTTTGTGGCCTAGCATATGGTCTATCTTGGAGAATGATCCATGTGCGCTTGAGAAAAATGTATATCCTGCTGTGTTTGGGTGTAATGATCTATACATGTCTATTAGATCCAGCTCCTCTAATACACTGTCAAATATTTTGTTTCTTTAGTGATTCTCTTTTGAGATGTTCTGTCCAGAGTTGATAGTGGTGTATTAAAATCACCCACTATAATTGTAGATGCATCTATTCTTTCACTTAGTTTTTCCAGCATTTGCCTCACATATTTAGACACGCCCTTGTTAGAAGCATAAATATTTATGATTGTTTGATCTTCTTGACAGATTGTCCCTTTCACTAAAATGTAGTATCCTTCTTTGTCTCTCACAGTTGTTTCACATTTAAAGTCTATTTTGTCTGATATTAATATAGCTACTCCTGCCTTTTTTTGGTTATTGTTTGCTTGTATGATTGTTTTCCAACCATTTCACTTTCAGCCTCCATGAGTCTCTGGGTCTAATATGTGTCTCTTGTAGACAGCATATAGATGGGTCATATTTCCTTATCCAATGTCCCAGTCTGAATCTTTTGATAGGTGAGTTTAACCCTTTGACATTCAGTGTTAAATTACTTTCAAGGAATTATTTGTGTTAGCCATATTTTGATTGGATTTGTGTTTGTCATATTTTGTTTGCTTTTTTTTCCCCTTCTCTTTTTGTCTTTTTTGTTGCTCTTACACTCTCCTACAACTCTGCCTGTTCTGTTTTTTCCTTTCTTCCTGCAGAACTCCCTTTAGAATTTCTTGAAGGGGAGGTTTCTTGTTGGCATACTCTTTCAGTTTTTGTTTATCTTTGAATATTTTGAACTCTCCATCATTTTTGAATGCTAGTTTAGCTGGATAGAGTATTCTTGGTTGGAATTTTTTTTCTTTTAGTACCTTGACTATATCATACCACTGCCTTCTTGCCTCCATGGTTTCAGATGAGAAATCAGCACTTAATCTTATGGAGTTTCCCTTGTATGGGATGGTTTTCTTTTCTCTTGCTGCTTTTAGAGTTTTCTCTTTGTCTTGAGTGTTGGATAATTTGACAAGTATATGTCTTGGGGTGGGCCTGTTGGGGTTTATGACAATTGGGGTGAGCTGTGCTTCTTGGATATGTACATCTGTCTCTTTCAGTAGACTTGGGAAGTTTACAGCCATTATTTCCTGCAACACTCCTTCTGACCCCTTTCCCTTGTCTTCTCCTTCTGGGATGCCTATAATAAGTATGTTTGAGCGTTTTGCATTATTATTCAGGTCCCTAAGTCCTAGCTGGATTTTTTCTATCTTTTTATCGACCAATTCTACTATCTGTTTGATTTCCAATGTACTGTCTTCCACATCAGTAATTCTCTTCTCTGCCTCTTCTAGTCTGCTGATATTTCTGCTCCCCTTCCTGATTTTTAGTTTGTTCATTGGATTCAGCCATGTTTTCCTGATTACTGTTTTGGTTTGTAGATTTTTGTTGCTGTCTGGTCATCATTTTATCTTGATGGGTTTAATCAGTTCCTTAGCTTCTTTGTCTAGTCTTGGGGATTAATTAGCTGTTGTTTTTGCATAAGTGTTATATCTTCTCTTTGTCACTTTGTTCTTCTTATTCTAGTTTCTTATTGCTGGTTGAGTTCACTTTAAAGGAAAGTATTAGGGCCAGGGAAAGGCAATTGTGTAAGCAAGGAAAAAGTGTAAAGTAGTATTGGTGATAAATGTTAACAGAGCAACAATATGAGATCTGGGACAATGGATATTAGATTCATGTAAGTTGTGTAGAGTTATAGCAGTAGGTACAGTACCTATAATGAGGTAGTTGACTGGATATGGGAGGAATATGGTATGAATTAAAAAGCTAGTGTTCTCCTGAGAGAGGGAAAGAGAAAAGAAAGCCAATAGTTTCAAGAGTGGCTAACAGACAGAAACCAAAACAAAGGTATTAGAAATTAAGAGTTAGACACTTTGTGGATCAAAGAAAGGGAGGTGAAATATAGGAGAGACAGTAGATGATGGAGGATATCAAGATGTAGGTGAAAGGGGATAGTGTAGGTAGCCAAAATCAATTCACACAGAAATGAGGTAGTGGAGGATGAGGAAACCCAGCAAATGTGAGGTGTTCCCTGCAGCACCTTCCCACCAAATCAATGTCTAGACACCTGCCGCCCTGCAAAAATCCTGAAACAGCCTGGTCCCGAAGAACCTCCAACGCTGCCCAGCCACTTCTTTGCAGGAGATATTATCAGGTATGCTCACTCAGCCACCATCTTGCCACACCCCTGTTCGTATCTTTTTCCCATTTTTAAAATGGGCTGTTTGTCTTTTTATTTTCAAGATATAGGAGTTCTTTTTATATGCAAGATATAAGTCTCCTATCAGAGATATGGTTACCAAATATTTTCTGCTATTGTGTAGGCTCTCTTTTCACTTTAACAAACTCCTTTGAGGTTCAGAAGGCGTTAATTTTTAGGAAGTCCCATTTATCTATTTGTTCTTTTGCTGCTTGTGCTTTTGGTGTGAAATTCATGATGCTGTTTCCTATTACAAGGTCCTGTAGATGCTTCCCTACATTGCTTTCCAAGGTCTTTATGGTCTTGGCTCTTATATTTAGGTCTTTGATCCATCTTGAGTTGATTTTTGTATAAGGTGTGAGTTGGTAATCCTCTTTCATTCTTTTCCATGTGGATATCCAGTTCTCCAGGCACCATTTGTTGAAGAGGCCATTCTCTCCCAGTTGAGAGGTTTTGGTGGCCTTGTCAAATACCTTATGGCTGTATATATGAGGATATATATCAGAACTCTCATTTCAGTCCCATTGGTCAGTGTGCCTATCCTTGTGCCAATACCAAATGTTTTGACTGCTGTAGCTTTGTAGTAGGTTTTGAAGTCAGATAGTGTGATTCCTCCAGTTTCATTTTTCTTTTTCAATATGTCTTTGGCTATTCAGGGTCTCTTTCCTTTCCAAATAAATTTTGTAGTTAGTTTCTCTAGTTCATTAAAGAATGCTGTGTTGGTTTTTAATGGGATTGCATTGAATCTGTAGATCAGCTTTGGTACATCATAGACATAATAATATTTAGTCTTCCTATCCATGAGCAGGAAATATTCTTCCATTTATTTAGGTATCCTTTGATTTCCTTAAACAGTATAGTGTAGTTTTTCTGTGTATAAGTCTTTTACATCCTCAGTTCAATTTATTCCTATGTATTTGATTTTTTAAATTTACTATTGTAAATGGTATTTGATTCCTGATTTCTTCCTCAGATTGCTCATTATTGGTGTACAGAAATGCTACTGATTTTTGCGCAGTGATGTTGTAACCTGCAACTTTACTGAACTCATTTATAAGTTCTACAAGCTTTGTTGTAGATGTCTCAGGGTTTTCTATGTATAGGAGCATATCATCAGCAAATAGTGAAGTTCTGACTTTTTCCTTTCGAATTTGGATGCCATTTATGTCTGGTTCTTGCCTCAGTGCTCATGCATGTACTTCAGAGACTATGTTAAATAGAAGGGGTGATAGTGGGCATCCTTGTCTTGTTTCTGATCTAAGAGGGAAAGATTTTAGGATTTCACCATTGTAAATGATGTTAGCTGTGGGTTTTTCATATATACTCTTTATCATGTTCAGAAAGTTTACTTCTATTTTGATCTTTTGCAGTGTTTTATCAAAAAAGGGTGCTGTATTTTGCTTTTCTTGTATCTATAGATATAATCATGATTTTTTTCCTTCAATCTGTTTATATGGTGTATTACATCAGTTGATTTTCTTATGTTGAACCATCCTTGCATACCAGGAAGAATCCCACTTGGTCATGGTGTATAATTTGTTTAATGTGCTGCTGAATATGATTGGCAAGTATTTTGTTGAGGATTTTTGCGTCTAGCTTCATTAGAGAGATTGTTCTGTAATTTTCTTTTCTTGTGGTGTCTTTGTCTTCGGTACTAGAGTAATGTTGGCATCATAGAATGAGTTAGGCAATGTTCCTTCTGTTTCAATTTTTTGGAAGAGTTTAAGCAAGATTGGTGTTAATTCTTTCCAGAATGTTTTGTAGAATTCACCTGTGAAGACTTCTGGCCCAGGGCTCTTCTTAGTTGGGAGATTTTGAATAACTGATTCTATCTCTTCACTTGTGGTTGGTTTGTTGAGATCATCGATTTCTTTTTTTGTCAATGTAGGCTGTTTATGTGTTTCTAGGTATTTGTCCATTTCCTCTAACTTGTCCTTCTTGTTGGAATATAGTTTTTCAAAGTATCCACTTATGATAGTCTTTATTTCTGTGGGGTCAGTGGTGATATTTCCTTTCTCATTTCTTATTTTGTGTATTTGCCTCTTCCCTCTTTTTTTCTTTGTTAGTCTAGCTAACAGTTTGTCAATTTTATTGATCTTCTCAAAGAAACAGCTCTTGGTTTTGTTTATGTTTTCAAGTGCTTTATTTTCTATTTCATTTAGTTCTGCTCTGATCTTTGCTATTTCTTTCTTTCTTCTTCCTTTGAGTTTAGTTTGTTGTTGTTTTTACTAATTCCTCCAAGTGTGTAGTTAGTTCTTCAATTTTAGCTTTTTCTTCTTTTTTAATGCATGAATTTATGGCTATAAATTTCCCTCTCAGTACTGTTTTTGCTGCATCCCATAAGTTTGGATATGTTGTGTTTTTATTTTCATTAGTTCCAAGGTAGTTATTAATTTCTTTTGAGATTTCCTCCTTGACCCACTGTTTTTCTTAGAGTGTGCTGTTTAACTTTTTGGTGGTCTTTTAAGTCTCCTACCCAGGGCACATTGGAATCAATCTACACCCTCTTCATGCATCCCGGGACCTGTTTTGGCTGGTAAATCTATTGTCAGAAGATTGAATCTGGGGCATATGCCTACCAAAATTTGTTTCATTCTTTTCTGTTTTGATTTGTTTTTGTTTTTGTTTATTTTAATGTTTGGAGCAATTAACTGTTCTAAAATTGAATGTGGTGATGAATACATATATGGCTATACTGAGAGCACTGATCATACACTCTGGATGGATTGTATGGTATGTGCATAAAGTGACTTTAATGTTTATATATATAAAGAGTACAGGGACCTGAGGAAAATTTTTAACATAAAAAATAACTATACCAAAAGGGTGTTTCAATAAAGGAAAAGAGAAACAGAAAATGACATATAAAATCCAAAGGACAGGAAATTGTGCAGGGCCTTCCTGGAAGGTGACATTGAAGTAGGTAGGCAGGGCTCAACTCTCTCATGAAAACCATGGAGGAAGGGCAAAATCTGTCTGAGGGAGCTGCTTTGGGGATCAGCAGACTAGGAGAGCATGTGCACCATACAGGAGTGAGAGGAACAGAGAAATGATGAGGCCAAAGTGAAAACCATGAGTTACTAGCCCCCATGGCCAGGAACAGCTCCCACCCCCCACCCTAAAGGTGAACAGCCTGGTAAAACTGGTGGCTCACTGTGGCTGAGAAGGGAAGTGATGTCTTCAACCCTGTGGGGAGGAAGGGTATAGTAGAGGGCTCAGAGTAGTTTTTCTTCTATGAGATTGGCAAATGAAGCCTATTTAGAATCTCTGCTCTGGCCAGACCACAATCTCCAGCAAGGGAAGATTGAAAGACACAGCTCCATGGAAAGGTTTGGTGAAGGTCGCCATCTGCTGGCAGTCCAGGAAACTACAAGAAGTAAAAAGGCTTTTTGGAGTCTCTCACATCCAGGCACTAGCAGATTTGGTCTGTGCCCCATTATGGATTACTGGCCCTGTTTTGATCATTTAACCTGAGCAGTCTTAAAGATTTACAATAAGTTGAACCAACAAGAGCTGTGAAACAAAACAACTAAGCAAGAGAGAGATATCAACCAGAATAAATTCACCTACATAATCAGATGCCTAGAAATCAGCATGCAAATTACAAGCCATACTAATAAACAGGAACATATGGCCTAGCCAAAGGACTAAATAAAAATCCTGCTGAGAAACAGGATTTAAGACAACTAACTAATGATCTTGAATAATATGTTAGAGGAATAAGAGCTAATGGACCTATACAGGACATTGCACACAAAAACAGCAGGATATCCATTCTTCTCAAGTGCTCTGTGATCATTCTTCAGGATATAGACATATACTAGGTCATAGAACAAGTCTTGATGAATTTAGTATGATTGAAATTATACAAAGCATTCTCTCTGACCACAAGGGAATGAAGCTGGAATTCAACAGAGGATGAAGAATCGAAATAGATGCAAATATACGGAATTTAAACCACACACTCTTAAACAATCAGTAGGTTAAGTAGGAATATTAAAGAGAAATCAGTAAATATCTCAAAGCAAATGTAAACAAGAACAAAACATATTAAAACCTATGGGAAAGGAAAGCAGATATGACTCAAGTGATTGAGCTCCCACCTACCAAATAGGAGGTCCCTTGTTCCATTCCCAGTGCCTTTTAAAGAAGAGAGCAAGCTAGTGTGATGGGCAGGTGCAGCAAGCTGACACAGCAAGATGATGCAACAAGAGACACAAGAAGAAAAACATAATGAGAGACACAACAAAGCAGCATGCAGAGATGCCTCCTAAAGAAGACAAGAAAGACTGGGGGTTGATGAGATGGGCAGGCATGGCAAACTGACACAACAAAATGATGCAACAAGAGACACAAGAAGAAAAGCATAATGAGAGATAAAACAAAGCAGGGAATGGAGGTGGCTCAAGTGGTTAGGTGCCTCCCTCCCACATTGGAGGTCCTGGGTTTGGTTCTCAGTGCCTCTTAAAGAAACAAGGAAGATGAACAGACACAATAAGTGCAAACAATTAAGGGGTGGGGAGAAATAAATAAAATAAATCTTTAAAAAAATAAAACCTATGGGAGGCAATGAAAGCAGTACTGAGATAGAAATTTATAACCATAAATACACACATTAAAAAGAAGGAGCTAAAATAAAAGACTTAACTGCACACTTGGAGAAACTAGATAAAAACATAGCAAACTAATCCCAAGGCAAACAAAAGGAAAGTAATAAAAAATATTAGGCCAGCATTATATGAAATTGAAAATTAAAAATGGGGAGAATTAACAAAGCCAAATGCTGGTTTTTTGAGAAGATTAATAAAATTGACAAATACTTAGCTGTAATAACAAAGAAAAAAGAGAGAAGGTGCAAATAAAGTCAGAAATGAGTGAGGGGACATCACCACCAACCGCACAGAAATGAAGAATATCTTAAGAGGATACTATGAAAAATTGTACACCAAAAAGTGGGATAACTTAGATTAGATGAACAAATTTCTAGAAACACAGAAGCAACCTACATTAACACAAGAAGAAACTGAGTAACTCAAAAGACCACTCACAAGTAATCAGGTTGAATTTTTCAACAAAAACCTCTCAAACAAGAAAAGTCTGGGACCAGATGGCCTCACAGGTGAATTCTACCAACCATTCCAAAAATGACTAACACTAACTCTGCTCAAATGCTTCCAAAAATTGAAGAAGAAGATTCATTAGCTAACTCATTCTATCTGACATCGTCCTAATACCAAAGCCACATAAAGATGCTATAAGAAAAGAAAATTACACATCAATCTCTCTGATGAAATTAGATGCTGAAATCCTCAACAAAATATTTGCAGATCAAATCCAACAACACATCAAAGGAATTATATAAACCATGATCAAGTGGGTTTTATCCCAGGTATGCAAGGATGGCTCAACATAAGAAAATCAATCAAAATAATACACCACATTAACAGATGGAAGGAAAAAATTACATGTTCATGTCTATTGATGCAGAAAAAGGCATTTGACAAAATACACATTCTTTCTTGAGAAAAACTTTCAAAGATAAGAATAGAAGGAAACTTCATCAACAGGATAAAGTGCCTATATGAAAAACCCACAGCTAACTTATTAACCAATGATGAAAGGCTAAAGGCTTTCCTTCTAAGATCTGGAACAATACAAGGATGCCTACTGTCACCACTCTTATTCAGCATTCTGTTAGAAGTTCTTGGTAGAGCACTTAGGGATAAAAGAAATAAAAGACATCCAAATTGGAAAGGAAGTAGTAAAACTTTTACTATTTGCAGATAACATGATCCTATATGTAGAAATCCTGAAAAATCTGCAAAAAAATGACTAGAGTTGATAAGTGAATTCAGTAAAGTGGCAGGATTTAAGATCAAGACACAAAAGTCCATCACCTTTCTGTACTGTACCAAGGAGCAATCTGAGGAGGAAATCAAGAAAAAATTCCATTTACAATAGTAACTAAAAGAATCAACTATCTAGGAATAAACTTGGCCCAGTGGTTAGGGCATCTGTCTACCACATGGGAGATCCATGGTTCAAACCCTGGGCCTCCTTGACCCGTGTGGAGCTGGCCCATGCACGGTGCTGATGGACGCAAAGAGTGCCGGCCATGCAGGGGTGTCCCCGCATAGGGGAGCCCCATGCACAAGGAGTGCGCCCCGTAAGGAGAGCTGCCCAGTGCAAAAGAAAGTGCAACCTGCCTAGGAATGGCGCCGCACACATGGAGAGCTGACAAAACAAGATGACACAACAAAAAGAAACACAGATTCCCAGGCTGCTGACAACAACAGAAGCGGACAAAGAACATGCAGCAAATAGACACAAAGAACAAACAACTGGGGTGGGGGGAGAGGAGAGAAATAAATAAATAAATAAATAAATATTTTTGAAAAAAGATTAAAGGACTTGTACAAAGGGAACTGTTAATATGTAGCATTGTTACAAGAAATCAAAGAAGACTTAAATAAATGGAAGAACATTCCATGTTCATGGATTGGGACACTTAATATCATTAAATGTCAGTTCTACCTAAATTTATTTACAGATTCCATGCAATCCCAATATACTTCCCAGTAGCATTTTTTACAAAAGTGGAAAAGCCAATTATCAATTTGCCATATTACCAGGTAATCCACTACTAGGTATATTCTCAGAAGAATGGAAAGCAGAGGCACAAACAGATATATGTACAACACTGTTTATAGCAGCATTATTTACAGTTGTCAAGAAATGTAATAAACTCAACTGTCCATCAATAGATGAACAGATGAACAAAATGTGGTGTATGTATATGATGGAATATTATTTGGCTATAAGAAGGAAGAAAGGATTGACACATGTGATAACATGGATGAACTTTGAGGACCTTATGTTAAGTGAAGTAAGGCAACCACTAAAGTACAAATATTGTATGATCTTACTGATATGAACTGTGGATACTGAGCAGACTCAAGTAGGTAGAGTAAGGAAAATAGGTTATTAGGAGATAGAAGGGGAGTGGATATTGCTGAGCTAAATCTTGGTCTAGGCAGATTTTATAATAAGATTGATGGTAATGGTTTGGCAGTGAATGGAGATGATGGTGGCTCAGTGATATGTATATAATTAATGGTGCTGAAGTGTAAGGGTGAATGGATTTGAAAGGGAAAGATTTGGGCTGTATGTGATGCTAGAAGGAAAGCTAGAGGATAAAATAGATGACAAGTAATCAGTGAACTCTGGGGTAGCTGAAGATTATGATCAAGAATACAATTATAAGAATGTTCTTGCAGGAGTACTAAGTGTTAATAGTGGGGTGTTATATGGGGAAATGAATCTAAGGCACACTTTATGAGAAATGAATATATTTGTATTGTCATAGATATGTTTTCTGAATAGCCACAGGCCCACAAAATAGATAACAAAATATTAAATTCCCATCCTGGGGACTCCTGCTATTAATGTATTCTGAAATAAAATGGCAAAAATCTCTGGATCACACAGGCAGTGCAATAAAAGAAAACAGGCAAATATGCCAAGGCCAAAATCTTAATACATATACTTAGAAACTTTATTCCTGTAAAAGTAAAACTTATGCTAATTAAATGAATGCCTAAAAGTTTCTCCTGAAAACATCCTTGTTACTTAATGTGGCCTCTCTCTAAGCCAAACTCAGCAAATAAACTCACTACCTTCTCCCTGATGTGGGACAGGAGTCCCAGGGATGATCTTCCCTGGCACTGGAATAACAAAGTACCAACAAGTGATGATTCATGTGGAAATAGACCTTGACCAAAAGGTGAAAGCATTGAATGAAAAGAGTTTTTATGGCTAAGAGATTTCAACATGAGTCAGGAGCTCATTCAGAAGGTTACATTAATACAGGTCTCAGGCAGATTTCACTAATTGCCACAGTAAAGAAAACCTCAAACCAACATGCTTCCAAGAGCTCTGGGGATATCTGGACACTAGTCAAGGCTCAGAACCACAAGAAACAACTTCCCTTCAACAGACCCTATTTGGAAATATGTGATTATCTATTTCCCCAATATAACAGAGAGAGATTCATTTATAAATTCTCTACTAATGATACATGTACCCCTTTTATTTGAACCTATAATTATCACTATACCCATTAAATGTATTTCTCAGAGACTTCAATCTTTAGGCTATTCATATGCCAGTTGAGTCCTGAATGACACAGTTGTGGCCATAACTTTCTCTCTTGGTGTTCAAATCTGCCCAGGACAACTAACGGAATGATAATGATCCCCCAAAACAGGGAGAATATACAATTGCAGTCAAAACAGTTCCTTCCATTTGTCCCATAATATCTAGGCCCCCTCTCAATCCCAAGCTGTCAGAGTAGACCTTATCCCAAATTCCTCAAGACTGAGTAATGAACAATTACAAAGGGGGAGTAAAACCACAAACCAAAGTGGATTTATAATTATTATAGGTATTATCATGTGGTAATGGAAGACTTTGTAACATTGATATAATGATAGTTGTTACCCAGGTTATGAGGGGAGGGGGAGGTATGAAGAGGTGGAATACAGGACAGTTTTAGAGCATTGCAATTATTCTGTATGAAACTACAATGACAAATACACGATATTATGTTTGTCAAAGCTTATAAAACTGTAAGTGAAAAGTGTAAACCATAAACTATAGACCTTGATTAGTAGCAGTGCTTCAATTTGGTTTATCAACTGTAACCAATGTACCTCACTAATGTCAGATGTGAATAACAGGGGAAATGCGTGGTTATATGGAAAGCCCCTATACTTTTTTATTTAAAAAAATACTTTAGATTAAATAAATGTTACATAAAAATATAAGGAATTCCCATAGTCCACTCCCTACCCTTCCCATACTTTCCCCCATTAACAACATCTTTCACTAGTGTGGTACGTTTATTACAATTGATGAACCCAATTGAAGCATTGCTACTAAACATGGACTATAGTTTACATTATAGTTTACACTTTGCACAACACAATTTTATAGGTTTTGACAGAATGTATAATGGCCTGTATCCATCATCACAATATCATGCAGGACAATTCCAATCTCCCCAAGTACCCCATGTTACACCTCTTCTTCCCTCTTCCTCCCCTCAGGACCTCTGGTGGCTGCTGCCTTTATATCAAGGATACAAGTTCTTTGATTTCTAGAATGAATAATCATAAGTTTACTTAAGTACATACTTGCATTACATACTTAAGTTTGTTCAGTTCTCTATCTTGAGGATTTGGGGATAGTGGTGCTCACTCTGCTCTGACTGAGAAGAAGGGTCTTAGATCCCATGGGGCAGGTGAATGGAAATATCTTACTTGCAGGTATACTCTCTGTTTTTGGGGATGGGCATTGTCCATCATCCTTTTATTATTTTTCCTGGGTGAGTCCAATGAATGGGTGGTGCTGCAACTCTTGCTCAGCTTCAGGACTCAACTGGCATATGAACAGACTGAAGATTTAAGTCTCTGGGACATATGTTTAGGAATATATTGCTAATTTTAGGTTCAAATAAAGGGGCAGAAGAGTTATGTGTAAGGAAATTGCCAATGTGTCTTACTCTGTTGCATTGGGGAGAATATACTCCAAAGTAAGGCCTGCTGACATAGTGCCAAAATCCTAAGATTGTCAGCTCTGCCTATAGCGTCCAGATGTCTCTAGAGGCCTCAGGATCCCTGATGTTTGGGGCACTGTTTACTGTGGCAGTCAATGAGATCCTGCTGAGACATGCATAAATGTAACCTCTAGAATGAACTCCCAACTCACTTTGAAATATCTTAGCCATAAGAACTCACTTGTATTTAATATTTCCCCTTTTGGTCTAGGTCTGTTTCCAAATGCATTGCTAGGTGTCACTTGGTAATAATCCCTCGGTGCCTGGGAGTCTCAATCCTGGGAGTCATGTTCCACATGGGGTGGGTGGAGGTAGTGTAGTTACATGCTGAGTTTGGCTTAGAGAGAGGCTACATTTGAGCAACAAGGTGACTTTCAGGAGGTAACTCTTAGGTAATATATAATGTTAGTCTATGATTCAATTTCTTGAGAAAAGGTTCATAAGTACAACCATCAATATCAAGGGTCTAGCATAATGGTCCATTGTTAGGCACTGCCCAGTACTTGGGAGATTCTTGTTGCTCTATTAGAGAATGTAGCAGGACTTCCCAGGATGGGAATTCGATATTCTTTGGTCATTGTATGGGTCTCCACCCACTGAGACAATGCCCATGACCACTTGAACATATTCAAACTCCCTAGTAGCATGCTCCAGGCTCACCCCTCCCTACACATCCCCCCCATCATTGTCACCCTACACCAGTGATTCTCCCCTGCCACAGTTGTGACCCTTCTGTGATCCAAAACCTCCCCCAAAACAAAGCTAAAAAATTAAACAAATAAAAATAAGAAAATAAAATAATAACAAATAAAATACAAAAATAGGCAATAAAAAGAATAAAAAATGAAAAGTAAAGATATAATAATAAAGTACCATAAAAAATTTTCAGTGTTTCTTTCATCACCATAAGATATTTTATGTGCAGTGACAATTTCTTCCACATGTTCCCCTTGTGCCTTACTTTTTTTCACTTTATCTTCAAAAAAACTTTAGGTTACAGAAAAGTCACATAGAAAAAGGGATTCCCATATATCCTACTGTCTCCCCCTCTCCCCATCTCCTGATTAGTAATATTTTACATGTGTATGGTACATTTGTTATATTGATGTACAAATATTGAGGCATTGCTCATAACATGGTCAACTGTTATGGGAAACTGGCTCACCAGTTCCTTATTGTAAATTTGACACCTGTTCTATTGTAGATGTTGCAGTTGTTCCTTATTATTGTAGATGAAGTTGCAGTTCAGATAGCAAACAGCTGTTCTGTAGTTTCCAATAAATATGAGGTGGAAACTAGGGTTGAGGCTCTATCAGATCCCGAAGGTGTGAGTCCTCTGGTCCCATCTTTATTTCCTCTCTCATGTCTCTCTCCGTCCCTTTATTTCATAAAGCTCGCATCACCTTCCCTTTGAGCCAACGCATCACTGAGCTGACAGCAGCAGCCAATGGTTTACATTATGGTTTATATTTTACACTGTACATTTTTATAGGTTTTCACAAAATTTAAAATGGCCTATATCTGTCATTGCAAGATCATGCAGGACAATTCCAATGTTCTATGTTCCATCTGTTCTTTTCTTTCCTCCCCTTCCCCTTGGAACTTATTGCAACCACTAAGTTTCAATTTTTGTATGTGTGTGTGTGTTTTCAATTTCATTCTTTGTTTATTTTTTTTGACTTTGTAATAATATTGCATTAAAAATATATATATATGAGGTCCCATTCAACCCCACCACCCCCACCCCATCTCTCCCCCCCCCCCCCGCCAGCAACACTCATTCCCATCATCATGACACATCCATTGCATTTGGTAAGTACATCTTTGGGCACCTCTGCACCTCATGGTCAATGGTCCAGATCATGGCCCATACTCTCCTCCATTCCATCCAGTGGGCCCTGTGAGGATTTACAATGTCCGGTGATTGCCCCTGGAGCACCATCCAGGGCAGCTCCATGTCCCAAAGACGCCTCCACCTCTCATCTCTTCCTGCCTTTCCCCATACCCATCAGCCACCATGTCCACTTTTCCCAATCCAATGCCACCTTTTCTATGTGGACATTGGATTGGTTGTGTCCATTGCACCTCTATGTCGAGAGGAGGCTCAGATTCCACATGGATGCTGGATGCAATCCTCCCACTTTCAGATGTAATCACTCTAGGCTGCATGGTGTGGTGGTTGTCCTTCTTCAACTCCATCTTAGCTGAGTGTGGTGAGTCCAATAAATCAGATTGTAGGTGCTGGAGTCTGTTGAGGCTTAGGACCTGGCTATCACATTGTCAGTCCAGAGATTCAAATCCCCTAAATATATCTTAAACCCCAACACTAACTGCAACTCCAACTAAGTTTCAATTTTTGAAGAATAAGGTTCATAGTTACATGCAATAATATCCAGGCATTGACATATTGGTCTGTTTTCTTTTATTAGGCACTGCCTATGCTCACAAGAGATTCTTGTCCCTCTAATTGAGAACGTATCAGGACTCCCCAGGATGGGAGTTTAATATTTTTTCTCTTATTTTGTGGGTCTCCATTTGTTGAGATAACATACTTTGACAAGATGAACACTTTCATATTCCATAGAGGCATGCTCCAGGTGAACTCTATCCTGCATATCCACACCCTGCACCAGTCACCCTCCCCTACCATATTTGCCAGAAGAATATTCCCACCATTGTAGTTTTTTTTTCAAAGATTTAAAAATTTATTTCTCTCTTCTGCCTCTCCCCACCACCCATTGTCTGCCCTCTGTGTCCATTTGCTGTGTGTTCTTCTGTGTCTGCTTGCATTCTCAGTGGCATCAGGAATCTGTGTCTCTTTTTTTGTTGTGTCATCTTGCTGCTTCAGCACTCAGTGTGTGTGGTGCTGTTCCTGGGTGGGTAGTGCTTTTTTTGCAAGGGGTGACTCTCCTTGCAGGGCATATTCCTTGCATGTGGGGCACCCCTATGCAAGGGGCACCCTGCATGTCATGGCACTCCTTGCGTGAGGCAGCATTGTGTGTGGGACAGCTCATCACATGGGCCAGGAGACCTTGGGTTTGAACCCTGGACCTCCTATATGGTAGGCAGATGCTCTATCAGTTGAGCCACATCTGCTTCACTCACCATTGTAGTTTTAACCACAGGCCTACAAATCCTCACCGTTCCCAATTATTTTTATTGTATGTATTATAATCATACTTTATCCAGTTAAAAACACTGTTGGTGTTACATATACATAAACAAAACACAATTCCACATGCAATCACACAGAAACAAATTAAGGTAAACAATGTCAATAGTTTAAGAAATTTATACCAACACTTGAAACAACAAAGTCTCAAGTCCTAATTTAGATCTCACCAATATGGAAGAAAGATAACAAGGACATAATTTTTGAACATAAGATAAGGTAGACATGTTATCAAATAAATTACTGGGATATTAATTGTTTAAAGGTATGTAATAACTAGGAGAAAGAAAAAATTGTAGATCCAGTAGATCAAGTGAAAGAACAAGATGGTTTAGAGACCTAAGAGTATGAACTTCAGAATCAAAGAGTTTTGCCATTGATACCCACAAAACATTTTAGTTCTTGAGCCAATAGATCCATCAGAGATAAGAGGATGCTCTGCCAAGGAGTCTTCCTAAGGCCCCCTTCACATCCTTGTTTCTCAGGCTGTAGATGAAGGGGTTCAGCATTGGGGTGACCACGGTGTACATCACTGAGGCTACTGAGACTTTCTTGGGGGAGTGAGTCACTGCAGAAGTGAAATAGACTCCAACGCCTGTCCCATAAAATAAGGAAACAACTGAGAGATGAGACCCACAGGTGGAAAAGGCTTTTTGCTTTCCCCCAGATGAAGACATTTTCTTTATGGATGAAACAATTTGTGAGTAGGAGAAAAGGATCCCAATGAGGGGGAAAACACCGAGCACACCTGTCATAAAATATATCAATGTGCTGTTCAGGAAGGTATCAGAGCAGGCCAACTTGAGAATCTGTGTTAGTTCACAGAAAAAATATGGAATTATAAAATCTTTACAGAAGATCAGCTCCATCATCAGAGAAATATGGAGAAGGGATATCACAGCACCAATGAACCAGGTCATGAATACCAGCAGGCCACAAAGGCGGGGGTTCATGATGACCATGTAGTGCAGGGGGTGACAAATGGCCACAAACCTGTCATAGGCCATTACAGTGAGGAGCAGAGTGTCCAGGATAGGAAAAAACATAGAAAAATATACCTGAGTGAGGCAGTCCATGTAGGAGATGGCCTTGTTTTCTGTCTGGATGTGAATCAGCATCTGGGGGATTATTGTGGTACTGAAACAGATGTCGATCAAGGATAGGTTGGACAGGAAGAAATACATGGGGGTATGGAGGTGGGAGTCAGAGCTGATGGCCATGATGATGAGCAGGTTCCCAAGAATGGTGACCAAGTACATTGAAAAAAACAGCCCAAATATGAGAGACTGCAATTCTGGATCATCAGAAAGTCCAAGGAGGATAAACTCGATAACTCTTGTTTGGTTTCCTGTGTCCATGTAGCTGATATGTATATGAAGAAAGAGAGAAAAATATCAATTAACAGCAAAAAAAGTATCATCATAATAATTGATTTGCTGACCGTGCTCTTCACATAAGTTGTTTTTGGGTTCAGTCATTTTGTCTAAGGGTTGAATGTCTATTCAATCATAAATCTGGTGAAATCCTGGAAAATGGAGTCTCTAATCCCAGCTGCCTATCTTACCCATCCACTTTATACCAACCCTGTCAGATGGTCATGGTGATATAGCAATGGGGCAAATCAATGTCTTATCCTACTGACAGGATGTAATGAAAAGGTCATATCACTTTTGTGGAAGTTCTGCCAAAAATGCATGATCTCAATCTAAAGATTAGGGAACCTTAGACAAGCCAAAATTTAGGGACATTGTACATAATACCTGGCCTATGCCCTTCAAAAGTGTCAATGCCATAAAAGACAAAGAAAGCCTAGGAACCATTCCAGATTAAAGAAGGCTAATAAGATATATAAACAAAATGTAATATGTAAACTGGGATATTCTTTTCCTATAAACATTATTGGGGTAATTGTTGAAATATGAATGAGTTTTGTAGATTTGACAATCATTTATATCAGCGCTAATTTCCTTATTTTATCATTGTACTATGGTTATAAATAAAATGTTCTTGTTTTTAGGAAGTATTATTAAATATTTAGAGGTAAAGAGGCACCATATTGGCAATGCAACTTAGTCTCAAACAGCTCAAAATACACACACATACACACACATGAGAGAGAAGGGTGCAGGAGGGAAGGCGGTGGAGGAGGAAGAAGAGGAGGAGAGAGAAGGGGAAGAGGAGGGAGACTAGTGGATAAGAAAAGAAAAGTAAATGTAAAAATGTCAGCATTGGGGAATCCCAGTGAAGGATTTATACATAGGAATTATTTATGCTTTTGTTGCAACTTTCCTGTAGTCTGAGATTAGACCAAAATAAAAAGTTAAAAAGTAGCATTTTCACATAACGTCAAACAGTATAGGATAGAAAAAAGGGAAGGAAAACCAGCCAGGAGCTGCAGAAAAGATCAGACTTCAAAAACTGCAGCTGAAGTGAACTCTCACCAATGTGGAGCCTGTGCAGAAGAGTTAACATTGAAGGCCTGACAGTGCTATACTTAGGAAAACTTCCTTGCAAGTTTAGTCCTTGGCAGGTGCTGGAAACTTGGATTTCAGGAGGGTTCACGCCATTCACTGGTAAGACTGGCTCACTGTGCCTAAACTGCTTGTGCAAACAATATAGTTTATATTGAACTCCTGCTTTCCTTCTGGAAGTCTGAGATTTTGGTTACATGCTAGGCAGAGAGTGCCTTTGTAGCCAGACTGGGCACTGAGTCTCTGAGAGTTTCCGTGCAGATGATATTTAACAGGCATTGTAACAACTCCATGCTGGAGAAATTAAAGAGAGGAAACGGCAAAGACAAATGAGTTTATATGCTTAAGAGTCTTCAGAAAAGAGTCAGGAGGTCATCAGTGGGGATGTGCTTACGCATGCCTCAGCAGGATCACAGAGAGAGCAAAAATAGATATAACCCCAGGTACTGGTTCTCCTGAGGGCTATGGAGACCCACAGGTCCTATAGTCATGGCAAATGGCTCTGGAATTCAGTGCCTTGTCAGTGGGCCCTACTTTGGAATTTGTGTTCCTGAGCATGATGGAGTTGGACTCAGAGGGGACCTTTCTATACATGCCTCTTCTGTCACTTTTACTGAACCTGTGGTGGCCACTAAGGTTGGTGTATACTCAGAAGACTTGAATCTCTGGACTGTTCATGTGCCACCTGGGCCCTGAGCCTCAGCAGTCTTGCAACTCCTACCCTTGGTTCATTGGACTTAGCCAGGCCAGGTAACAGGGAGTTGAAGTTGGTCAACCACCACACCAGGGAACCAAGAGTTCCTACAACTGCAAGCTGGAGAATTTCATCCATCATCAATGTGGAATCTAAGCCCCCTCTTGATATAGCTGTGGAGTGGACATCACCATCCCAGGGTCCACATGATGGAGGAATAAAATATGGATTAGTGTGGACTTACTGATATTCTACTATGGAACTATTGTGACTAGTAATGGAAGAAATTGTAGTATTGATGTGGAGAAAGTGTCCATGGTTGTTGCTGGGGGCAGGGAGAGGGAAGAAGAGATGTGATGCCAGGCATTTTGGGGACTTGGAGTTGTCCTAAATGATGCTGCAGGGACAGATGCTAGACGTTATGTATCCTACCAAAATCCACTGGGTGGACTGGGGGAGAGTGTAAACTACAATGTGGACTGTTATCCATGCTGTGTGGGGTATGTTTGGCCAAGTGCAAAGAATGTGCCGCAGTTGTGGGAAGGGTTGTTGATGTGGGAGGAGTGGGGTGAGGAGGGATGGGGGGATAATGGGAACCTCATATGTTTTTAATGTAACATTTTAAAAAAAGCAAAAAAAGCATATAGTGTGTGACTGCATTTCCATTTCCTCTTGGAAGCTCTCTCCTGGTTTCTTATGGAATTCGCTTCATACTCCTTTTCTCTTTGCTGATTTTGCTTAGTATACTTTCTTGTAATAAACCCTGCAATAAAGCAGAGCCCTGAGTACAACTATATGCTGGCCTGTGAATCCTCCTAGCAAGTCATTGAATCTCACTAGTCCTGGGAATTCCTGACACAGAGCCCAAATTCACATACACCTCAGGTAGGGAAATTTAATCTAAAGTGGTTCTGGATGGATTGTGGCCCAAGCTTCAGATAGAAGCAAACACAGATGTGCTCTGTTTGGTGCTTTCAACCTAGAATTTTTGCCTCAGTGTTTATAAGGGAGATTGATCTGTGATTTTTTTTTCTTTTAATGTCCTTCCCAGGTTTAGAATTGAAGTAATTAATATGAGCCTTATAAAATGAGTTTGGAACTGTTCCATATTTTTATAGCATCTGGATGATGTGATGTATGGTTGATGTTATTTCTTCCTTAAATATTAGGAAAAATTTAGAGAGATGCCACTGACCTGAAGTGTTCTTTGTGACAGAACTTTAAAAATGGATATCTATATTCAGATTTTCTCTTCACTCTTGGGTCAGTTTTAGTAAGTTATGTTTTCCTATGAATTTGTTCCTTTCATGTAAATTTCCAAATTTATTAGTATAAGGATGTTCATATTTTATCAATATTTTCAATGTTCTTTGTGATCATTTTACCAAGAATTTATCAAATTAATTAATCTTTCAAAAGAACTATATTCATATTTGACTATTCTCCCCTTTGCATTTTGTTTTCCATTTCATTAATCTCTGCTTTAAAGATGATTATTTTTTCTTTTGCTTTCTTTATGTCTAATATGCTAGTCTTTTTATCACTTCTTGAGATGGATGTATATAACTCATTGATTTTCAATATTTCTTATTTTTAAAAATGCATTTAAGGCTGATAAATTTTCTTTTTACATTTTTCCTTTACTATTGGTTTTAAAAACAATTTGTTATTTACTGTAAAAATGTACATTTGAAATATGAAAATAAATATTTTCAGTCTATATGGCAGAAAAATGTTAACACATCCACTATGCAGTTTTAATTATACACTGAATATACCAATAAAAAGAGCAACATATGCTTAAAAGAAGAGATAAAAACGGTGATGATAAATTGTTCACCGTTACTCATAACCATAGAAATTAAAACAAAATCAACATGGATGTGTCATTTTCAACTATTACAAACAGAAATTCTATTTGAAATAATAATTCTTAGTTTTGTCAAGGGAAAATTGAAATAATTATCTCAAATGTTGAAGAAAAGGGGAACTAAAAAATATAAACTGAAAATTAAACACAAAATCAAAGAGAACTCATCTTAAAGGTAAGAGTATATTTTGGAATTAATGCCAATGCAACACATGCATACATAGACACAAACCACGAATAGACTCATACAAAATAAGAAAGGAAACTTCATGACACATAGAGGAAATCTTATGCATTAGTAGAAGTTATTATGGATGTTAAGATACAAAAGCAATGGAAATGGACAGTTTTTCAGGCAAACTATGTATCTTGTTCAACAGGAAGAGAATATGCTAATAAGGGTAGAAATTACGTTCACACAGAATTACCACCAACATCAGCGATATCACCCAGCTTAAACCCCATGTTAGAGGCTTTATCTCAACTCTCAGGATAAAAAACACTGTTCACCCACAGAGGCCTGCACATGCTGGATCCTACCAACCTCCCTGGACTTATCAAGTACCACACCAGCCTTTCACTCTCTAAGCTCTGACACTTTTGCCTTCTTAGAAAATGTTAGACTTCTTCCCCCAGCTATGCCTGTGCAGGTGCTGCCCTTCTTGCTGGGGTGCTCTTCCAAGCCTTTGCTTTCTCATGGTAATTCCTATCTTTAGCTCCCAGATCAAATATCACTTCCTCAGAGAAGCCTTCCTTGAGGCCTTCCTGCCTACCACGTGTAGTCCCGCTTGTCTGTGCTTTCACAGAAGCCTGTATTTCTTCTTCATTGCATGAATTATAGTTATCTTTTTGCATTTAGTTACAGAATTAATTGATTAATCTTTGTCCCTCTGACTACCAAATCATAAACCATGTCAAATACAATAATCTATTTTAACTTATCCTGGTATTCTCAGTGCCATATATTTAAAGAAAATGTAAAGTTAAAGGAAGGTTGAGACTAAAAATGACCTTATGGAATATTATTAAGCTGTAAGAAGAAATGAAGTATTATGCATACACCAAAATGGATGAACCTTGAGACATGGTGAGTGAAATAAGCCAGATGTAAAAGGACAACATATTGTATGCTCTCACTAATACGAATTAAATATATTGTGACTATCGTAGCTGCTGAGGGTAGGGAAAGGGAGGAAGAAATAGGATGTGGGGGCATTTTCAGGACTTGGAGTTGTCCTGGGTGGTACTGCAGGGATAGATGCTGAACATTGTATGTCCTGCCATGGCTCACTGGGTGGACTGGGGGAGAGTGTAAACTACAATGTAAACCATTACCCGTATGGTGCAGCAGTGTTCCAAAATGTATTCACCAAATGTAATGAATGTCTGACGATGATGAAAGAGGTTGTTGATGTGGGAGGAGTGGGGTGATGGGGGTGGGGGATATATGGGGACCTCATTTTTTTTAATGTAACATTTTTTAAAAATAGAGAAAAAAACCTAAATAAATAAATAAATAAAACCAAAAAAATTTGAAAACCTAAAACACAAACTATTTTCACACAAAGTATGGTAATAGTGGGGCAGGAAGAGGAGGAAATTTGGGTCATACTCAAGAGACATTAAATTTATTATAATCTCTTTAATTTTATTCTGTATTCCTATGTATTCTTATACATATGAAGAGAATTAAAAATATATGATTAAAAGGGGAAATGTTAGAATGTATATATGCTAACTTAATAAAATTTTTTAAAAATAAAATAAAAAGTAAAAAAATATATATCGGGCAAACTCATAGAGAAAATATCTAAAATATAGGTTACCAGAAGATAGAATGAGGGTAGAAAATGGGGAACTAATGCTTAATTTGTGCAGAATTTGTTATAAGGTTGATTATAAATATTTGATAATGAATAGAGGTAAAGGCAGCACATTATCTTGAGCGTAATTAACAGCACTGTTATGTGTGTGATTGTGATTAAAAGGGGAAGTTTAGGGTAATGTATGTCACTAGAAGGAAAGCTAGAAGATGAAACATGGGACTGTATAACAGTGAAACCTGTTGTGGATGATGTATGTGGTTAAAAGAACAAATAAAAGAATGTACTTCCATGATCTAGAACAAATGTACATTTCCATTACAAGGTGTTAGTAATAGGGTGGCCTGTAGGAAAAATATACCTAATGCAAACTATGAACTATATTGAAGAGTAATATAGTAATATTCATCCATCAATTGTAACAAAGGTACAACACTAACACTAAGTGTCAATAACAGGGAGATAGGGGGATATAAGGGGCAAGGGGCTTTCCTTTTGGAGTAATGAAAACATTCTAAACTGGTTGTGGTGATGAAAGCACAAATTTGATTATACTGAGAACCACTGATTATACACTTTGGATGAATTGTAGTATGTATGAATAAAACTGCTATATATATCTCAGCAAACCCATAGTAAGTACAAATAACAACAGGTTTCCTTTATAATAAGGTTAAGAAAATAACTAAAATTTTATATATAAATATTTAGGAATACATATAGCTGAGATAAAACTATATAAAAAGGAAAGCAAGGGAATGATGAATACCCTGAGAGTGAGAAGGGTTGGGGATGGACCACATAGCTAGATTTCTATTATTGGCAAATCTTAGCTTTCTTTTTTTTTGAGTTCTTATGACAGTATTTTAAGTAAATAAATGAGCATTGTGCATGGAACAATGATGAGACTGTGTCATTAACCTAGATTATGATTAGTCTACTGTGCATCTGAGGTCCATTAAAAGAAAGAGGGAAATGGATAAACAAAATGTGGTATATTTATATACAATGGAATTCTACTTAGCCGTAAAATGGAATGAATTTTGATACATGCTACAACATGGATGAAACCTGAAGACATGTTGTGTGAAATAAACCAGACACAAAAGGACAAATTTTGTATGACCTCATTTATATGAAATAATTAGAATATGGAAATTGATAGAGACAGTCGATTTTAGGTGGAATGGGAGGAATGGAAGTTAATGCTTAAGTTGTACAGCATTTGTTTGGGCATGGTAGAAAAGTTTTGGTAATTGATAGTGATGAAGGTAGCATAACATCATGAATGTATTAATGATTAACATCACTAAATTGCATTCTTGAAAATGACTAAAATGGAAAATGCTACATTATATATGTGTTACCATAATAAAAATTTTAAAAGGAAATAAATATCTTATATAAGACAAAATTAGAACTCTACAAACTCATCTCACATTGACTACAAATGCAAAACCTGAAAAAAAAATAGTAAAAGCAGAAAGGGAAGCATGCCTGTTGTCATACTTATTTAACATTATTTCTGGTAATTCAAAAGAAATGCCATAAGACAAGAAAAATAAATAAGAGAATATTAGAAAGTAAAAAACAAAATTGTCACTATCAACTGCTACGACTGCCTGCTTAGAAGACTAAAGAAAGTCAAATTAAACAAGTGGACCTCACCAGTGTCAACAACTTTCTTATGTATCTGCAAACAACCACTAGGAAAGATAAGAGTTGTAAAGTCCATTTGAGTTGCAATAACAATATAGATAACACTTTGCACAAAGTAGCATGTAGTACATAATTGTTGAATAAAATAATGTATATACCCAATTTAGTAGAAACTGATTGATGGAGGGGAGATGGAGAATCAGGTACTTCTAGATCAGAGGTCCTCAAACTTTAATGTGTATCAGAATCACCTGAAGGGCTAGTTAGGACAGACTGCTGGGCTCCATGCCCAGAGTGTCTGTCAGCAAGCATGGGTGGAGCCTTCTAATGAGTACACAGGTGATAATGATGCTACAGTTCTGGGAATGCACTTTGAGAACCACTACACTAGAGAAGAAGAGAATGCTTTAGCATCTTTAGAAAAGGAAGCACTTGAAGAGTGTTGATTCTTACCAACCTTAAGAATGACACTAGTTTCCAAAATGGGGGGTCATGAGATCAGGAGGTGACAGAAAACAGCTGTGATGGAATCTAAAAAGACATAACTAGAGAAATAAAATCCAGACTTTTTAAAAATTGTCATGGGCCAGAACTGTGCTACCTCTGTCTCTGCTTCTTCCCCCACCACTTTTTAAATTCTTTTTCAAAAAGCACTCACAAGGACATTGTGGCTCACTCAGCTCTCATCATTTAAATGTTTGTACAACCTATTTCTGCTCTGGCCGTTGGATGCTGAAGACAGAATACACCGTCAGGAACAACAGGGAGATGGAGCTTGTCATGAAGTCATCTCCAACTTACGTCTCTGAGAGTCACAAGTGTATCCTGGTCAGGCATCAGGAACTACAGGTGAGGAGTGCCAGAGACATATACGTGGGTTCTAAAGTCTCAGGGAAATTTTTTCATCATTCCTCATTAAATAAATTGTTCTTCTGATGTTCTACTCTCCAAGCCACTCAGCTCCCTTGGGATAAAGAACAAATGGCAGAAAGGAAACACGTTTGCTAATTCTGTTTTCAGGAAGACACATTTGGAGCCAGGTGGATCTCTTTTCCCCTACTGAGCCTCTTCCTTCTTGGTGGAACTTTCATCACTATCAATTTGTCTTGCTGAGGAGGATACCCTTAAGGAATAAGTTTCTGTTACACATTCATCTCCCTGTAGTCACAGTATTTAGAGTCTCAAAGTAACACTGAAGAAAGTGAATCTCATGTGACTCTTTGACAATTTGGTGCTGAACATGCTAAGGAGCTAGAAAAAGTGCTTTTTCAAGAGAGGGAGAGTAAAACCACATAAAATGATGCTACAAGTCAAGCAAAATAGTCTGAACAATATCCCCCTAGATTTAGTGACATGGAAGACATTAGAAAGCAATTTTGATAAAGTGTGGGGGAGGGGTCACTTTTTAGTAGGTTTGGAAGTGGCTTGGCAGTGAAGAAATTCAGTTTATGTGAATAGTTTGAATAGTTTGCTAGAGAACAGGAGAGAAAGGGTATGGTAATATAAGAATTTTTTCTTTCTCAAAAACATGAAAAAATATTTAAATGGCAAAGGAAAATCTCTAGTTGAATGTAAACCTGCAACATCTACAATAATAAGAAATAGGCCATACAAAGTTCAAATGCTTCCCCACGCAAATAATTTTTGTGCTGACCAGACAGCATCCCTCCTAGTCAGGGCCCGGTGTTCCTAAGCCCACACTTCTTATCTGTGTTATGGAAACATTTCAACTTCAAGCCAGTTTCCCACATTCAAATGCAAGCTATTTTCCCACACCTTTTTCCTTATGTCTTCATGAAGATACATATGAGTCATGTCCCTGATGAGCATGGCTAAGTTCTCCCATTCGAGTTCTTGCACAATTACTTATTTCTGTAAGAGATAGATAAGAGAAAGCTGCAGATGGAGGGAATATTCTCTTTGTTATAATAAAATGTTTTCAGCCCTCATATGCCCATGTGACCTGAACAAAGCAAAGAGGAGCACACAGAGAAATGGTGGGAAAATGAATTTCTCCAAGGGAAGGATGTAATGCTATTATTCCTTATTTTCCACATTTTATGCCAGTCCTGGATTAAGTTTAGCATGCACTGATTCTATACCTGTGCTCACAGTCACTTCATCGTATCACTATTTTTCTTTGTAGCACTTATCACTACCTGAAAATTTCTTCTTTGTATGTTTGCTTACTTTTATATAGTTGTTCACTCTGCACCTAAGTAGAGTCTTGTCCCTCTTGTTTGCAGTTGTAACCCCTGCGCCTAGAATATAAGGCAATCGACATGTTGAATTAATTCCTTAGAAAATAGCCTAGTACATTTGGGGTGGTAGATGGTGGATGGGTACGTGTGTGTGTGAACTACACAAGGCTGAAAATAATAATGGTGAAACATTCCACAACCAAGCAGTGTGGTGTCATTAAAAATATGCAGTTTTTCAACTCAGTTGACTTTTGTCAACACTCAGCAATGTTATTCTGTCTCTGAGGTTGATTCTACCTCCACTTCCCCTCAGTGATGGTTTTAGAAGTGCACTGCCCAATGCTTGTCCTTATTTCTGAAAAGTTTGCCTTTTACATGTGGGTTCTTTTCTATTTCCATAATTTTTATATATCATGGAGTCTGGAAAATGGAAGTCAGCAGTAAGATCTGAGCACCTGTTAAATGCCAGCTACAGTTCTAGACACTGGTAATATCACAGTTTGTGATCTCATGGAGTCTATATTCTAGTGGGGGGCAAAACTAAGCAACTAAATAACATGACTTCAGGATGGATAAGTTTTATGGATAAAATAAAGCAGATGATGGAATAGAAACCAAATATGGACAGCTATTTTAGATACTGATGATGGTCCAAGATTACCCATGACAATGCAACTTTGCTGGATAATAAAATCACCTGAATAGGATTAAAAAATCCTGACACCCAAGCCATACACCTTACCAGTTGTATCTAAGACTTAATGTTAGACCATGGACATCAGTGATTTTTTTCAAACTCCTCCAGGTGATTCCAATGTGCAGTCAAGTTTGAGAACCAATGGAACAGATTAGAGCTTCTCAGACTCAGCTGTGCATTTGGACCATCTGGAGCACTTCTTAGGATCAGATTCTGATTCAGCAGGTCTGGGGTGAGGCCCAGATTGTGCATTTCTATCAAAACTCCCTATCACACTACTGGTTCATTTGATAGGGTGTTCCCTTTCATTGAGATAGGGGAAACAGAAGGAAAATCATTGCTAGGGCTTAGATTTGGATATTTTGATTCTATGTGCCTACTGCATACTCAGTGACAATATTTAGGAAATAATTAAATAGGTGACCCTGTTGTTCATGGGCTGCTCATGAAAAAGTTCCTGCTTATGAAGCAAGGATTAATAGAGTCAGGATAATATAGGTGTAAACTAACACCTACTTTTCTTTCAGACCTTAACAGTGCCCTGGGAAGTTCTCCCTGGCCCTCCACATCACCCCACCCAGAGTAAATCAGGTAACCTGTTGTTAACACTCTTCCTAGACAGGGCCTCTTCCCCTAACAGCACTTACCAGAATTGCAACTAAATAATTTATGCGCATTCTTCACTGATTTCAAGCTCCACAGTCCCTCCATATAAGCTTCAGATCCAACTCCTTCCTGCCTTTTCAGGACTTTTAGAACAAAAATCATATATATATATATATATACACACATGTATATATACACATATATACCCCCAATAAATTTGATTCACACTTCATTAAAAATAAGTTGAAACCATAGGGAAAAATTTTGTGTTTTCTGGTTCGTTTTTGCTTTTGTTTTTAAGGAAGGAACCCTGACAATATTAGCAGCTGTAGACAAGAGTGCTTCAAATACATCCTAGTTCAGAATTGCACTGTCCAATTCTGGAGCCGTTAGCCACATGTGGCTAGTGAGCAACTGAAATGTGAAATGTGACCAGAGCAGATGTGGCTCAAGCGGTTGAAGACCTAATTCCCACATGGGAGATCCTGGGTTTGGTTCCCAGTGTCTCCTAAGAACAAAACAACAAGCAAACAAACAAAAACCAACTCAGGGCTCAGTGGTTGAGTGCCAGCTTTCCACATATAAAGTCCCTATTCAATCCCCGGCTCCCGTACCTAAAAGAAAAAAAAAAGTGACCTGTGATGAGGAAAAAATTTTTACATTTTATTTACTTTCAATTAATTTCTACTTAAATTTAAAAACTTAAGCAGGGTAAAAGATTTTTCTATAAATACAACTTTACTGATTTGTTAGGATTACATTTCATTTTCACTGTTCCATTGTGTGCTTATGGTAGTGGGTGTGTTGCACATGATCTAACTGATCCAACAGATTCATTCAGTTCAAATGATTTTTTCGATGTATTCATGTAACACTATAATGTCCTAATATGAATATAAAGCACAAATTACAGCGATACCTACATAAATTGTACCTGGCAATTAAATTGAAGGATTGATTTTGGTTACATAATAGTAATTTTCTATTGAAAAAAGTTTGGGACACATAATAACTTTCAAACAAATGCATACTACAGATGCAGAGTTGAGTGGAGATGCAGGAACCACTATTAAAACTGGGGAGAGGGTCACAGTGCCTCATGCCACTGTTTGAGAATGGATGTGGTCAAGATTATTGCCCTCTCCCTTTGGTGGCCTTGGGAAACCTCACCCTCCTCTCCACCACTCCTTCCGCTGATGTGATTTATGTTAACAGTGTGTGTTCAGCAGGCATCCTTGAGAACCTTGGAGAAGGCTCTGGATGTTGAGTGAAACTTCACAGAGGGTGTTTCTTAATCCTAAACAACTGGATATGATGAAGATGTAGCCTGGAGGTCATTTCCCAAGAGGGGAAAAATTGCAATAGAAAGAAAAAGGCCTGGAGAGGGGGGCGGATGTCCTACATGGGGTTCCAGCTCTGCTTCTATGGGACAGATGCTGCAGTGCAGAGCACTCCCTGACTTCCACAGTCAGGAGGAAGAACTCTCCAGAAATGGACAGTTAATATGGCAGTTTATTTAGTGAGGAGCAGGGAGATTTAGCCCCTAAATACTTCCCCTGTCCTCTTGTCTCTGGCTCACCTATGCCAGGCCCGTAGGAAATGCCCTGGGGCCACACAGACATCTGTTCCTGTGCTTGAATCGTTCTCGCTGCTCCTGTGGGTACATGGCCCCTGTCCTTATTTGCCTTCCACTGGGAGAAGTAAAGATAATAGGGCCCAAATCTTAAGAGACTGCAGTGTGATGCTCTAGCCTCGCTTGGAAAGTACTGTGGTAAGCAGCTAAGGGTGTGAGGGTGGGATGGTGGGGGCAAACAAATGTTATACTTGCACATCTTTCTGATGCCTATGCAGGAAGGAAAAGCCCACCAAGATCAAGTGGAAGCCCCTGGCTCTGGACATGGCTTTCTAAGCCCCACCACACCTTATGTTCTCTTATCATCAGGTCCGATCTCCTTTCACTTTGCTTCTTAATTCCTGGGCTTCCTCACATAACTCTCACTCCACCCACTTGAAGACACCCTTTTTTTTTTCTAGAGAGGACTTGTAGGAGGAAGCACCACTGGTATATCTAACAATGAATGGGGTATCGTGCATAAAAAGATAACTATAATATGTTGCCTTCCTCAGCATATGAAAAATCCTGAAACAAACACTCTTACGCAATGTGATACTCCAGTTCTATACAAGGTACAGTAGGGACCTGAAAGGGAGTGGTCAGCACTGCCTGGGAATGTCAATGAAGGTGTTGGGACAAAGTACCAAGGGATAGGACCTTTCCAGGTAAATAAAGGAGAAAAGATTCCAAATGAGCAAGACAGCAAGTGCAAAGACCCAGAGCTATGAAACTGCATAGGTTATTCCTGGAATTGTAAATAGTTCAATATTTAATGTGAAAGGATAAATGTCAGAGATAAAAATGTGACATTAAATTTATAGTGAGCATGTGACAAAGACTTGTTTTATTTATTAAAGAAGGTATCAACAGGATAGTACAGCTGGTTCACAGAGAGAGCATATGAGGAACAAGGATTTATCTAATCAAGCAAAGAAGGCTGAAATGAGTTTTCCAAGTTCAATGCAAAAATGCAAGGTAATAAAACCATAACCTGTGGGGTTATCTTTTCTACCAGACAGAAATATCCCAGAGGGAAATAAAAATATAATCTTTGGGGTAATCTTTTTAACCAAACGGAAATAATTTGCATCTCTATTGGACAAAAATCATTTGCAACTTATGAGTTAGCACTAACTTTATAGTCAAGGTGCCAATCAAAGGAAGGAAAAGTCTCCTGGAGAATGAATTAGGTAGGCTAGTGCTTCAGTATGATATATATATATTTTTAAAGATTTATTTATTTCTCTCCACTCCACCCCTCCACCCCTCCACCCCTCCACCCCTCCACCCCTCCACCCTGGTTGTCTGTTCTCTGTGTCTATTTGCTGCTTCTTGTTTCTTTTTCCGCTTCTGTTAGCGGCACGGGAATCTGTGTCTCTTTTTGTTGCATCATCTTGTTGTGTCAGCTCTCCGTGTGGGCGGCGCCATTCTTAGGCAGACTGGACTTTCTTTCCTGCTGGGCAGCCCTCTTTACGGGACGCAATCCTTGCGCGTGGGGCTTCCCTATGTGGGGGACACCTCTGTGTGGCATGGCACTCCTTGTGAGCATCAGCACTGCACATGGGCCAGCTCCACATGGGTCAAGGAGGCCCGGGGTTTGAACCGTGGACCTCCTATGTGGTAGATGGATGCCCTAACCACTGGGCCAAGTCCGTTTCCCCAGTAAGATATTGAAAGCACATGCAGTCATTCTTTCACCTCATTTAAAAATTGGGGGTAATTTTATTTTTATATAAAGAATGGATTAAAAAACAGGAGGAATATGGTGGAATAGGAGATGATGTTAGAGTATTAAGACAGGGACCAGATCATGGGGTGCTCTGGAGTTTTGGCTTTCTACTAGAGGGTTATAGAGCCACTGAATTTTTTTTAAAATCAATTTTATTGATACACATTAGTAAAGCATACAATCTATCCAAAGTGTACAATCAATGGTATTTGGCATAATCACATAGGTGTGCAGTCATCACTTCAACCATTATTAGAACATTTTCATTACTTCAGTAATAATAATTATAGAGAAAAAAAACAGAAAAACAAACAAAAAATTCATCACCTTTCTAGCTTTCTATGCTTCCCCCTGCTGTACATAGCTGCTCTGTCTGGCTATCTGTGCATATTTATTTATTTAATTATTTTAAAGCAGTTTTATTGAGATATATTCATATATCATACAATCTATCCAAAGTATATAATTATCGGGTTTTACTATAATCACAGTGTTGTATGTTCAAGACCAAAAAAAATTTTAGAACAATTCCATTACTCCAAAAAGAAAAAGTCCACACCCCTTAGCAGTCACCTTTCAATCCCTCTCCCCTTCCACAGCCCTACATTACCCTTAGTCTTATTTCATCATTATAAATTGATTCATATTTACATATTGAATAAATGGACTCATACAATACATTGTACTTTCTGTCTGGTTTCTTTCACTTAGTATAATGTTTTTTCTTGTCTGATATTCTCATCTTGTAACATTAACATACATTTGTTCATTTTCAAAGAAAACCAATCTTATATAGGCCATATTACCCATATTCATATTTCACATGTGGTTTTTTTGTCTTTATTTATTTTTTTAATATTACATTTTAAAAAATGAGGTCCCCCTATACCCCCATCCCCCTCACCCCACTCCTCCCCCCATAACAACAATCTCCTCCATCATCATGAGACATTCATTGCATTTGGTGAGTACATCTCTGAGCACTGCTGTACCTCATGGTCAATGGTCAACATCATAGCCCACACTTTCCCACATTCCACCCACTGGGCCATGGGGGGACATACAATGTCCGGTAACTGTCCCTGCAGCACCACCCAGGACAACTCCAAGTCCTGAAAACGCCCCCACATCTCATCTCTTCCTCCCATTCCCTACCCCCAGCAGCCACCATGGCCACTTTCTCCACATCAATGCCACATTTTCTTCGATTACTAATCACAATAGTTCATGAATAGAATATCAGTAAGTCCACTCTAATCCATACTCTATTCCTCCATCCTGTGGACCTTGGAATGGTTGTGCCCACTCCACTTCTACATCAAGAGGGGGCTTAGATTCCACATGGATGCTGGATGCAATCCTCCTGTTTTCAGTTGTAAGCACTCTTGGCTCCCTGGTGTGGTGGTTGACCTTCTTCAACTTCATGTTAACTGAGTGGGGTAAGCCCAATAAACCAGAGTGTAGGAGCTGAAGTCTGTAGAGGCCCAGGGCCTGACTACCACATGGTCAGTCCAGAGATTCAGGTCCCCTGGGTATATATTAAACCTCAGCGCCAACTACAGTTCCGGTAAAAGAAACACAAGAGGCATGTGAACAAAGATCACATCTGAGTCCAGTTCCATCACACAGAAACACAAACTCTAAAGTAGGGCGAACTGACATGGCACTGAACTCCATCTGCCATGACCATAGAACCTGTGGGTCTCTGTAGCCCTCAGAAGAACCAATACCCAGGGTTGTATCTACTTTCTCTGTCTCTGGGACTCTGCTGAGGAGTGCATAAGGGCAAGCCCTCTGATAACCTCCTGGCTCTTTTTGGAGACTCATAGACATATAAACTCATTTGTCCTTTCCATTTCCCCCTTTGATTCAGGTCAAAAAGCATTTTTATCTCCTGGTATTATATGTAGATTGAGATATTCTACTGGTCTGAGTTGGCCCTTTTATTCAAGGTCATTTTCTAGTTACATCATCAGCTGGTACTTGGGAGTAATTCCTCGGCACCAGGGAAGCTCATCCCCGGGAGTCATGTCCCATGCTAGGGGGAAAGCAACACATTTACATGCTGAGTTTGTCTTTGAGACTGGCCACCTTTGAGCAACATGGAGGCTCTCAGGAGGTAACTCTTAGGCACCCTGCAGCTCCAGGCCTTGTTCTTATTTCAGGTGCACAGGCTCACAAGCATAGTCATTAGCATCAATGGCTCATTGTTGGACCTTCATTTTCTTTGGTCTTTGTTGTTGCACTTGGGGGATTGTTGCTGTTCCTTTAGGGACTGTGATAGAGCTCCCCTGGCTAGGAACTCAGCACTCCCTCAGTTGTTGTTTTTAATTGTATCCACTATGAAAATATCCAAACATTTTTATGTACCCTGGATATATGCCCTGTAGAACTCTGACAACCATGTGTCCCCTGTCAAGAACATCCCACACCAGTATTCCTCCCCTGCCATTGTTGAACCTTTGAACCTCTTTGTGATCCAAAACCTCCTGAAAAGTGAAACCCAATATATTGTCAGGTTCCATTAATTGTAAAATGGAATATAGTGATGAGTTTAAAAGTTAGATATAGAATACATGTTAATTTAGAAAAATTAAGGTAAAAATAAATTGGGGTATCAAAAAAATTAAAAATGCAAAAGCTTTGTTTTTGATGTTTTGCCTTCCATCACTGCAATAAGTGTTGCCCTGTATGCAAATTGGCAAGGCAATGACTTCCATCTTTTCCTCAGTGTCTACTATACAATTTTCTAAATTTTTAGTTATCTTATGTTTTACATTATGATTTACATTTTAGCCTATCAGCCCCTATATATTTTTGGTGTAATTTTACATGTCTTATATCCATCCTTGCGTACTCTTGTGGAACACTGCTATTACCCAAACATTTACATTGATTCCATCTATTCAATACCTCTTTCCCCCTCCCCTTAGGGCCCACAGTGACAGTCAATCTTCATTGCTTGAAGGGCCATGTTCAGATACTTGCAACAGTGTTGAGGACTTGACGTGCTCAACTGCCCTAATGCACTCAGAGCCACCATTTCTCTTGAGAGATACAATTCCCTCTATATGAGGGCAATACTCCTCCCCAGGATGTGCGTATACCTTCACTCTCATTATATGGTCTCTATCCAATGATATAACCCACTCTGGCAAAAAGAGCATTCACATATTCCCTAGGAGCCTGTTCTGAATCAGGTTATCCCCTTTAAGCATCTTAAACAGGTAATCTTCCTTATTATATTTTTTAAAAGGTTTTCTCAGCATTATACCACATGTGGTTTTACTATACTATACAGGCCCATGTTACATATTTTCCTTTTAGTAATTTCATGACCTTAGACTTTCTCTTTCAACCACTGTCATGCCCATATAATAGCACTGCTAGTTACCAACACTATGATGTGCTTCACCTTTTTAATTCATTTCCAAAGATTAATACATCATTTTTGCCAATTCTGTACTAGTTAATCATCAACTTTCCATTTTCTAACCTCATTCTATTTTCCCGTGACTCATATTCAAATTTTTAACTCCATGAGATTAAACAATATATTTAGTTCACAATAGGGCAGTCATACTGCCTTTGTCCTTTTGTGTCCAGCTTGCTTCACTCAACATAATGTCCTCCAGATTCATCCATGTTGTCTTATGTTTTACAACTTCATTTCTTCTAATGGCTACATAATATTCCATTATATGTACATACCAGTTTGCTTATCTGTTAATCAGTTGATGGACCCTTGGGTTGTTTCCAACTTTTGGCAATCATGAATATGCTGCTATGAGCTTCAGTGTGCAGATGTCTGTTCAGATAACTGCTCTCAGTTCTTCTGGGTATACACCCAGTAGTGGTGTTGCCAGACCAAGTGGCATATCTACATTAAACTTCTTTAGGGGCTGCCAAAGTCATCCACAGTGGCTGTGACATTCGACATTCACACCAACAATGAACAGCTGTTCCTATCTCTCCACATCCTGTCCAAGACTCATAGTTCTCTGTCTTTTGAATACTGGTAGTTCTAATAGTTGTGAAATGATGTCTCATTGTTATTTTGATTTGCATTTTCCTAACTGCTTATGATGTTGAACATTTTTTCATGTGTTTTTTCATCGTTTGTATTTCATCATTGGACAAATGTCTATTCACGTCTTTTGCCCACTTTTTCCTTGGACAGTTTGTCTTTTTATTGTTGCATTGTAGCATCTCTTTATATATCATTGATATTAAACCCATATTGCATATGTTATTTCCAAATATTTTCTCCCATTGAGTCAGGTGCCTTTTCACCCTTTTGAAAAAGTCCCTTTGAGGCACAAAAGTGTTTAATTTTGAGGATGTCCCATTTGTCTGTTTTCTTCTTTTTTGCTAATGCTTTGGTTGTTAGGTCCAAGAAACCACCACCTACCAAAAGTTCTTAAAGATGCTATCCTACATTTTCTTCCAGTAGATTTATGGTCCTGGCTTTTATATTTAGGTCTGTGGTCCATTTTGAGTTGATTCTTGTGTAGGGAGTGAGATAGGGGTACTCTTTCATTCTTTTGATTATGGATGTAATCTTCCACCATTTGTCAAAGAAACTGTTTTGTCCTATTAACATGGACTTGGTAGGTTTGTCAAAAAACTGGTTGGCTGCAGAGGTGAGGGTTTATTCTGGACTCTCAATTCTATTCCGCTGATTGATATGTCTGTCTTTGTGCCAATACCATGCTGTTTTGACCAGGGTAGCTTTGTAATATGTTTCAAGGTGAGTCAATGAAATTCCTCCCTTATTGCTCTTCCTTTTTAGAATATTTTGGCTATGAGGGTGCACTTTCCCTTTCAACTGAATCTGGTAATTGTCTTTTCTATTTCTATAAGATAGGTGGTTGGAATTTTGATTGCACTGAATCTATAAATCAGTTTGGGTAAGATTGACATCTTCTTGATATTTAGAATTCCAATCCATGAACACAGACTCTCTTTCCATTTCTTTAAGTGTTCATTGATTTCTTTTACCATTGTTTGGTGGTTTTCTAAATATAGGTCCTATACTTCCTTGGTAAAATTGATTCCTATGCATTTGAGTGTTTTATTGCTGTTGTGAATGGAATTTTCCCCCTTATTTCCTCCTAAGGTTGTTTACAACTAGTATACAGAAACATTACTAGTTTTGGGGAGTTGATTTTTGTATCCTGCCCTTTTGCTGAACTTCTTTATTAGCTCAAGTAGCTTTCTCATATACATTTCTGAATTTTCTAAATATAAGATCATGCCATCTTCCAATAGAAAGAATTTTACTTACTCTTTTCCTATTTGGATGCATTTTTTTTTCTTGTCTAATTGCTCTAGCTAGAACTTTAGCACAGTATTGAACAACAGTAGTGACAGTGGGCATCCTTGTCTTGCTCCTGATCTTATAGGGAAGGTTTCCAACCTTTTCCTATTGAGTGTGATGTTGGCTGTGGGTTTTTCAGATATACCCTTTACCATATTGAGGAGTTTTCCTTCTATTCCTATCTTTCAAAGTGTTTTTATCCAGAAAGATTGCTGGATTTTTGTGGAATGCCTTTTCTGCACTGATTGAGATGATGATGCGTTTTTTTCCTTCAATTTGTTAATGTGATATTTGTATGTATATTGATTTTCTTATGTTAAACCACCCTTGCATACCAGGAATAAATCCCACTTAGTTGTGCTGTATAATTCTTTTGATATGCTGTTGGATTCTATTTGCAAGTATTTTTTTTGGAATTTTTGTATCAATGTTCATTAGAGATATTGATCTGTAATTTTCTTTCTTGTGGTATCTTTATCTGGCTTTGGTATTACAGTGATGTTGCCTTCATAAGTTGTGATTGGCAATTTTCCCTCCTCTTCAATTCTTTGGAAGAGTTTAAACAGGGCTGGTGTTAATTCTCAAAATTCTTGGTAGAATTCACCTGTGAAGGCACCTGGTCCTGGACTTTTCTTTGTTGGGAGTGTTCTGATGATGGATTTAATCTCTTTATTTTTACATTTTTTTACTTTTAGGGTTTTTTTACACATTTTAAAAATTAAAGTTAATAGATCACACAGAACATTACATTAAAAAACATGAGAGGTCCCTATATAACCCACTCCCCACCCCCTTCCCCCATCATTTTTATAAGTTGTATTTTTTGAAGATACAGAAATCACAAAAAATATTACATTTAAAAACATAAGAGGTTCCCATATACCCCCCACCCTCCACCCCACTCCTCCCACACCAACAACCTCCCTCAGCTTTGTGGCACACTCATCACACTCAGCAAACACATTTCAGAGCACTGCTGCACCACACAGATAATAGTTTACCCTGTAGTTCACACTCTCCCTCAATACATTCAATGGGTTATGGCAGAATATATAAAGCCCAGCATCTGACCTTGCAGTATCATTTAGGAAAACTCCAAGTCCCAAAAATGCCCAGCATCACATCTCTTCCTCCCTCTCCCTGCCCTCAGCAACTACTGTGGCCACTTTCTCCATATCAGTGTTACAATTTCTTCTATTACTAGTCACAGTAGTTTTATAGTAGAATATCAGTAAGTCCACTCTAATCTTTATTTTATTCCTCCATTCTGTGGGCCATGGGATGGTGATGTTCACCCCACCTCTATATCAAGATATCACATGGATGATGGATGGAATTCTTCTCTTGCAGCTGTAGGCACTCTTGATTCACTGGTGTGGTGGTTGACCATCTTCACCTCCCTGTTAGCTAACCTGGGTGAGCCCAGTGAACCAGAGAGTAGGAGTTGCAACTCTGCTGAGGCTCAGGGCCGAGGTGGCACATGGGCAGTCCAGAGATTCAAATCCCCTGAGTATACATCATCCCTAGTGCCAATCACAGGTTCAGTAATAGTGACAGAAGAGGCATGTGGAGAAAGGTCACATCTGAATCCAACTCCATCACACTCAGGAGCACAAATTCCAAAGTAGGGCCCACCAAAATGGTACAGAACTCCAAATCCATCTGCCATGACCATATAACCTGTGGGTCTCCATAGTCTTCAAGAGAACCAGTACCTAGGGTTGTATCTACTTTGGCTGTTCCTGGGGGTCCTGCTGAGGCATGCAAAAGCACAACCCCTCAGATGACCTCCCAACTCTTTTTTGAAGATGCTTAGCCATATAAACCCATTTCTCTTTGCCATTTACCCCTTTTATTCAAGGTCAAAAGGCAGTTTTTAACACTTGATCCTGTATGTAGACTGAGATATTCTGCTGGTCTGAGTTGACCCTTTTATTCAAGGTCTCTTTCTAGTTGCATCATTAGTTAGTGATTGGTAGTAATTCCTTGGCACCAGGGAGGTTCATCCTTGGGAGTCATGTCCCACGCTAAGGGGAAGGTAATGCATTTACATGCTGAGTTTGGCTTCGAGACTGGCCATATTTGAGCATCATGGAGGCTCCCAGGAGGTAACTCTTAGGTACCCTGCAGCTCTAGGCCTAGTTCATATTTCAGGCACACAGGCTCCTAAGCATAGTCATCAGTATTAAGGGCTCATCACCAGACCATTCCTTCTTTGTTGGTCTTTGCTGTTGCACTTGTGGAATTATTCCTGTTCCATTGGGGAATGTGACAGAGCCCCCCTGGCTAGCAACTTAGCACTCCCTCAGTTGTCATTTGTAACTGTAACTACTATGAAAATACCCAACATATATCAGAACATTTTTAGGTCTCCTATATACATGCCCTGGAGAACTCCCTCCCAACCATATACCCCCCATCAATAACATCCCACACCAATGTTCCTCCCCTGCCATAGTTGAACCTCTTTGTGGTCTAAAAGTTCTTCAACAATGAAGCCTAGTATATTGTCAAATTCAGCTCATAGGAACATGAAATATAGTGATGGGTTTAAAGATTAGAAATAGAATACATACTAATGTAGAAATACTAAAATAAAGTAAAAATAAATTGGTTTATTAAAAATGCAAAATACCATAAAGTTTTGTTTTTAACGTTTTGCCTTTCATCACTGTAATAGGTGCTGCCCTGTATGTACAGTGGCAAGGCACTTTCTTTCATTTCTTCCTCAGTGTCTACATCCTTTTTTTTTCTAATTTAAAATTTTGTCTTCCAAAAAATTTTAGATCACAGTAATTCACATATACAATATAGGGGACTCCCATATATCCAACATCAAATCCTGATTATTTGGGTATTTTTTTGTTTGTTGTTGTTATTTGTTTGTTTTTTTGGATGTACTGGGAACCAAACCTGAGACCTCCCATGTGGGAAGCAGGTGTTCAACCACATGAGACACATCTGCTCCCCAAGCCTGTATCTTTTGATCGGGGAGTTTAATCCATTCACATTCAGTGCTATTACTGTAAATGCATTATTTACTTCCAGCATTTTACTCTTCAGGTTTTATATGCCATATCTTATTTTCATCTGTCTTTTTATACTTTTGGTTATCCTTTCTGTATGTTATTCTTGTTTTCTACACTCTATTCCAAGCCTCTTTCCTGTTTTTTACTTTCAGCTTTAAGGCTCCCATTAATAATTCCTGCAAAGGTGGACTCTTTTTTTATGAACTCTCCTAGTTCCTGTGTTTGTGAATATCTTAAACTTACATTCATATATGAAGGACAGTTTTGCTTGATAAAGAATTCTTGGTTGGCAATTCTTCTTTCAGTTTCCTAACTGAATCATACCACTGTCATCTTGCTTCCATGGTTTCTGATGAGACATACACACTAAGTCTTACTGGGCATCCCTTGTATGTGATGGTTTCCTTCTTCCTTGCTGCTCTCAGAATTTTCTCTTCCTCTTTGACATTTGACATTCTGAGTAGTATGTGTCTTGGAGTAGGTCTATTCAGATTTATTCTGACTGTGTACATGGTGCTTCTTGGACATGTAAGCTCATTTCTTACATGAACATTGGGGGATTTTCATCCTTTATTTCCTCAAATACTCTTTCTTCCCCTTTTCCCTTCTCTTCTCCTTCTGGAACTCCCATTACCAATATGTTGTTGTGTTCCATGTTACTATTCAACTCTCTGAGCCTCTGCTCAAATTTTCCATTCTTTTCTCTCTATGCTTTCAGCTGTCCTGTCTTCTATATCACTTCTTCTTTCTTCTTTCATTTTGAGTTTTCTATTTTATGCCTCTAATGTGTTATTTATCTCATTTACCATATCTATCATTCCCATGATCTCAGTTACTTTTCTATTGAGGCTTTCAAATTCTTCTTTGTGCTCACTGAGTATCTTCTTGATGTATTTATCTCTTTTTTTATTTTACTATTTATTTTTTGATGTCTTTATTTCTTTAGCCATATTGTCTTTTAAATCATTAATTGGATGTTTGGAAATTCGTATGAATCTCATTGATTAGTTGCCTCAAATACTTTCTCTCACCTGGGTCTTGGATATATTTCTTGGCTTAGGTCAGTTCTTCCTGTTCTTCATATGGCTTGTATTATAAATTTTTTCTGATGTCTAGGCATCTGATTATGATGGTGTGTTTACTCTGTTGCTCAGCTCTCCCTCTTTTATAGAGATTTAGTGGTGGGAAAATGTATTAGCTGTTCTTTGATTCTTGGTTCAACCTGTCCCAGGTCTTTAGGATTGTTCCTGTTAGTTGCTCACATCTGGACCCAAGAATGTGTTGCAGACCTGCTTCCAAGGGCCTTGGGGAGGGAGCCTGCAAAGGCCAGAAAAAGCCTCTCTTGTACTGTTAATTGGCTCATATGCACTTCCTTGGTTGGCCAGTAGATGGCAAAATTTGACAGGCCTCACAGCCTTGCTCTGCAGGCTTTTCTGCAACAGGGACTGGATAGACGTGATAGAAGTTCCTGCCTAGAGGCTCACAGCCTAGCAAATCAAACTTTCTCAGAGATAGTTCAATCTTTGCTGGCAGCCCCACCTCTTTTCGAAGTGGGAAATAAATACACTCCCTCTGTGTCCTCAATAACCAGTCCTGCAGGGAGCTGTACAGAACATATGTCCAGGGTGCATGGTAATGTTTGGATATACTCATAGTGGCAACAATTAAAAACCACAGTAGGAGGGGTACTGGGTTCCTGGCCAGTGGTGCTCTGTCGTGGTCCCTAGGGGAGCAGCGACAGTCTCCCAGGTACAGTGGCGGGGACCGGGAGGGAGTGAGGGTTCAACAGTGAGCCCTGTATGCTAATGACTATGCTTGTGAGCTGATAAACCCAAAATAAGAACAAGGCCTAGAACAACTTTGTGCCTGGGAATTTCCTCCTGTCAGCCTTCATGTTACTCAAATGTGGCCAGTCTCGAAGCCAAACTCAGCATGTAAATGCAATGCCTTCCCCCCAGCGTGGGACATGACACCCAGGGATGAGCCTCCCTGGCAACGAGGGACCACTATCAACTACCAACTGATGATGCAACTGGAAAATGACCTTATACGGAAGGTTCAATGCGGATCAGCAGAATATCCATGTCTACATAAAATACCATGACTTTAAAATGCTGTTTGACCTAAAGTAAGGGGGAAATGGAAAGGAGAAATGAGTTTATATGGCTACGAGTTTCTAAAAAAGAGTCTGGAGGCTGGCAGAAGGTTTGCCCTCATGCACAACTGAGCAGAGTCAGAGAGACAGATAAAGCAGATACAACCCCCAGATATTGGTTCCTTTGAGGGCTAAAGAGACCCACGGGAGTTATGGTCATGGCCGATGGGGTTAACTACCAGGGCAGATGGCCCCTCTTTGGAAATGGTGTTTATGTGTGATGAATCTGGACTCAGATGGGATCTCCCTTCATAAGACTTTCATGCCAATGTGCTGGAGGTGCAGTTAATGTTGGGGTTTAAGATATATTTAGGGGATTTGAATCTCTGGACTGACAATGTGATAGCCAGATCCTGAGCCTCAACAGACTCCAGCACCTACAATCTGATTTATTGGACTTACCACACTCAGCTAAGATGGAGTTGAAGAAGGACAACCACCACACCATGGAGCCTAGAGTGATTACAACTGAAAATGGGAGGATTGCATCCAGCATCCAGGTGGAATCTGACCCTCCTCTTGACATAGAGGTGCAATGGACACAACCAATCCAATGTCCACATAGAAGAGGTGGCATTGGAATGGGAAAAGTGGACATAGTGGACGAAGGGTATGGGGAAAGGCAGGAAGAGATGAGAGGTGGAGGCGTCTTTGGGACATGGAGCTGTCCTGGATGGTACTTCAGAGGCAATCACCAGACATTGTAAATCCTCACAGGGCCCACTGGATGGAATGGAGGAGAGTATGGGCTATGATGTGAACCAATGTATATGAGGTGCAGAGGTGCCCAAAGATGTACTTACAAAATCCAATGGATGTGTCATGATGATGGGAACGAGTGTTGTTGGGGGGGGAGAGAGGGGGTGGGGGGATGGGGTTGAATGGGACCTCACATATATATTTTTAATGTAATATTATTACAAAGTCAATAAAAAAAAAATTAAAAAAAAAAAAATAACCAGTCCTGGTCTGTAGAGAGGGAGATTGAGAGGACCAGATCTCTTTTGTCCAGTGCAGGCTCCCAAGGCAAGGAATGGTGTGACCCCACCCAGCCTGAAAGGGCTTTTGGGACACTACAGATCAAATTTGTGGGTCAAAGGCTGAATCAGCCAGAGGCTGTGTCCCTCTCTCTCCCAATTTCTTGGGAGGTGGATGCCTGCAGTCCCCTTTGCCTGTATCCACAGGCCTGAGGTCAGAGAATTCAATGCTTTCTCCTCGTATACTCCAGCTGCAGTCTATCCATGATCTTAATGTCAAGGTTCCTTTCTTGTGCCTCTCTCTTGTCTGGGCTGTGTCCAGCCTCCTCTGGTGTCCTACATCCTGGAACAGGAGTTCTTAACCCCTTGAGAGTCCATGGAAAGATTTCAAGGGGTCCTTGCACTTGAATTGAAAAGAATCAGCTTATTATCTTTATTTTTCTCTGACCTCTAACGTTGAGTGTCATAAAACTATCTGCCGCTCATACTCAGAAGGGGTCCATGCTTTTCACCTGACTGGCAAAGGGGTCTGTGGAACAAAAAATGGTTAAGAATCCCTGACCCAGAACATTTTTTCCAAGGCCATTTCTGCCTGTCCTCTAGCTATTTGTCCATGAGAGGAGAGAGTCCTATGCCTTTCTAATCCGCCATCTTCTTGGAAGTCCCCTCTCTGATTTGAGCCACCGAATGTTTTTAAAAAGAAACACAATGATAAAATTGTTACTGTGTCCCTGGGGTTGGGTGTGCCGAATGGCTTAGAAGACTGTGTGCCTATGTGTAGCTCAGATGAGAGGTTGTGAGGACCTGAATCAAAGCAGTGTTGGGGTGGAGAAAGTGTCCAGGGAAAGTTATATGGCCATTTTGATGCCAAGGACAATCAGACTTTACCTAAATAACCATCTTCAAATGTTCATCTATTTCACTAATTTGTGTTTTTTTTTATTTTTAAATTTTTATTTGTCTTTTTTTCTTAGAGATACATAGGTCACAAAAAATGTTACATTAAAAAATATCTGGACAGAGAGGCGGGGCAAGATGGTGGTTGAATGAGTGCACCTTATAGTCTCTCCTGCAAAGAAGCAGCTGGGCAGCATTAGAAATTCTTCAGGACCAGGCTGTTTTGGGATTTTTCAGGGCAGGAGGTGTCTGGACATTGAATTGGTGGGAAGGTAACAGAGAAAATTCATGTAAAAGATAAAATTGAGGCTCTCTTGCATGGAGTTGGGGGCTGTGTGCTGGATGCTGCCCCCTGGGGTGAGCGGAGCCATGGCACTGGTGCCACAGTGGAGATTCCTGGAGGCTCTGTGGTGCTGGTGAATTTGTGAGCCTTGGGCAGGCTGTTCGGGGGCTTGAGGGGCAAGAGGCCTTCGCAAACCAATTTGGTGGGACAGACGGGAGTTTTTTGCAAGGCAGGGAGTTTTTGATTTCAGACACAAGTGGTGGCGCTTCCGGCTAGAGCCCCGCCCCCAAGGTGGGATACTGATCTGCAGCAGCCTCAAATCACTCGCAGTGAAGAGACATCGCCAGGAGACTGTTTCGGGGGCTTGCGGGGTGGGAGGCGTCTGGAAGCCGAATAGGGGAATCTTTTGCAAGGCATGGGATTTTTGGTTTTGGACCCTGATATTAGCACTTCCAGCTAGAGACCTGCCCCTAGGCCTGGCTGCGGATCTGCAGCGTCCTTAAATTGGCTGCAATATAGAGGCGCCCCCAACTGGCTCTTTCAGGGGCTTGCAGGGCAGGAGGTGTCCTGAAGTCGAATTGGTGATACAGCCACAGAAGAGACCCTAGTGAGAGGGGGAATTGCGGGTTTCTGACACATAGGTCAGAGTTTGCAGATGTGACCTCCCCCATAGGGCTGGCACCGACCTGCAGGGATCCCTGAAGGCTGTGTTGCACTGCGATGCTCCCAGGCTCCCTGCTAACTGGATTTGAGGTTGCCAGGTCTGTGTCCCCTAAACCCTGGTGGCCCACATCCCAGAGACTCACACCTCTTGAGTCTGCAATATCACAGACTTTCCATCCCTGAATCCACCATACCCTGAGGTCCATCTGAGGTCCATGATTGTTCTAGCCCCCAACGTTTGTGTTTTTTTTTTATTTTAATTTTAATTATTAATTTATTATTTTTTATTGTCCTGGTTGCTAATACTGCATTATCTCCTAGTCTTTTCTCCCATTGTATCCCCCAAGGTCTTTTTTTTTTCATTTATTTAGGGTTTTTTTGCTGTTGCTGTTCTTGTTGTTCTAAATCTTCTATTCTTTTCCTTACTTGTTCCCCTCCCTTTTCTTTACACATTCCTCTTTTTCTTTCTTTTTTTTTCTCTTTCTCTTGTCCCTCATTTTCTTCTTATTTTATTTAATCTTAATTATACAATAGGTGCTGCAGGGAACACCTCACATTTGCTGGGTTTCCTCATCCTCTGTTGCCTCATTTCTGTGTGAATTGATTTTGGCTACCTACACTATCCCCTTTCCCCCACATCTTGATATCCTCCATCATCTACTATCTCTCCTATATTCCACCTCCTTTTCTTTGATCTCCAAATTGTTTAACACTTAATTTCTAATACCTTTGTTTTCTTTTCTGTCTTTTATCCACTCTTGAAACTATTGCCTTTCTTTTCTCTTTCCCTCTCTCACAAAAACACTAGCTTTTTAATTCATACCATATTCCTCCCATATTCAGTCGACTACCTCATTATAGGTACTCTACCTACTGCTATAACTCTACACAACTTACATGAATCTAATATCCATCCTCCCAGATCTCATAATGTTGCTCTGTTAATATTTATTACCAATACTACTTTACACATTTTCCTTTCTTACACAAAAGCCTTTCCTGGCCCTAATACTTTCCTTTAAAGTGAACTCAGCCAGCAATAAGAAATTAGAATATGAAGAACAAAGTGACAAAGAGAAGATATAACACTTATGCAAAGACAACAGCAAATTAATCCCCAAGACTAGACAAAGAAGCTAAGGAACTGATTAAACCCATCAAGATAAAATGATGACCAGACAGCAACAAAAATCTACAAACCAAACCAGTAATCAGGAAAACATGGCTGAATCCAATGAACAACTAAAAAACCGAAAGGGGATCAGAACTTCACACAAGTAATGAAAGATCACAGAACATATATCACCGACAAATTTAACGAAGTAAAGGAAGAGGTTAACAACATGAAGACAACACTTGGAGGGGAAATTGCAGACATATGCAAAAAAATAACAGATATGATGGGAATGAACACCACAGTTCAAGAAATCAAAAATGCACTTGCAGCAAATATCAACAGACTAGAAGAGGTAGAGCAGAGAATTAGTGATGTGGAAGACAATACATCAGAAATCAAACAGATAGTAGAATTGATCGATAAAAAGATAGAAAAAATCCAGCTAGGACTTAGGGACCTGAATGATAATGCAAAACACTCAAACATACATATTATAGGCATCCCAGAGGGAAAAGAGAAGGGAAAGGGGTCAGAAGGAGTGTTGCAGGAAATAATGGCTGAAAACTTCCCAAATCTACTGAAAGAGACAGATGGACATATCCAAGAAGCACAATGCACCCCAAACATCATAAACCCCAACAGGCCCACTGCAAGACATATACTTGTCAAATTATCCAATGCTCAAGACAAAGAGAAAATTCTAAAAGCAGCAAGAGAAAAGAAAACCATCACATACAAGGGAAGCTCCATAAGATTAAGTGCTGATTTCTCATCTGAAACCATGGAGGCAAAAAGGCAGTGGTATGATATAGTCAAGGTACTAAAAGAAAAAAATTTCCAACCAAGAATACTCTATCCAGCTAAACTAGCATTCAAAAATGATGGAGAGTTCAAAATATTCAAAGATAAACAGAAATTGAAAGAGTATGCCAACAAGAAACCTCCCCTTCAAGAAATTCTAAAGGGAGTTCTGCAGGAAGAAAGGAAAAAACAGGACAGTCAGAGTTGGAGGAGAGTGTAAGAGCAACAAAAAGACAAAAAGAGAAGAAACAAACAAACAAAATATGACAAACACAAGTCCAATCAAAATATGGTTAACATAAATAATTCCTTGAATGTAATAACACTGAATGTCAAAGGATTAAACTCACCTATCAAAAGATTCAGACTGGGACATTGGATAAGGAAATATGACCCATCTATATGCTGTCTACAAGAGACACATCTTATACCCAGAGATTCATGGAGGCTGAAAGTGAATGGTTGGAAAACAATCTTACAAGCAAACAATAACCAAAAAAAGGCAGGAGTAGCTATATCAATATCAGACAAAATAGACTTTAAATGTGAAACAACTGTGAGAGACAAAGAAGGATACTACATATTAGTGAAAGGGACAATTTGTCAAGAAGAACGAACAATCATAAATATTTATGCTCCTAACAAGAGCACCTCTAAATACATGAGGCAAATGCTGGAAAAACTAAGTGAAAGAATAGATGCATCTACAATTATAGTGGGGGATTTTAATACACCACTATCAACTCTGGATAGAATATCTCAAAAGAGAATCACTAAAGAAATGAAATATTTGAACAGTATATTAGAGGAGCTGGATCTAATAGACATATACAGATCATTACACTCAAACACAGCAGGATATACATTTTTTCTCAAGTGCACATGGATCATTCTCCAAGATAGACCACAAAAAAAGGCTTACTGAATTCAGAAAGATTGAAATCATACAAAATAATATCTCTAACCACAGTAGAGTGAAGCTGGAAATCTGAAAGGGCCAGAGGCCCAGATTTCACACCAAGATATGGAAATTAAACAGCACACTCTTAGAAAAACAGTGAGTCAAAGAGGAAATCTCAAAAGAAATCAATGACTACCTTGAAACAAATGATAATGATAACACAACATACCAAAATTTATGGGATGCAGCAAAAGTAGTACTGAGAGGAAAATTTATAGCCATAAATTCATACATCAAAAAAGAAGGAAGAGCAAAAATTGAAGAATTAACTGCACACTTGGAGGAATTAGAAAAACAATAACAAAGTAAACCAACAGGAAAAAGAAGGAAGGAAATAACAAAGATAAGAGTAGAACTAAATGAAATAGAAAATAAGAAAGCACTTGAAAAGATAAGCGAGACCAAGAGCTGGTTTTTTGAGAAGATCAATAAAATTGACAAACCTTTAGTGAGATTAACAAAGAAAAAAAAGAAAGAAGATGCAAATACACAAAATAAGAAATGAGAAAGGAGATATCACCACTGAACCCACAGAAATAAAGACTATCATAAAAGGATACTTTGAAAAACTATATTCCAACAAAAATGACAATTCAGAGGAAATGGACAAATTCCTAGAAACTCATAAGCAGCCCATACTGACGAAAGAAGAAATTGATGATCTCAACAAACCAATCACAAGTAAAGAGATAGAATCAGTTATTAAAAACCTCCCAACTAAGAAAAGCCCAGGGCCAGGCGGCGTCACAAGTGAATTCTACAAAACATTCCAGAAAGAACTAACACCAATCCTGCTGAAACTCATCCAAAAATTTGAAACAGAAGGAACATGGCCTAACTCCTTCTATGATGCCAACATTACCCTAGTACCAAAGCCAAACAAAGACACCACAAGAAAGGAAATTACAGACCAATTTCTCTAATGAACCTAGACGCAAAAATACTTAACAAAATACTTGCTAATCGTATTCAACAACACATTAAATGAATTATACACCACAACCAAGTGGGATTCATTCCAGGTATGCAAGGAAGGTTCAACATAAGAAAATCAATCAATGTAATACACCATTTAAACAGATTGAAGGAAAAAAATCACATGATTATATCTATAGATGCAGAAAAAGCATTTGACAAAATACAGCACCTTTTCTTGATAAAAACACTCCAAAAGATCGGATTACAAGGACATTTTTTGAACATGATCAAGAGTATATATGAAAAACCTACAGCCAACATCATTTACAATGGAGAAATCCTAAAATCCTTCCCTCTAAAGTCAGGAACAAAACAAGGACGCCCACTGTCTCCCCATCTATTTAACGTTGTCTTAGAAGTACTTGCTTGAGCACTGAGGCAAGAGCCAGATATAAAAGGCATTCAAATTGGGAAGGAAGAAGTCAAAATTTCATTATTTGCAGATGACATGATCCTATACATAGAAAACCCTGAGAGATCTACAACAAAGCTTCTAGAACTCATAAATGAGTTTAGTAAAGTCACAGGGTATAAGATCAATGTGTAAGAACCAGTAGCATTTCTGTACACCAATAATGAGCAAGATCAGGAGGAAATCAAGAAACAAATACCATTCACAATAGTAAATTTTAAAAATCAAATATTTAGGAATAAATTTAACTAAAGATGTAAAAAACTTATACACCGAGAACTATACAAGACTGTTCAAGGAAATCAAAGAAGACCTAAATAAATGGAAGAATATTCCCTGTTCATGGAGAGGAAGACTAAATATTATTAAGATGTCTATCCTACCAAAACTGATCTACACATTCAATGCAATCCCAATAAAAATCAACACTGCCTTCTTTAAGGAACTAGAAAACTAACTATGAAATTTATTTGGAAAGGAAAGAGGCCCCAAATAGCCAAAGACATATTGAAAAAGAAAAACGAAATTGGAGGAATCACACTACCTGACTTCAAAACATACTACAAAGCTACAGTAGTGAAAATAGCATGGTATTGGCATTAGGAGAGACACACAGACCAATGGAATCGAATTGAAAGTTCTGATATAAAACCTCATACATATAGTCATACAATATTTGATAAAGCCACCAAACCCTCTCAACTGGGAGACAAGGGCCTATTCAACAAACGGTGCCTGGAGAACTGGATATCCATATGTAGAAGAATGAAAGAGGATTACCATCTCACACCTTATACAAAGATCAACTCAAGATGGATCAAATACCTAAATATAAGAGCCAAGACCATCAAGACCTTGGAAAGCAGTGTAGGGAAACATCTACAAGACCTTGTAATAGGAAATGACTTCATGAACATCACACCGAAAGAACGGGCAGCAAAAGAACAAATAGATAAATGGGACCTCCTCAAAATTAAAGCCTTCTGCACCTCACAGGAGTTTGTCAAGAAAGTAAAAAGGGAACCCACACAATGGGAGAAAATATTTGGCAACCATATATCTGATAAGAGACTTATAACTTGCATATATAAAGAACTCCTATATCTTGAAAATAAAAAGATAACTCATTTAAAAAATGGGAAAAAGATTTAAACAGACACTTCTCCAAAGAAGAAATACAAATGGCTAAAAAGCACATGAAAAAATGCTCCAAATATCTAGCTATCAGGGAAATGCAAATCAAAACTACAATGAGATACCATCTTACTCCCATAAGATTGGCAGCTATGAAAAAAACAGAAGAATACAAATGCTGGAGAGGATGTGAAGAAATGGGAACACTCATCCACTGCTGGTGGGAATGCAGAAGGATCCAACCATTCTGGAGGACAGTTTGGCGGTTTCTCAAAAAACTAACCATAGATTTGCCATATGACCCAGCAATACCACAGCTGGGTATAAACCCAGCAGAACTGAAAACAAGGACACAAACCGATATATGCACACCAATGTTCATAGCAGCATTGTTCACAATTGCCAAAAGTTGGAATCGACCCAAATGCCCATCAACAGATGAGTGGATCACTAAAATGTGGTATATACATACAATGGAATACTATTCAGCTTTAAGAACAAATACACTACAAACACACATGATAACATGGATGAATCTTGAGAACCTTATATTGAGTGGAGCAACCCAGGCATTGAAGGACAAATACTACATGACCTCAATGATATGAAATAAGCAAGCTGCCTCAGAGAGCTAGAGACTGGAAGATAGGCTTACAGGAAATCGGGGGGTAGAGGAAGGATGTAAGCTGACATCTACATGGGTGAAATCTCTGATAAGCTTGAGGTAAGTAGGTTACAAGGAAGAGATAAAATGGGGGCATAGGGTTACCTTTGGGTGGGGCTTTGCGGGTTTGAGGGGGGCTAGGGATGGGCAGATGGGTAATATTGCCCAAGAAATTGGGGGGTGGGTGGGGCAACATACGAACATAAGAGATTGTCAGGTGTTGGTTGATAGTATAATGCTGAGAAAACCTTTTCAAAATATAGTTAGGAAAGTTACTTGTTTAAGATACTCAAAGGGGATAATCTGATGCAGGACAGACTCCTAGGGAATATCCGAATGCTCATTTTGCCAGATTGGGTTATACCATTGGGTAGAGACCCATATAATGAGAGTGAAGGTAGACCCACATCCTGGGGAGGACTTATGCCATCAAATAGAGGGAACTGTATCTCTCAGGAGAAAGGGTGGGTCCCAGGGCATTAGGGCAGTTGAGCAAGTCAAGCCCTCAACACTGTTGCAAGTATCTCTGAACATGGCTTGTCAAGAAATGAAGATTGACTGTCACTGTGGGCCCCAAGGGGAGGGGGAAATAGATATTGAATAGATGGAACCAAAGTAATTGTGAGGGCAAAAGAAGTGTTTCACAAGAGTACACAAGGATGGATATAAAACATGTAATATTACACCAAAAACATATAGGGGGGGAAATGGACTTGGCCCAGTGGTTAGGGCGTCCGTCTACCACATGGGAGGTCTGCGGTTCAAACCCCGGGCCTCCTTGACCCGTGTGGAGCTGGCCCATGCGCAGTGCTGATACGCGCAAGGAGTGCCATGCCAGGCAGGGGTGTCCCCCGCATAGGGGAGCCCCACGTGCAAGGAGTGCACCCCGTAAGGAGAGAAGCCCAGCGCGAAAGAAAATGCAGCCTGCCCAGGAATGGCACTGCCCACACTTGCCATGCCGCTGACGACAACAGAAGCAGAAAAAGAAACAAGACACAGCAAATAGACACAGAGAACAGACAACCGGGGGAGGGGGGGAAATTAAATAAATAAATAAATCTTTTTTAAAAATATATATATATGGGACAACAGACTAATAATGTAAATCATAATGTAAAACATAGGATAACTAAAAAATTTAGAAAACTGTATAGCCTAAAGTATAAACCACAATGTAAACACAAATGTTACCTTGTTTCAAAGCTATTGTCTCAATATCTGTACATCAGTTTCAATAAATATGATATGAATAAGTTAAAAGATTATCGCTGTAGAAGGAAAAATGTTTTATAATGGATGTGTGGGAGTACTGTATATTGTATATATGAATTACTGTGATCTAAGGCTCTTGTGAAGAGCACCTCAATAATTAGGAAAAAAGAAAAGAAAATGATAGGATGTAGAATTTTTCCAAATCAATATGTATTCTATATCTAACTTTTAAACTCATTGCTATATTCCATTTTACTAGTAAGGGAATCTGACATTATATTGCGCTTCACTTTTCAGGAAGTTTTCGATCACAGAGTGGTTCAACAACGGCAGCGGAGCAATACTGGTATGGGATGTTATTGACAGGGGACATATGGTTGACAGGGAGTTCTACAGGGCATGTGTCCAGGGTGCATGGAAATGTTTGGATATACTCATAGTGGAAACAATTAAAAACTAACAGCTGGGGGGTTACTGGGTTCCTGGCCGGGGAGGCGCTCTGTCATGGTCCCTAGGGGAGCAGCGGCAGTCCCCCAGGTGCAACAGCAAGGACCAGGAAGGAATGAGGGTCCAACAGTGAGCCCCTGATACTAATGATTATGCTTGTGAGCCTATACACCTGAAATAAGAACAAGGCCTAGAGCAGCACTGTGCCTAAGAGTTCCCTCCTGACAGCCTCCATGTTACTCAAATGTGGCCAGTCTCGACCAAACTCAGCATGTAAATGCAATGCCTTCCCCCCAGGGTGGGACATGACACCCGGGGATGAGCCTCCCTGGCACCAAGGGATCACTACCAAGTACCAGCTGATGATGTAACTAGAAAATGACCTTGAATTAAAGGTTCAATGCAGACCAGCAGAATATCCCTGTCTACATATAACAGGAGTTAAAAATGCTGTTTGACCTAAAATAAGGGGGAAATGGTAAGGACAAATGAGTTTATATGGCTATGAGTCTCTAAAAAAGAGTCTGGAGGTTGTCAGACTCTTATGCACACCTGAGCAGAGTCTAAGAGACAGATAAAGTAGATACAACCCCAGGTATTGGTCCTTTTGAGGGCTAAAGAGACCCACAGGTTCTATGGTCATGGCAGATGGGGTTCACTGCCATGTCAGTTGGCCCTTCTTTGGAGCTGGTGTTTCTGCATGATGGAGCTGGACTCAGATGGGATCTCTTTTCACAAGCCTTTCATGCTCCTTTACTGGAATTGTAGTTGGTGCTGGGATTTAAGATATATCTAGAGAATTTGAATCTCTGGACTGACAATATGATAGCCAGACCCTGAGCCTCAACAGACTTCAGCTCCTACACTCTGATTTATTGGACTTACCCCACTCAGCTAACATGGAGTTGAAGAATGTCAACCAACACACCATGGAGCCTAGAGTGCCTACAACTGAAAGCAGGAGGATTGCATCCAGTATCCATGTGGAATCTAAGCCCCCTCTTGACATAGATGTGGAATGGACACAACCAAGCCAAGGTCCACAGCAAGGAGGAATACAGTAAGGATTAGAGTGGACTTAATGATATTCTGTTCATGAACTATTGTGGTTAATAATCAAGAAAATGTGGCATTGATGTGAATAAGTGGCCATGGTGGCTGCTGGGTGTGAGGAATGGGAGGAAGAGATGAGATGTGGAGGCATTTTCGGGACTTGGAGTTGTCCTGGGAGGTGCTCCAGGGACAATTGCCGGACATTGTATGTCCTCCCATGGCCCACTGGATGGAACGTGGGAGAGTGTGGGCTATGGTGTGGACCACAGGCCATGTGGTGCAGCGATGCCCAGAGATGTACTCACCAGATGCAATGGATGTGTCATGATGATGGGGGGGAGTGGTGGGCTGGGGGCGGTGGGGGTGAATGGAGACCTCATATTTTTTGAACGTAATATTTTTTAAAAAATGAATAAATTGAGTAGAATTTGGGGAAAAAAATTAAAAAATAAAAAACTGGCAGACTCTCTTTGGGAAAAAAAAAAAAAGAAATCAATGAACACCTAAAGAAATGGAAAGACATTCTGTTCATGGATTGGAATTCTAAATATCAAGAAGATGTCAATCTTACCCAAACTGATTTATAGATTCAGTGCAATCAAAATTCCAACCACCTATCTTATAGAAATAGAAAAGACAATTACCAGATTCAGTTGAAAGGGAAAGTGCACCCTCATAGCCAAAATATTCTAAAAAGGAAGAGCAATAAGGGAGGAATTTCATTGACTCACCTTGAAACAAATTACAAAGCTACCCTGGTCAAAACAGCATGGTATTGGCACAAAGACAGACATATCAATCAGCAGAATAGAATTGAGAGTCCAGAATAAACACTCACCTCTGCAGCCAACCAGTTTTTGACAAACCTACCAAGTCCATGTTAATAGGAGAAAACAGTTTCTTCAGCAAATGGTGGAAGATTATATCCATAGTCAAAAGAATGAAAGAGTACCCCTATCTCACTCCCTACACAAGAATCAACTCAAAATGATCACAGACCTAAATATAAAAGCCAGGACCATAAATCTACTGGAAGAAAATGTAGGATAGCATCTTTAAGACCTTTTGGTAGGTGGTGGTTTCTTGGACCTTACAACCAAAGCATTAACAAAAAAGAAGAAAACAGACAAATGGGACATCCTCAAAATTAAACACTTTTGTGCCTCAAAGGGACTTTTTCAAAAGGGTGAAAAGGCACCTGACTCAATGGGAGTAAATATTTGGAAATAACATATGCAATATGGGTTTAATATCAACGATATATAAAGAGATGCTACAATGCAACAATAAAAAGACAAACTGTCCAAGGAAAAAGTGGGCAAAAGACGTGAATAGACATTTGCCCAATGATGAAATACAAACGATGAAAAAACACATGAAAAAATGTTCAATATCATAAGCACTTAGGAAAATGCAAATCAAAACACAATAAGATATCATTTCACAACTATTAGAATTATCAGTATTCAAAAGACAGAGAACTACGAGTCTTGGACAGGATGTGGAGAGATAGGAACAGCTGTTCATTGTTGGTGTGAATGTCGAATGTCACAGCCACTGTGGATGACTTTGGCAGCCCCTAAAGAAGTTTAATGTAGATATGCCACTTGGTCTGGCAACACCATTACTGGGTGTATACCCAGAAGAACTGAGAGCAGTTATCTGAACAGACATCTGCATACTGAAGCTCATAGCAGCATATTCATGATTGCCAAAAGTTGGAAACAACCCAAGGGTCCATCAACTGATTAACAGATAAGCAAACTGGTATGTACATATAATGGAATATTATGTAGCCATTAGAAGAAATGAAATTGTAAAACATGACAACATGGATGAATCTGAAGGACATTATGTTAAAAAGAATGAAGGCAGTATGATTGCCCTATTGTGAACTAAATATAGTGTGTAATCTTATGGCGTTAATAATTTGAATGAGTCACAGAAAAATAGAATGAGGTTAGAAAATGGAAAGTTGAGGTTAGAAAATAGAAAGTTAACTAGTGCAGAATTGGTAAAAGTGATGTGTTAATTTTTGGAAATGAATTAAAAAGGTGAAGCACATCATAGTGTTGGTAACTAGCAGAACTATTATATTGGTATGACAGTGGTTGTATTTGGGGTATATATGTATACGTGTTCTAAACGTCCTAAAAAGGCAGGAAGAAGTTGGATCTGAAGCATATATGGAGAGACTCTGGACATTGAAATCAACGAAGAATGCACATAAATTATTTAGTTGCAATTCTGGTAAGTGCTATTAGGGGAAGAGGCCCTGTCTAGGAAAAGTGTTAACAACAGGTTACCTGATTTACTCTGGGTGGGGTGATGTGGAGGGCCAGGGAGAACTTCCCAGGGCACGAACAGTTAAGATCTCAAAGAAAAGTAGGTATTAGTTTACACCTATATTATCCTGACTCTATTAATCCTTGCTTCATAAGCAGGAACATTTTCATGAGCAGCCCATGAACAAGAGGGTCACCTATTTAATTATTTCCTAAATATTGTCACTGAGTATGCAGTAGGCACATAGAATCAAAATATCCAAATCTAAGCCCTAGCAATGATTTTCCTTCTGTTTCCCCTACCTCAATGAAAGGGAACACCCTATCAAATGAACCAGTAGTGTGATAGGGAGTTTTGATAGAAATGCACAATCTGGGCCTCACCCCAGACCTGCTGAATCAGAATCTGATCCTAAGAAGTGCTCCAGATGGTCCAAATGCACAGCTGAGTCTGAGAAGCTCTAATCTGTTCCATTGGTTCTCAAACTTGACTGCATATTGGAATCACCTGGAAGAGTTTGAAAAAAATTACTGATGTCCATGGTCTAACATTAAGTCTTAGATACAACTGGTAAGGTGTATGGCTTGGGTGTCAGGATTTTTTAATCCTATTCAGGTGATTTTATTATCCAGCAAAGTTGCATTGTCATGGGCAATCTTGGACCATCATCAGTATCTAAAATAGCTGTCCATATTTGGTTTCTATTCCCTCATCTGCTTTATTTTATCCATAAAACTTATCCATCCTGAAGTCATGTTATTTAGTTGCTTAGTTTTGCCCCCCACTAGAATATAGACTCCATGAAATCACAAACTGTGATATTACCAGTGTCTAGAACTGTAGCTGGCATTTAACAGGTGCTCAGATCTTACTGCTGACTTCTATTTTCCAGACTCCACGATATATAAAAATTATGGAAATAGAAAAGAACCCACATGTAAAAGGCAAACTTTTCAGAAATAAGGACAAGCATTGGGCAGTGCACTTCTAAAACCATCACTGAGGGGAAGTGGAGGTAGAATCAACCTCAGAGACAGAATAACATTGCTGAGTGTTGACAAAAGTCAACTGAGTTGAAAAACTGCATATTTTTAATGACACCACACTGCTTGGTTGTGGAATGTTTCACCATTATTATTTTCAGCCTTGTGTAGTTCACACACACACGTACCCATCCACCATCTACCACCCCAAATGTACTAGGCTATTTTCTAAGGAATTAATTCAACATGTCGATTGCCTTATATTCTAGGCGCAGGGGTTACAACTGCAAACAAGAGGGACAAGACTCTACTTAGGTGCAGAGTGAACAACTATATAAAAATAAGCAAACATACAAAGAAGAAATTTTCAGGTAGCGATAAGTACTACAAAGAAAATATAGTGATATGATGAAGTGACTATGGGCACAGGTATTAGAATCAGTGCATGCTAAACTTAATCCAGGACTGGCATAAAATGTGGAAAATAAGGAATAATAGCATTACATCCTTCCCTTGGAGAAATTCATTTTTCCACTATTTCTCTGTGTGCTCCTCTTTGCTTTGTTCAGTTTACATGGGCACATGAGGGCTGAAAACATTTTATTATAACAAAGAGAATATTCCCTCCATCTGCAGCTTTCTCTTATCTCTTACAGAAATAAGTAATTGTGCAAGAACTCTGGAATGGGGGAACTTAGCCATGCTCATCAGGGACATGACTCATATGTATCTTCATGAAGACATAAGGAAGAAGGTGTGGGAAAATAGCTTGCATTTGAATGTGGGAAACTGGCTTGAAGTTGAAATGTTTCCATAACACAGATAAGAAGTGTGGGCTTAGGAACACCGGACTCTGACTAGGAGGGATGCTGTCTGGTCAGCACAAAAATTGTTTGCGTGGGGAAGCATTTGAACTTTGTATGGCCCGTTCCCTATTATTGTAGATGAAGCAGTTCTAATAACAGCCTTGAATGTAAACATAAATAACTACTGCTTTGTAATCTCTAATAAATACGATGTGGAAACTAGGGTCAAGGCTCTCAGTTCCAGACACTGTGAGTCCCCTGGTCCCATCTGTATTTTCTGTCTTGTGTCTTTCTTTCTGTCCTTTTATTTCTTAAGTTCTGCGTCGCCTTCCCTTCGAACAAATGTATTGTTGAGCTGGTCTCAGCAAGAAGGTCCCTATACCTTTGGATCCCCTAAACCAAGTATACCAGAATTAGAGTCAGTTGTGCATACTCTGGGCCTGAGCTGTTGCATTGTGTGTTTATTGTACTGGGTGTTTTACACATGATATAACTGGTACAACAGATTCATTGAGTTCAAATGATTTTTTTGATGTATTGATGTAAATTTATAATGTCCTTATAAGAATATAAAACACAAGTTACACTGAAATCTATGTGAACAGTAAAATAGTGATTTAATTATGATATAGTTATTTTCTATTTAAAAAGTAAGTTTGGACATGTTTTTAACTTTCAAACAAAGGCATATTACTGATGTAGACTTGAGTGGAGATGCAGGCACTAATATTACACCTAGAATAGAAAAGAAAAAAGTAACTGGAAGAAAATATGTCACTTGGGTGTCAATTCTGATTTGCAGTGACAAAGCAAAAGAAAAAGCTATTTGTTTTGTAAAATTTTTTCAAAGAAAACAAAGTAGATAAACAGAGATTTTCAGCAAATACATAGTGCATCTGAAGTTTCCTCTCAACAATCAAAACAGAATTGATTAATTTAGTCACCTGAAATCAGAATTAAGTGTCAAACCAAAAATTTTAAACCATTTTTTCACAGTATTTGAGCTTGTAATTTTAGTCTGCTCTAAAGTGTCTGATTATTACACACACAAAAAGAGAAATTTTAGTGGTCAGATGATAAAATAAATTATTTGCTATGGAAATTTTGTTGAAAAGTTAGGAAGAAAACACTAAAAAGGGTATATTTTAAAGCATAAAATATCTTCAGTTAGTCCATCGAACAATTTCCTGTAGAATAAAGACCTTTTGAACAACATCAAAGATCAATTGATACAAACTTTGTAAAAAGGCAAGTACTTTACTTTAGCTGAGAGTTGCAATATAAAAGACTGTTAGTACTTTGGATACATTTTGTCACAAAATGATTTCCAAATTTACAAAGAAATCTGGTCTAATCATAGCCTAAAAATATTGACCCTGCAGTGTAGATATTTTTGAATCTTGCAGTAATAGAGTTGTACTCTAAGACTATTTACTAAAAGGGATGAAGAAATTTCCTTTGTAACATTTAAAGTCTTGTATTATGAAGGCCAATGACTGCTGAGTTATACTTTTTAGATTGTAAATATCTGTCACAGGAGATATGTAGTGGAAAACTTTTAGCAATGTTATGCTTGGTTATAGGAAATTGCTTTTACTCTCTAACCCTGTGTTAATACTTCATCTGACTTTGATTCTTCTGCTCTAGTTTATTTAGTGAATACAAAAATGGTATATTCTCTTGGATTATGACTGTATTCAAAGTAATTTACATAACAAGTGACTCATTAATTTTAAAACATATTTCAGAACCTCAGTTTCTACAATTCTACAATTATGCCATTTCTTACATTCAACTGGAGAATTTTCTTTTGCCATTTAAATATTTTCTCATGTCTATGGGGAAAAAATTCTTACGTTACCATACCCTTTCTCTCCTGTTCTCTAGCAAACTTTTCAAGAGATTGTTTTATACACATAAACTGAATTTCTTCACTGCCAAGCCACTTTCAAACCTACTACAAAGTGACTCCTCTCCCACACTCTATCAATATTGCTCTTTCTAATGTCTTCCATGTCACTAAATCTAGGGGGATATTGTTCAGACTATTTTGCTTGACTTGTAGCGTCATTTTATGTGGTTTTACTCTCACTCTCTTGAAACAGCACTTTTTCTAGCTCCTTAGCATGTTCAGCACCAAATTGTCAAAGAGTCACATGAGATTCACTTTCTTCAGTGTTACTTTGAGACTCTAAATACTGTGACTACAGGGAGATGAATGTGTAACAGAAACATATTCCTTAAGGGTATCCTCCTCAGAAGACAAATTGATAGTGATGAAAGTTCCACCAAGAAGGAAGAGGCTCAGTAGGGGAAAAGAGATCCACCTGGCTCCAAATGTGTCTTCCTGAAAACAGAATTAGCAAACGTGTTTCCTTTCTGCCATTTGTTCTTTATCCCAAGGGAGCTGAGTGGCTTGGAGAGTAGAACATCAGAAGAACAATTTATTTAATGAGGAATGATGAAAAAATTTCCCTGAGACTTTAGAACCCGCATATATGTCTCCGGCACTCCTTACCTGTAGTTTCCTGATGCCTGACCAGGATTCACTTGTGACTCTCAGAAACATAAGTTGGAGATGACTTTATGACAAGCTCCATCTCCCTGTCGTTTCTGGTGGAGTATACTGTCTTCAGCATTCAACAGCCAGAGAAGAAAGAGGTTGTATAAACATTTAAGTAATGAGAGCTGAGTGAGTCACAATGTCCTTCTGAGTGCTGTTTGAAAAAGAATTTAAAAAGTAATGGGGGAAGAAGCAGAGACAGAGGTAGCACAGTACTGGCCCATGACAATTTTTAAAAAGTCTCTGGGTTTTATTTCTCTAGTTATGTCTTTTTAGATTCCATCACAGCTGTTTTCTGTCACCTCCTGATCTCATGACCCCCCATTTTGGAAACTAGTGTCATTCTTAAGGTTGGTAAGAATCAACACTCTTCAAGTGCTTCCTTTTCTAAAGATGCTAAAGCATTCTCTTCTTCTCTAGTGTAGTGGTTCTCAAAGTGCATTCCCAGAACTGTAGCACCATTATCACCTGTGTACTCATTAGAAGGCTCCACCCATGCTTGCTGACAGACACTCTGGGCATGGAGCCCAGCAATCTGTCTTAACTAGCCCTTCAGGTGATTCTGATACACACTAAAGTTCGAGAACCTCTGATCTAGAAGTACCTGATTCTCCATCTCCCCTCCATCAATCAGTTTCTACTAAATTGGGTATATACATTATTTTATTCAACAAATACGTACTATATGCTACTTTGTGGAATGTGTTATATATATTATTGCAATCACAAGTGGACATTACAACTCTTATCTTTCCTAGTGGTTGTTTTCAGGTACATAAGAAAGTTGTTGACACTGGTGAGGTCCACTTGATTAATTTGACTTTCTTTAGTGTTCTAAGCAGTCAATCATATCAGCAGTTGATAGTAACAATTTTGTTTTTGACTTTCTAATATTCTCTCATTTATTTTTCTTGTCTGATAGCATTCTTTTGAATTATCAAAATAATGTTAACTAAGTATGACAACAGGCATACTTCCCTTTCTGCTTTTACTTTTTTTTTCTTCAGGTTTTGCATTTGTAGTCAATGTGAGATGAGTCTGTAGAGTTCTAATTTTGTCTTATACAAGATTTTTATTTCCTTTTTAAAATTTTTATTATGGTAACACATATACAATGTAACATTTTTTATTTTAGTCATTTTCAAGAATACAATATAGTGATGTTAATCTATGATAAACTGGAGGTAAGAATTTGTACAGGGAAGCAATAAAATGGGGACATAGGGATAACTTTGGGTGGGGCTATCCAGGCTTGAGGGGAGCTAGGGATGGGAGGATGGGTAATATGGCCCAAGAAATTGGGGGGAGTGTGGGGGAACATATGAACATAGGAGATTGTCAGGTATGTGGTTGAGAGTATAATGTTGAGAACACTTTTTCAAAAATATAAAAAGGAAGGTTACCTGTTTAAGTTGCTTAAAGGGAAAATCTGACACAGGACAGGCTTCTAGGGGGTGTGTGAGTGCTCATTTTGTGATATTGGGTTATATCATTGGGTGGAGACCCATACAATGAGAGTGAAGGTATACCCACATCCTGGGGAGGACTGATGCCCTCAAATAGAGGGAACTGTATCTCTGAGAGAAATGGTGGCTCCAATGCATTAGGGGAGTCGAGCATGTCAAGCCCTCAACATTGTTGCGAGTATATCTGAACATGGCCCTTCAAGCAATGAAGATTGACTGTCACTGTGGGCCCTAAGGGGAGGGGGAAAGAGGTATTGAATAGATGGAATCAATGTAACTGTGGGGCAATGGAAATGTTCCACAAGATTATGGAAGGATGGATATAGAACATGTTAAATTACACCAAAAATGTATAGGGGCCTATGGCTAAAATGTAAATCATAATGTAAAACATAAGATAACTAAAAATTTAGAAAATTGTATAGTCTAAAATATAAACCATAATGTAAACCCAAGTATAACCATGTTTGAAAGCTATTGTCTCAATATCTGTATATCAGTTGCAATAAATATAGTATGAACATGTAAAAAGATTATTGCTTGGGAAGGGACAAAGTATCTTATGTTGGATATGTGGGAGTACCGTATATTGTATATATTAATTACTGTGATCTAAAACTTTTGTGAAGACAAGCTTAATAATTAGAAAAAAAAAGAAAGAAAAAGAAAAGGATGTAGACACTGAGGAAGAGATGGTAGAAGTTGCCTTGCCAATGTGCATACAGGGCAATACTTATTGCAGTGATGGAAGGCAAAACATGAGAAACAAAGCTTTTTCATTTTTTAATTTTTTGATACCCCAATTTATTTTTACTTTACTTTTTCTAAATTAGCATGTATTTTATATCTAACCTTTAAAACCATGACTATATGCCATTTTACTATTAAGGGAACCAAGCAATATATTAGGCTTCATTTTTGAAGAAGTTTTGGATGACAGAGAGATTCAACAATGGTAGGGGAGGAATACTGGTATGGGATATTATTGATAGGGGCCACATGGTTGGGAGGGAATTCTCCAGGTACCATACATATGGTATGTAAAAATGTTTGGATATTTTCATAGTGGTTACAGTTAAAAATGACAACTGAGGGAGTTCTGAGTTCCTAGCCAGGGGAGCTCTATCACATACCCTAATGGAACAGCAACAATCCCCCAAGTGCAACAGCAAAGACCAAAAAAGAAGGATGGTCCAACAGTGAGCCCTTTGATACTAATGACTATGCTTGTGAGCCTGTGTGCCTGAAATAAGAACTAGGCCTGGAGCTGCAGGGTGCCTAAGAGTTACCTCCTGAGGGCCTTCATGTTGCTTAGATGTGGCCAGTCTCGAAGCCAAACTCAGTATGTAAATGCATTGCATTCCCCCCAGCGTGGGACATGACTCCTGGGGATAAGCCTCCCTGGTGCAGAGTAATTATTACCAAGTACCAGGTGATGATGTAACTAGAAAATAACCTTGAATAAAAGGGTTAACTCAGACCAGCAGAATCTCTCAGCCTACATGTAATATCAGGAGTTAAAAATGCTTTTTGACCTTGAATAACAGGGAGAAATGGAAAGGACAAATAAGTTTATATGGCTATGAGTCTCCAAAAAAGAGCCAGGAGGTCATCAGAGGGGTCACCCTTATGCACACCTCAGCAGAGTCACAGAGACAGCTAAAGTAGACACAACCCCAGGTATTGGTTCTTCTGAGGGCTACAGAGACCCACAGGCTCTATGGTCATGGCAGATGGAGTTCAGTGCCATGTCAGTTGGCCCTACTTTGGAGTTTGTGTTCCTGAGTGTGATGGAGTTGAACTCAGCTGTGATCTTTATTCACAAGTCTCTCCTGTTACTTTTACTGGACCTGTGGTTGGTTCTGGGGTTTAGTGTATACTCAGGGGACCTGAATCTCTGGACTGTTCATGTGATAACTAGGCCTGAGCCTCAACAGACTTGCAACTCCTATCCTCTGGTTTATTGGACTTACCCCGGCCAGCTAACATGGAGATGAATAAGGTCAACTACCACACCAGGGAGCCAAGATTGTCTATAACTGAAAGCAGAATTGCATCCAACATCCATTTGGAATCTAAGCCCGCTCTCGATATAGATGTGAGGTGGACATAACCATTCCAGGGTCTACAGGATGGAGGAATAGAGTATGGATTAGAGTGGACTTACTGATATTTTATTCATGAACTGTTGTGATTAGTAATCAAAGAAAATGTAGCATTGACATGGAGAAAGTTGCCATGGTAGCTGCTGAGGGTAAGGAATGGGAAGAAGAGATGTGATATGGGTTTTCAGGACTTGGAGTTGTCCTGGGTGGTACTGCAGGGACAGTTACTGGACATTGTATGTCCTCCCATGGCCCCCTGGGTGAACTGGGGGAGAGTGTAAACTATAATGTGGACCATTAGCCATGTGGTACAGCAGTGCTCAGAGATGTATTCACCAAGTGCAATGAATGTCCCATGATGATAGAGGAGGTTGTTGTTATGGGAGGAGTGGGGAGAGGGTTGTGGGGGGTATATGGGGACCTCATATTTTTTTAGTGTAACATTAAAAAAATAAAGACAAAAAAAATTTATTAATACATTCATGTTGTTATGCTACCTTCATCACTATCAATTACCAAAACTTTTCTACCATGCCCAAACAAATGCTGTACAATTTAAGCATTAACTGTCCATTCCTCCCACACCACCTATAATGGACTTTCTATCAAATTCCATATTCTAATTATTTCATATAAATATGTTCATACAAAGTTTGTCCTTTTGTGTCTGGTTTATTTCACACAACATGATGTCTTCAAGTTTCATCCATGTTGTAGCATGTATCAAAACTTCATTCCTTTTTATGGCTAAGTAGAATTCCATTGTATGTAAATATACCACATTTTGTTTATCCATTTCCCTCTTTCTTTTAATGGATCTCAGATGCACAGAACTAGACTAATCATAATCTAGGTTAATGACACAGTCTCATCATTGTTCCATGCACAATGCTGATTTATTTACTTAAAATACTGTCATAAGAACTCAAAAAAAAAAATGAAAGCTAAGTTTGGCAATAATGGAAATCTAGCTATGTGGTCCATCTCACTCTCAAGGTATTCATCATTCTTTGCTTTCCTTTTTAGATAGTTTTATCTCAGCTATATGTATTCCTAAATATTTATATTTAAAATTTTAGGTATTTTCTTACCTTATTATAAAGGAATCCTGCTGTTATTTGTACCTACTATGGGTTTGCTGAGATATATATATAGCAGTTTTATTCATACACACTACAATCCATCAAAAGTTATAATCAGTGGTTCTCAGTATAATCAAATTTGTGCTTTCATCACCACAACCAGTTAAGAACATTTTCATTGCTCCAGAAAGAAAAGCCCCATATCCCTTATATCCCCCTATCTCCCTGTTATTGACTCTTAACATTAGTCTTGTACCTTTGTTAGTTACAATTGATGGATGAATAATAATATATTACTATTTAGTATAGTCCATAGTTTGCATTAGGTGTATTTTTGCCTACATACCACCCTATTATTAACACCTGGTAATGGGAATGTACATTTTTTCTAGATAATGGGAGCACATTCTCATATTTGTTCTTTTAACCACATTCATCGTCCACAACCGGTTTCACTGTGTTATACAGTCCCATGTTTCATCTTCTAGCTTTCCTTCTAGTGACGAACACTACCCTAAACTTCCCCTGTTAATCACAATCACACACGTAACAGTGCTGTCACTTACACTCAAGATAATATGCTGCCTTTACCTCTATTCATTACCAAATATTTACAGTCAGCCTTATAACAAATTCTGCACAAATTAAGCATTAGTTCCACATTTTCTACGCTCATTCTATGTTCTGGTAACCTGTATTATAGATATTTTCTCCATGAGTTTGCCCAATATATTTCATTCATATTAGTGACAGCATACAATGTTTGTCTTTTTCGCTTGGTTTATTTCACTCACCATGTCTCAAGGTTCATGCATATTGTATGCATAATACTTCATTTCTTCTTACAGCTTAATATTCTATAAGGTCATTTATAGTCTCAACCTTCGTTTAACTTTCTATTTTCTTTAAATATATGGCACTGAGAATACCAGGATAGGTTAAAATATATACATATTTGAACTTGACATGGTTTATGATTTGGTAGTCAGAGGGACAAAGATTAATCAATTATTCTATAACTAAATGCAAAAAGATAACTATAATTCATGCAGTGAAGAAAAAAATACAGGGTTCTGTGAAAGCACAGACAAGCGGGACTACACGTGGTAGGCAGGAAAGCCTCAAGGAAGGCTTCTCTGAGGAAGTGATATTTGATCTGGGAGCTAAAGATAGGAATTACCATGAGAAAGCAAAGGCTTGGAAGAGCACCCCAGCAGGAAGGGCAGCACTTGCACAGGCATAGCTGGGGGAAGAATTCTAACATTTTCTAAGAAGGCAAAAGTGTCAGAGCTCAGAGAGTGAAAGGCTGGTGTGGTGCTTGATAAGTCCAGGGAGGTTGGTAGGATCCAGCATGTGCAGGCCTCTGTGGGTGAGCAGTGTTTTTATCCTGAGCCTCTAACATGGGGTTTAAGCTGGGTGATATTGCTGATGTTGGTGGTAATTCTGTGTGAACGTAATTTCTACCCTTACTAGCATATTCTCTTCCTGTTGAACAAGATACATAGTTTGCCTGAAAAACTGTCCATTTCCCATTGCTTTTGTATCTTAACATCCATAATAACCTCTACTAATGTATAAGATTTCCTCTATGTGTCAAGAAGTTTCCTTTCTTATTTTCTATGAGTCTATTCGTGGTTTGAGTCTATGTATGCATGTGTTGCATTGACATTAATTCCAAAATATACTCTTACCTTTAAGATGAGTTCTCTTTGATTTTGTGTTTAATTTTCAGTTTATTTTTTTTAGTTCCCCTTTTCTTCAACAACATTTGAGATAATTATTTCAATTTTCCCTTGACAAAACTAAGAATTATTATTTTAAATAGAATTTCTGTTTGTAATAGTTGAAAATGACACATCCATGTTGATTTTGTTTTAATTTCTATGATTATGAGTAACGTGAACAATTTATCATGTTATCGGACCATTTTTATCTCTTCTTTTAAGCATATGTTGCTCTTTTTATTGGTATATTCAGTATTTATAATTAAAACTGCATAGTAGATGTGTTAACATTTTTCTGCCATATAGACTGAAAATATTTATTTTCATATTTCAAACGTACATTTTTACGGTAAATAACAAATTGTTTTTAAAACTAGTAGTAAAAGAAAAATGTAAAAAGGAAATTTATCAGCCTTAAATGCATTTTTTAAAAAAATAAGAAATATTGAAAATCATTGAGTTATACATCCATCTCAAGAAGTGATAAAAAGACTAGCATATTAGACACAAAGAAAGCAAAAGAAAAAATAATCATCTTTAAAGCAGAGATTAATGAAATGGAAAAAAAAATGCAAAGGGGAGAATAGTCAAATATGAATATAGCTCTTTTGAAAGATTAATTAAGTGATAAATTCCTGGTAAAATGATCACAAAGAGCATTGAAAATATTGATAAAATATGAATACTTATACCAATAAATTTGGAAATTTCCATGAAAGGAACAAATTCATAGGAAAACACAACTTACTAAAACTGACCCAAGAGTGAAGAGAAAATCTGAATATAGATATCCATTTTTAAAATTCTGTCACAAAGAACACTTCAGGTCAGTGGCATCTCTCTGAATTTTTTGTAATATTTAAGGAAGAAATAACATCAACCGTACATCACATCATCCAGATGCTATAAAAATATGGAACAATTCGAAACTCATTTTATAAGGCTCACATTACCTCAATTGTAAACCTGGCAAGGATATTAAAAGAAAAAAAAAACAACAGATCAATCTCCCTTATAAACATTGAGGCAAAAATTCTAGGTTGAAAGCACCTAACAGAGCACATTTGTGTTTCCTTCCATCTGGAGCGTGGGTCACAATCCATCCAGAACCACTTTATTTTTTAAATTTTTAAAAATTTTATTTTTTTCTTCTTTATTTTCTTTTAAATGTTACATTAAAAAAATATGAGGTCCCCATATACCCCCACCCCATCCACCCCACCCCTCCCACATCAACAACCTCTTCCATCATTGTGGCACATCCACTGCACTAGCGAATACATTCTGGAGCATCACTGCACAACATGGACAGTGGTCCACATTGTAGTCCACACTTTCCCCCAGTCCACCCAGTGGGCCACGACAGGACACACAATGTCCAGCATCCATCTCTGCAGCACCACCTAGGACAACTCCAAATCCTGAAAATGCCCCCACACCATCTCTCTTCTTCTGTCTCCCTACCATCAGCAGCCACTATGCCCACCCTCTCTACATCACTACTACAATTTCTTCCCTTACTAATCACAATAGTTCCCCAGCAGAACACCAGTAAGTCCACTCTAATCCATACTCTATTCCTCCATCCTGTGGACCCTGGGATGGTTATGTCCAGTTCCCCTCTGCATCAAGAGGGGGCTTAGATTCCACATGGATGATGCTTGCTATTCTCCTTTTTGCAGCTGTAGGCACTCTTGGCTCCCTGGTGTGGTGGGTGACCCTCTTCACCTCCCTGTCAGCTGGCCAGGGTAAGTCCAAGAAATCAGAGAGGAGGAGCCGCAGGACCACTTTAGATTAAATTTCCCTACCTGAGGTGTGTGTGAATTTGGGTTCTGTGTCAAGAATTCCCAGGACTAGTCAGATTCAATGACTTGCTAGGAGGACTCACAGGCCAGCATATAGTTGTACTCAGGGCTCTGATTTATTACAAGATTTATTACAAGAAAGTATACTAAGCAAAATCAGCAAATAGAAAAGGGGTATGAGGCAAAGTCCATAAGAAACCAGGTGCAAGCTTCCAAGAGGAAAAGGAAGTGCAGTCGCACATTATATGCTTTTTTTTCCCCATTCATTTATGTATTAGAAATTTCAATATAATCACCAGTGAAACAACAGAAATGGCATCTGCAATGATCACACAAAAGACAAAGAAGATACAGACAACCTCGACCCCTGTACTTAAAACTGTCCTTGGAAACACATATGCTCTAAGTCAGAATCTGAGGATATGATGTAAGATTTTCTTGGCTTAATTTAGTCCCATTATATGCTTTTTTTTTTCCATTATTTTTAATGTTACATTCAAAAAATATGAGGTTCCCATGTACCCCCCCCATTCCTCCTCACCCCACTCCTCCCACATCAACAACCCCCCTCCCACCACTGCGGCACATTCATTGAACTTGGCAAACACAACCGGGAGCACCGCCGCACCATATAGATAACAGTCCACATTGTAGTTTACACTCTCCCCCATTCCACCAAGCCGGTTATGGCGTCCAGCATCTGTCACTGCAACATCATTCAGGACAACTCCAAGTCCCCAAAATGCCCCCACATCACATCTTTTCTTTCCTCTTCCTGCCCCCAGTTACAACCTTCGCCACTTTCTCCACATCAATGCTACGATTTCTTGCATAACTAGTCACAATAGTTCCATAGTAGAATATCAGTAAGTCCACACTAATCCATATTTTGTTCCTCCATCATGTGGACCCTGGGATGGTGATGTCCACTCCACTGCTATATCAAGAGGGGGCTTAGATTCCACATTGATGATGGATGAAATTCTCCAGCTTGCAGTTGTAGGAACTCTCAGTTCCCTAGTGTGGTGGTTGACCAACTTCAACTCCCTGTTACCTGGCCTGGGTAAGTCCAATGAACCAACGGTAGGAGCTGCAAGACTGCTGAGGCTCAGGGCCCAGGTGGCACATGAATAGTCCAGAGATTCAAGTCTTCTGAGTATATACCAATCTTAGTGCCCACCACAGGTTCAGTAAAAGTGACAGAAGAGGCATGTGTAGAAAGGTCCCCTCTGAGTCCAACTCCATTATACTCAGGAACACAAATTCCAAAGTAGGGCCCACTGACAAGGCACTGAATTCCAGAGCCATTTGCCATGACCACAGGACCTGTGGGTCTCCATAGCCCTCAGGAGAACCAGTACCTGGGGTTATATCTATTTTTGCTCTCTCTGCGATCCTGCTGAGGCATGCGTAAGCACATCCCCACTGATGACCTCCCGACTCTTTTCTGAAGACTCTTAAGCATATAAATTCATTTGTCTTTGCCATTTCCTCTCTTTAATTTCTCCAGCATGGAGTTGTTACAATGCCTGTTAAATATCATCTGCACAGAAGCTCTCAGAGACTCAGTGCCCAGTCTGGTTACAAAGGCACTCTCTGCCTAGCATGTACCAAAATCTCAGACTTCCAGAAGGGAAGCAGGTGTTCAGTATAAACCACATTGTTTGCAAAAGCAGTTTAGGCACACTAAGTCAGTCTTATCAGGAAATGGTGTGAACCCTCCTGAAATCCGAGTTTCCAAACACCTGCCAAGGACTAAATTTGCAAGGAAGTTTTCCTAAGTATAGCAGTGTCAGGCCTTCAATGTTAACTCTTCTGCACAGGCTCCAGATTTGTGAATGTTCACTTCAGCTGCAGTTTTCTTTGAAGTCTGATTTTTTCTGCAGCTCCTGGCTGACTAGACTGCTTGAGGATGAGACCTTGAGGAACAGAGACAAGCCCTCCCATCTAAGGCAGTCAGTCCCAAGAGTAAATAACCCACATGCAATCAGCAGCCACCTGCAGACACAGGAGTGAGTTCAGCCAAGAGAACTCTACAGCTGAGTACAGACCAAATGGTCAACCAACAGAATCATAAACTAAATAGATAGTTGTTTTTCTAAAGAATACAAGATAAAGCTGGAGGGGTAAAATGGGACATGATATAACAGGTACATACAGGTTAATTTAAAAGTCATTTGAAAGTTGATGGGAATCCATTGACATTTTAAGTACCATGATGAGATTTGCAGTTTGGGAGATAACTGGTGCCCTATTGAGTGATTTGTTATGCAGCAAAAGCTACTTGATACAGGCTGCCTTTCTCCAATAGGGCACCAGTTATCTCCCAAACTGCAAATCTCATCACAGTACTTAAAATGTCAATGGATTCCCATCAACTTTCAAATGACTTCTAAATTAACTTGTATATATCTGTTATATCATGTCCCATTTTACCCCTTCAGCTTTATCTTGTATTCTTTAGATCCTTTTTTCTATCTCAAAGAATGCGGTATATTTTCATTCTTTTGTACCTTTGCATTCACTATTGGCTTGATTCTTCTCATTTCATCTTCTCTTCTGAGGCTTCCCTTGATAGTCTCAAGTAAAATTCAAATATCTCCTCCTTTGGGACCCTGAATAGATAAATGGGGTATGCTAGTTATCATTTCTTTATTGCTTATATAGCAGTCTCTTTGACATTTACTTTTTAAAAGGACAGTACCATGTCTTATTGATCTGTTTTCCCCTCAAATCTAATGTGTATAAGGGACATAATAATTGATATGCATTGGTCCCTAGTTAGGAAAGGAAATTCTTGAGTGGATTGGAGTTTATCCAAATGTTTCACAAGACAGAGCTGGTTCCTGATGGAATGGCCCCAAGAATTAATAGCAACAGTATGACAAGACCAGCCTAGAGTGCAATTAGAAGTTCCCTCCAGACAGACTGTGTAAGATACTGTTGGGAGAACAGGCAATGCAATGAGATGCAAGGGCCCTTGACCACTTATGTGTCCCATGGGAACTCATTGTGTTTTTCTGCCTTAATGAGAAATTGGGGCCAGAGAGAGTTGCACTGGATTCCCATGACTCTTAATTACACAACACTGAAAGCACTGTCCTCCCCTGAGGACTCATCTCTAGGGTGCAGAATTTTTTACTTCCCAAACCTAGGCAAGAGCTGCTCAGTGATTACTATTTCTTCACTAATGAGCCCAGGAAAACTTTTAGACAAGGCCTGCTGAACATTGTGCACCTTAACTCAGGGATAAGCAATTAGTCACCCATACAAAGATCTGAATGGAAGCACTGCAAGTAGAAAGGGAAGTTGCAGAGATTTTAGGAAGTCAAATGGAGGATGGAATGAAGTTAAATGAGGAAAGAATGATCTTCTTAAAAAATGGTACTGGCAGAACTGAATATCCATATGAAAAAGAATGAACAAGAACCCCAATCTCACACTATATACAAAAATCTACTCAAAATGGATCTAAGACCTAAATATAAGCACCAGCATTATAAAACTCAGAGAAGAAAATGCAGTGAAGCATCTTCAAGATCTTGTGTTGGGCAATGGTTTCTTAGAAGTTATACCCAATGCTCAAGCAATAAAAGAAAAAACATAAATGGGGCCTCATTAAAATTAAACATTTCTTGGTAAGTCCAACAAACTGGGGAGTAGGTGTTGCAACTCTGCTAAGGCTCAGGGCCGAGCTGGCACATGGCCATTCCAGAGACTCAAGTGTCCTGAGTGTACACCAACCCCAGTGCCAACATAGGTTCAGTAAAAGTGACAGAAGAGGCATGTGTAGAAAGGTAATATCTGAGTCCAACTCCATCACACACAGGTGCACAAATTCCAAAGTAGGGACCACTGACAAGACACTGAACTAGAATAAAAATTAAAAAAAATTAAACACTTCTGTGCATTAAAGAACTTCATCATGAAAGTGAAAAGACAACCTTTACAATGGGAGAAAATATTTGGAAACCACATATCCAGTAAGGGTTTACTATCCACAACATATAAAGAAAGATTTTACAGTGATAAAAGGCACAATGCAAGAAATTGTTTTTGGCTGTGTTTTTGGGAAGGTTTTGGATTACAGAAAAGTACCAACAATCTCCAAGGAGGATCAGTGTTACAGGGTGTTGGTGGTGTAGTGATGTGTGGAGAAGGATGCACCCGGGACATACCTCTATGGAATATGAATGTATTCATATAGTCAATGGGGTCCTACCTCAGTGGGTGAAAACCCGCATGATAAACAACAAAATATTAAATTCCCATCCTAGAAAGTCCTGCTACATTCTCTAATAGAGTGGCAAGAATCTCTAGAATACAGAGGCAGTGCCTAGTGAAGGATCACAGACTAATATGCTGGGCCTTTAATATTGATGCTGATACTTAGGAACTTTATTCTTGTGAAACTGAAATCTAACCTAGTAATAAATAATTCCTATAAGCTGCCTACTGAAAACTTCCTTATTACTCATATGTGGCTCCTCTCTAAGCCAAACTCAGCATATAAGCATATAAGCTCACTGCCTTTACCCCAGCATGGGACGGAATTGTCTGGCACCAAGGGATTGTTACCAAGCACCAACAAGAGATATAAAAGGGGTAATTATTACATACTATAAGAGTTCTTACTGCCAACAGATTTCAAAGTGAGTAATTTCAGAGGTCATTTCAGAGGTTAAGCTCATGTACACCTCAAGAGGATCTCACTGACTGTCACAGTAAACAAAGCCTCAGGTAGGGGTGCTTCTGAGGGCTTTAGAGACATCTAGACACTATAGGCAGGGCAAACAACACCAGGAAATAGGTACCCCATCAGTGGGCCTTACCTTGAAATATATGTTAATGCATTTCAGAGCTGTAACAGACTCATTTATAATTTCCCTACACATGGTTGTTGTGCCCATTATTTGAGACCATAATTAGCATTATACCTGTTAAATATATGTCCCAGAGACTTAAACCTTCAGTCTGTTCAGATTCTGGTTGAGCCCCAAATCTCAGCAGAGTCTCAGCCAACACCTATTCTTGGTTTCAGTGGACCGTCCAGGAGAACTAACAAAAGGATGATGGTGGACAATGCCCATCCCTCTAAAAACTGTGTCTGCAACTCAAGTCAAGACAGTTCCGTCCATCTGCCCCATGGGATCTAAGTCCCCTCTTAATCAGAAGCAGTTAGCATCACCATGCCCAAATCCTCAAGATAGAGGAATGAACAAACATAGGGGTGGAATGCAACTGTGGAACAAAGTAGGCATTATTATTCTAGTAATGGATGAATTTGTAACATTGATACAAAGATATTGGTCACCAGACTTTCTTAGGGGAGGAAGAGGGTAGAATGGGTGGAATCTAGGGCACTTTGGGGACACTGGAGTTGTTCTACATGATTTTGTAATGATGGATACAGGCCATTACACATTTTGTTTAAACCTGTAAGATTTTTCAGTGCAAAGTGTAAATGCTAATGTAAATTTTGACCATGGTTAGTGGCAATACTTCAATATTTGTTCAGCAGTTATAACAAATGTTCCACAGTAATGAAAGATGTTATTAATAGGGGAAAATATGAGGGTAGGGTGTAGCTGAGCGAGAGGGTTTCGTCCTTGCTCAGGCCCAAGAGTCGGGGGGGCTTGCTCCTGCCGAACCACCGGTGGGGGGTGCCCCAAGAGGGAGCACCGGTTCTCCAGGCGCGGGGGACGCGCGGTTGGGGAAAAACCACAGAGACCGCTTGAGCGCAAGAACAGGTCTGCTTTATTACGGAAGTACACTTAGCTATATAGGGTTGGGTAGAGGGAGGGGCGTGATGAAGGGAGGGTTGGCTAAGGGGCGGCTGTGGACAGGCTGAAGCTGATGGATAGACCTGAGGTAAGCAGTTACTGGGGAAGAGGGCAGATTGTGGGTTGGCAATATGGGCGGGACTGGTGGGAAGGACGGTGGGGGCTGGAAGGGGAGGAGGGGTGGAGAAAGGCGGCAACAATTGCTCCTTTTGTTTTTAAAAGGAAATAGAGGCAACAAGTTTTGGTGCGCACTGTGGGTGTGAATAACTCTGTGTGCGCAGCAACAAAAGACAAGGATTATGAGGAGGAGGAGGAAAAGGAGGTTATAAGGACGGGTACTGGAATAGGACGAGGGGTGAGGGGAGACCACGAGGACCGGCTGGCCGTGAGCGGACGACATAGCATCTGGCCAGGACGCATGTGCCCGCCATTAGGGTCAGCGCACGCCGGCGCCTGGCGCGCGCCAAGCCTTGCCAGCGAAACGGGCTTGTGATGTCCCCGGACCCCCCGCCTGAGGGGGAGGAACAGTTGGGGAGAAGTGAGGGGAGGAAGACAAGAAGCTATAGGCGTGCGGTCTGGAGTAGGTGGTGCAGGCAGAAGGGGCGAGGTGGATGGCTGGGGGGGGACTCAGCGGTGGTGAGGCATTGGTAGTGGACTTGTACAAAGGAGCTGAACACTGCATTGGCTTGATCTTTGGCAAGGTGGACTATCCTTCTGATGGCCCAGGGGCCCACAGTGAGGGCTAAGAGGATAATGATAAGGGGGCCTAGGAATGGGAGCAGGTACGGGAGGAGAGAGATAGGTAATATCTTGATCGACCGCCTGCCGGAGGGCAAGGGCGGCGATCCCCGTGCCTGCTCCAGCAAGACCTAAAAGGGTGGCGACAGGAGGGGGCTGGGGTACAGAGTAGGGGGTAAGCGAGGCTTGGGGTTGTGGGAGCTGAGGGAGGCAGTGGCGAGGGGGGTGCTGGGCGAAGGAGCGGGCGAGGTGGAGCGGGGCAGAGAAGGGGGCTGTGCCTTTGGAGGATTGAAAATCTGATTTGGGCCCACTGGGGTGGAACGTGTGGGAATTGGCTCCTTTTTTATAGTGATAATGGCGCCGTAATTGTAGCCTACTGCATACAGGCGGGCTCCCCACATGCGGCCTCGTAACCAGAGGTCAGAGTTGGGGTCTTTGACTGTGAGTGTGATGGTGTTCCATCGAGTAGCATTACGCTGGAGAGTGAGGTATGGGTCTTTGTTAGGGGCGCTGGACCATCCGTGGGCGATGGTTTCGCACCCCCAGGAAGGACAGTAATAGTGCGTTGGGTCATGGCATCCTCTGGCGGAGGATGGGCACATGTAGAAACCTGTGGCAGCGGGGTTGTGTCCCCCCCACTCATAAGACGGAAGGTTCGTGCGTCCAGTGAGGTTGGCGACATCAGTAGTGAAAGAGGGGGCAGAGGCGGTTACGTTCGAGGCGAGGAGCCTTTTTTGTTGCCAGAGGGAGAGGGTCCAATTGAAGGGCTGGTGACTCGGGTTGGCAGCGGCTGGGAGAGTGAGGGAAGCCAGGACGAAGAGAACGGCTGCGAGGCTGTGTAGAGGCATCATCTGACGGTGCGGCATCTTGATGATGGCTGGTGCTGGATCCGGGTGAACGGGGCGACCTCTGGGCCATATCCACTGTCAATGTTATCTCTCACGGAAGGCATAGGGTGCTGATCGTTCGGTGGAACTAATGGGTCAGTGGCAGGCCGGATGCAGCGCCCAGGAATCCAGAGCGGCTGCGGCTCAGACTCTGGAAAGACACAAGCAAAGCCCCTCCCCTGTGCTAGGAGGGGAGCTGGATCTTGCCAACGATTTGTGGCAGGGTCTTTCCAATGGATGAGGGGAACTTGCGAGGGCTGCCACATGGGTCCCCAGTGCTTATGGGTGGGGGAGAGTCCATGGTCATCGAAGGTTAGGAGATTGTGATGAATGAGGCAGGCAGTCACGACGTCGGCTGGGGCCTTGTAGGGAGAAGAGGCCCTTTCTTTTTGAATAAGTAGCTTGAGCTGTTGGTGAGTGCGCTCGATGATTCCTTGCCCCTGTGGATTGTATGGAATGCCAAAATGATGCGTGATGTGATACATCTGCACAAAGCTGGTGAAGGCGGCACTGCGATACGCTGGTCCGTTGTCTGTTTTGAGATCCCATGGAATTCCCATGAACAAAATAGCTTGGCGAAGCGCCTGGACGCAGTGTTTAGCACTTTCTCCTGCAAGAGGGACTGCATAGCACAGATGCGAAAAGGTGTCAATTGCTACATGAAGATATTTGAGGCAGCCAAAGGCGCTGACATGAGTGACATCTAATTGCCACCTTGAGTTGGGGCGGAGGCCGCGGGGGTTAACATCCTGAGGCTGCAAAGGCCCAAGTGGCAACAATGGCGCGCAAGTCCGGCACGCGCGCACAAGGTGTTTGCAAGTTTCAATGGGAAGGTCTGGGAAGAGCTTCCGGATGGACCGCACGGAGAAGTGGAATTGGGAATGCAGGAGCTTGGCTTGATTAACAAAGTCTCCAAGCCACGGCCCGTCGGCAGGGTTTTCATGTAGGAGGACCGGGTTTACCTGGCGGCTTGACACAGAAGCATCAGCGAGGTCATTCCCTTGAGCCAGCGGTCCTGGTAGGCCAGAATGGCTTCTGATATGAGCAATGAACCAGGGCTGCTGCCTCGCCTCAAGCAGTCGCTGTACGAAGGCGAGCGCCCGATCGATGTTTGAGTCACCTGGTAGGAAAGTAGCAAGCGGGAGGCTGCGACACACCTGAAGAGTGTATAGGCTGTCAGTAAAGATGTTGAGAGGCTGGTCTGGGTGGAGATTGAGGACTGCAGCGACAGCTAGAAGCTCGCCCACTTGAACAGAAGAGTCATTTGCAAACAGCAGTTGCTGTGGCTCAGGATTCTCAGGAGTGTATATGATGGCAGCAAACGCCGTTTTTGAGGCATCTGTGAAGGCAGTGATAGCAGAAGGGATCGGGTTCTGTGCGGGCAATGGACGGAATGGGTTGGAAAACGCCAATTGAGACATTCCCTGCAGCAATCGGTGATGAGGATAGTGGTTGTCAAAGGAGCCGCGAAAGAGCTCTACCAGGCTCTGCATTTGGGCATTGTTCATGATGAGGGAGGTAACTTCCTTGGCATCTAAAGGCCAAACAATAGTATGTGGCGGGATGCCATACGTTTGTATGGAGAGAAGTACTAAGTCAGTGGCCAACGTGATCCAGGCCCTTATAAAAGGGCAGATTTTCGGGAGTTTGCTCTTTGACGTATGCAGAAAAAGGAGAGGGCCATCTTGCCACAAGAGACCTGTGGGAGTGATTGGCGTTGGCAGAACTAAAGCCAAGATTGGAAGGGTGGGGGAGAACCGCTCCAGGCGACACTGTTGCAGGGCGGCGCTGACTTGTTGGACGGCTTCTTGAGCCTCTGGAGAGATGATGATGCTGTGAGTGGTCGCCGTTGGAGGGCTGTCCCTTGTCTGCAAAAGCTCGAAGAGAGGCTGCATTTGCGCTGTTGTGATAGGAAGCGCCGAGCGAAGCCAATTGATTTGCCCGCAGAGCTGTTGGAGCTCAGTTAATGTCATCTTCAGAGAGAGGTGGATTTTTGGGCTTGTGGGCTGGATAAACCGATGAAAATGAAAGCCTAGGAATTGAAAAGGAGGCTGGAGGTTTATTTTGTCAGACTGCACAGTAAGCCCGAGGCTGGAGAGGTTTGTTATTATTGCCGAGAGCAGATCATTGAGGAGCTCACTGGAGCTCGCTGCTAAAAGGAGGTCGTCCATGTAGTGGAGAATGTATGTGTGCTCCGGATTGAACTTGGAGCGCAGCGGCTCAACAGCATGGTTGACATACAGTTGGCACATAGTCGGGCTGTTGCGCATGCCTTGAGGCAATACTCGCCATTGAAATCGCTGAGCTGCGCCTTGGTTGTTGATGCGTGGAACCGTGAACGCAAATCTCGGACAGTCCCGGGGGTGAAGAGGAATAGAGAAAAAGCAGTCCTTGATGTTGATGGTTGCCGCATGAAAATGCTGGGGGACTGCGGTGGGATGCGGGCATCCTGGTTGAGGTGATCCCATTGGCTTAATATGTTTGTTGATCTCACGGAGGTCGTGGAGAAGGCGGTATTTGCTGGTGTTCTTTTTGCTAATGACAAAGACCGGTGAATTGTAGGGACTAGTGGACGGCTCTATATGCCCTGCTTGTAGCTGCTCTTTGACGAGGGCAGAGAGAGCCTGCAATTTGTGAGCTGGCAAGGGCCACTGCTCGACCAAGATGGGCTCCTCTGTGTCCCATTCCAGAGGGATAGGGTCAGGTTTTGAGATGGGAGCAGTGGCCCCTAGAAGGGGGGGGGGGCAGCGCAGCTGAGAAGGCTTCTGTGGTGATTCGGGCCTTTAGCTGGCTGAGAACATCTCTCCCCCATAAGATGGTCTGGACTGACGAAAGGACGAGTGGACGAATTTGGCCTTCGTGGCCTTCTCGGTAGCTCCAATGCAGAGGCTGGGATGTTTTCCAGGAGGCAGCGGCTCCTGTGGCGCCGATGACTTGAGGGCCGGTTTCGAGGGGCCAGTGATTGAATGCGGCGATTTTGAAGGGAACACAGGAGACTTCAGCGCCAGAATCCAGAAGCCCATCAAGCCAATGCCCATTAATCTTAAGCTCTAATGAGGGTTTCTGGCGGCGTGTGATGGGCATTGTCCACATTATGGCTTGGGAATTTTTCTGGGGGCCTCTTGGGGGTGGGGCTGAGGCCTGCCCCGCTGGAAGTTTAAAGGCTGCTGGGAACCTTGGGCGGAACGGCAGTCGCGGGCCCAGTGATAACCTTTCCCACAACGCGGACACGGCGTAGAAGGGCCCCTTGGCCGTTGCATCGGCGGGTCTGAGCGAGGCACTGGGCCTGGCTGGGAGCACTCGCGGACGAAGTGGCCGGGCTGGCCGCACCGAAAGCAGACGGAAGTGGGGCTGGATGAAACAGCCATGGCAGAGGCAAAGGCAGCGGTGAGTGTTTTGACTTGTGGGTCGACGTCACGGCAAGCAAGGACCCATTCGTGCAGAGCTTTGTCACGTATGGGAAGGATTACGGCCTGGAACGGCGCAAGGCACCCGTCAATGACTAACTCTTTGGCTAACGCAAATTGGGCATCCTCGCTGGAAATTTTCCACTGACAAGCTTCCAGGACGCGGGCGACAAATGCTGGGAAGGTCTCATTGGAGTCCTGAAGCAGCTGCGCGAGCTTGGTGGGCTGCTTGGTGGAAACTAGAGAGAATGACCGCTGGACAAGGACCTTTACCCGGTGCCAAAACCCTGGGTCAATTTCGAGATAAGAACAAGGGTTTGCATAATTGTTGGTGCCCGTGTATGCATCGGAGGGATCGAGGACGCCGGCCTGGGCATTCTCCATGATTTGCCGGTCAACAGCCGCTTGATAATGGGCGCGCCATTCAATAAATTGACCCAGCGTCAGGATGGCACAGGCTAGTGCAATCCAGTCATATGGGAGAACGAGTTGGGTCCCTAACTCCTCAAGTAGTTGCTGCGCATAAGGGCTGCCAATCCCGTCTTCCTTTACAGCTTTGCGTTGGGTTCTGACCTCTTCCGCTGTAAAGGGTAGCCAAGTTTGGGGTCGCTGCAGCGTGGGCTGCGGATTTAGCGGATACAGCTGAGGGATTTGAGGAGGCGTGGCACCGGGGGCCGATGGAGCAGCCAAGGCAGGTGAAGGGCTATTGCCGTACGGCGGCGGCAAGGGATAAGCGGAACACGGGTGAGAAAATGGCGGCTTAGCGGCTTCCGGGCGACAACAAAATGGCGGCAGGACCCTTCCGGGTGCCAGCCAAGATGGCGGAGCAGCTACATCTGGCGGCGGACAAAATGGCACGGGGGGCGCTTCTGGTTTAGCGGAAGATGGCGACCCTGCAGTTTCCGGGCCCGAACCGGATGCTGACTGGGCAGGAAGAGGCGGGTAGAGGTGGGAGGAGGAGGATACTGGCGGAGAAGATGCCGGATGCGTGCCATCTTGGGCAGAAGTGGGGGAAGAAGGCGGAAGTCCGCCATCTTGGGGAGTGGCAGGAGTGGTTTCTGTCTGCTGCGGGGAGCTCGGGCGGGGAGGTTCGCGCTCGAGAGCAGCAGCAAGTTGGTTAGACAGAGAGTCAGTGTCGGCAGACTCATCAGGATCACAGTCTAGAGGCCGTTTGGGAGAAGCTTCATAAACGGCCTCAGTCGGGGCACCAAGGAGACAAGTGCGAATGGCAACGAGAACGGGTAAGAGGCCTGTTGGGAAAGTGCGTTTCTTGTGCTCCATGGCGGAGGTGACTCGATCTATGAGTCGCGAATAGGTGTCCGGGCTCCAGAGTTGGCAGGTGGCGAGCCACGGATTAAAAGGGAGCAAGAGATCCCAGTACTTTTGGAGCTGCCGCAAGGAGACGCGGACTCCATTGGCATCGAGCGGGGCAGTGAGGGCCCTGACTTGCGGCGCCTGACGCAATGACAAAGAGGCGCCCATGACGGGATAGGGACGGGATGACGGCGAGGGGTCCCTTGGGGCTCGTCCGGGCGAGGGGTCCCTACCTGGAGAGGAGGACGATCACAGCAGCAGCAGCAGCAGAGAGGGGCCAGGGGAGGAGCCCCACGTTGGGCGCCAGTTGTAGCTGAGCGAGAGGGTTTCGTCCTCGCTCAGGCCCAAGAGTCGGGGGGGCTTGCTCCTGCCAAACCACCGGTGGGGGGTGCCCCAAGAGGGAGCACCGGTTTTCCAGGTGTGGGGGACGCGCGGTTGGGGAAAAGCCACAGAGACCGCTTGAGCACAAGAACAGGTCTGCTTTATTACGGAAGTACACTTAGCTATATAGGGTTGGGTAGAGGGAGGGGCGTGATGAAGGGAGGGTTGGCTAAGGGGCGGCTGTGGACAGGCTGAAGCTGATGGATAGACCTGAGGTAAGCAGTTACTGGGGAAGAGGGCAGATTGTGGGTTGGCAATATGGGCGGGACTGGCGGGAAGGACGGTGGGGGCTGGAAGGGGAGGAGGGGTGGAGAAAGGCGGCAACAGTAGGGTACATGGGAATCCCCTACATTTTCTTTTTTGTTGTTGTTTGTTTTCTTTGACATACCAGTGTTGAGAAATAAAAAGCATAACCCTGCAAAAATATCTAACAAGTCAGTCCGGCTCCCACTTCTGTGGATCAGCCTGTGAGGGCATGGCCTTGCAAGAGAATATCAAATGAATAACTCTTGCCCGCTGTTTCTGTAAATCAGCCTGTGAAAACATGGCCTAGCAGGAAGATATCAAACGAGTGACTTCTTCCCCCCACTTCTGTAAATCAACCTGCAACTTGCACCTGCATTCTGCTTCTGTAACCCTGCTTGCAAAATTTCGCCTAGCAATGTGTTAGCCAGTGAGCAAAAGTCATGCTGATCCCACATAAAATCCTATATAAACCTATGAAAATGGAAAAACTGGGCTCAGAATTTAGAGATTGACTCTCCTCTGGGCCCATGCATAATAAATCTGTTCCTCCACATTTCCTGAGAGCTGGTTTTGGGTTTTTCTGTGGTTCAGAACTCCTAGTTTTGCTGCAACATCAGGGCTAGGGATTGAACCCAGGACCTTATAAGGGAAGCTGGCACTCAACCACTGAGCTACATCAGCTCCCCTGAGTTGGTTTTTTAATTTGTTCGCTTGACTTTTTTCTGTTGTTTGTTTTCAAGAGTCACCAGGGACCAAACCCAGACCTCCCATGTGGGAAGCAGGTGCTCAACTACTTGAGCAACATCTGCTCTCTCCTCACCCCTCCCTTTTTTTTAGGTACCAGGGCTAGGGATTGAACCTGGGATTTCATATGTGGGAAGTCAGCACTCAACAACCAAGCCACATCAGCCCCACTGTATTTTCAATGTAACATTTATGTAATCTGACACTTCTTTAAAAATAAAGCTAAGAAAAAAAAAACTCAGCAAATAAATGCACTACTCCACAGCCCCCTCCCCGCCCCCCCCCCCCCCCCATGTGGGATGTGACTCCCAGGCATGAGTCTCCCTGCCATTGAGTGATAAATTTGGAAAAATACCTTGATCAAAACAGGGAAATAACAAATATGCAAAAGGTTTTTATGGCTAAGAGATTTCAAAATTAGTCGGGAGGTCATTCCAGAAGTTATAAATGTCTCAGGCAGATCTCACTAACTGCTACTGTGAATAAAGTCTTAAAAAGGGGTGCTACTGAGGGCTCTTGAGTCATCCAGACACTCTAGGCAAGGCATACAACCCACGGAAATCAGCACCCTGTTGGTGGGCCTTACCTTGAAATATATGAAAACCTATTTCTCCAATGTAACTCATTTATAATTTGCCCACACGTGATTCTTCTACCCCTTTATTTGGACCTGTAATTAGCACCATATCCATTAAATATATGCCTCAGAAATTTAAATCTTCAGTCTGTTCATATGCTGGTTGAGTCCTGAATATCAGCAGAGTTGCAATACCTACTCTCCAGTTCACTGTACTCACCCAGGACAACTAACAAGGAGATGATGATGGACAATGCCCATCTCAAGGAACAGAGAATGTCTACAACTGCAAGCGAGATAGTTCCTTCCACTGCCCCATGGGATCGAAGTCCCCTCTCAACTGGAAGCAGAGTCAGCATCATCATTCCAAAATTCTCAAGATTGAGGAATGAACAGACCTAAGTAGAGAATGCAACCATGGACAAAGTAAACTTATTAATATTGTAGTAATTGAAGAACAAATAACATCATTATAAAGACAGTGGTTACCAGAGGTTCTGAAGGGAGGAGGATAGAATGATATGTGGAATAGTGTATTTTTAGGGCACTGGAATTAAGTGTAAACCACGATGTAGACTGAAGACCTTGATGAGTAGCAATGCTTTATTATTTATCCATCAATTGTAAAAAAGGACTACATAATTTTAAGATGTTATTAATAGAGGTAAAGGTGGGAGGCAGAGGGGGTGGTATATACAGGAATCCTTTATACTTTCTATGTAACTTTTCTGTAATCTAAAACCTCTTTAACAATAAAGTTTATTTTTATTTAAAAAAAAAAACCACACAACTGTGTGTGTGAGAAGGAAAACCTTGTGGTTCCTTTACATGCCGTTCCCCCCACCCCTCCCAGGCTGGGTACAGTACCAGCACATACTCCCTTTGCAGTTTTCAGGTCCTACATTACAGAATATGCAGTGTAAGCCTTATGTGCATATTGGGATACATGAGTATCTGCACAAATCCCTCAGATGACAGCCTGAAGGAATGATCCAGGATGTTCGTATCTGTCTTGTTGGTCCCAGAATTTACTCTAGATGAAGAATCAGCTAGAAGGACTGATAAAATGCATTAATGAAATAAGCGAACCATAGCTGCCCAAGACAAAGCATTACTCACTGAGACATAATATAGAGCCCTGGAAGATGAGAAAAGCCAGTGAACTCCCTGGAGGGAACTTGGCACATTCAGAGCATCTGTTTATAAGAGGGAAGAAATGAGGCTATATGCACATATCCAGACAAAGATGAATGTTCAGAAAAGACCTGAAAGTAGCCTATTTTAACATCAGTTGTTCTTTGTTTTAACTGTAACCCTGCCTAAATGCTGCAGGAAAGTACCTGGATAGAGTCAAATTGAAAATACTGGAAAAAGTATTTTCTTTTGTGATTTGTAAAACATTTATTAGCTCCTGGCTTTCAAATAAATCTGTATCTTAACACCTGCTAAATACAAGCTTGAGGAACAGAAACTTAATTAAACAAATAATATTACTAAATCCATTAATAAAAGGAAAGAAAAAAAATTGGGAAAGGGGGAGAATTTCATATTGAGAATTAACAAATTAAAATATTCAAATATTTGCACTGCAACAAAAACCACAGGCATACAAAGTAACAGGAAAAGATGACTTTTCAGAGAAATAATGTAAAATATCAGAAATCATGAGTGAGAATACCACACATAAGGCAAACCAAAAATACTTTTATAAAAACTGTAGCAGTTTGATATTGTTTATGAATTCCAAAAACAGATATAGGATTATGTTTGTAAATTGATCTTTTCTTCTGGGTGTTTGAGTGTATTAGATTCAGAGGTTTCACTTTTACTTGATTAAATAATGATTGAGGCTTTGATTGGGCTGTTCAAGTCTTTGATTAGGATGTTGAGTCCCTGCCCCCTTGGTGGGTGGGGACTCAGAGAGAAAACACACAGAAGAAGAACACAGAGGAGTTGGTTGGAGTCTTAATATTGGAACCCCAGGAAATAAATACATAGAGAAGCAGATAAGTGAAGAAGGAGAGAAGGTTCTGTTAGACATGGCAGAGGCCCCAGGAAGAGAGATAAGCCATTAGTCTGATAGTCTACAGCAGAACTTGTGGAGAGCAGAACAGCTGAGCCCAAAGAGGAACAAGCCCTGGGAGAGAGACAAGACTTATCTCAGCCTACAGCTGATGTTGGAAGAAGCTGGGACACAGAGCTTTAAGAGGAAGAGGGAGGCTGAACACTTGCTGATGTCAGCAGCCATCTTGCCCTAACACATGGCAACAGACTTTGGTGAGGGAAGTAACTTATGCTTTGTGGCTTCTACCCCAAATAAATACCCTTTATAAAACCCAACAGATTTCTGGTACTTTGCATCAACATCCCTTTTGACTGACTAAGACAAAAACTGTCTTAAATATGCTCAGAGCTAAAGAAAACCAAGGACAAAGTCCTAAAGGAAATCAGGAAAAACTATGTTAATAAAATGAGAACTTCAATAAAGAGATAAAAATTATCAAAGGAATCAAACAGAAATACAGGAGCTGAAAAGTATAGTAACTGAAATAAGAATTTCTATAGAGTGTGTAAACAACAGATTGGAGCCAGCAAATGAAAGAATCAGTAAATGTGAAGAGACAACAATTGAAATTATCTAATGCAAGGAACCAAAAGAAAAAAGAATGAGGAAAGTGGGCATAGCCTAAGAAACCTGTGGGGCATAAACAACCATTCCAATATACACATTATGAATAACAGAAGGAGAAGAAAGTCAGAGAGAGTATCTGAAGGAAAAATGGCTGAAAACTTCCTAAATTAAACAAGCGATATGGATATAAACATGGGAGAAGTTCAAAGAAATGCAAACAGGATAAACTCATAGAGATCCACATTGAAACAATTTAAAATCAAACTGCTGTCAAAGACAAACAGAACATCTAACAACATGTAGAAAAAGAATGCTGCTTTCTTAACAGAAACCATGTAGACAAGAAGGCAGAGTGAAAGTGCTAAAGGAAAAAAAATTGTCAGCCAAGAATTGCTGCAATCAGCTTACAATAGGTTGGTTTAAAGGGAAGTCAATGCAAAACTTTACAAAATAAAGGGACAGAGAGAGAGACACAGAGAGGAGATAAAGATGGAACCAGGGGACTCACAGCTTCTGGAACTGAGAGCCTCGACACTAGTTTCCACCTTGTATTTATTGCAAACTACTAAGCAACTGTTTGCTATTAGAACTGCAACATCATCCACAGTAATAGGGAACAACTGCAACATCTACAATAGAACAGGTGTAACATTTACAATAAGGAACAGGTAAGCCAGTTTCCCATAACATTTCCCCCTTTTTGTTTTTGCAAAGTCTACACAAATGATGTTTCACTGGTTAACAAAGCTTCCTGCATGATATTTTCACTTTTAGGTTTGAACAATACTCATTAATTTTTTTCCTCAATATAGTCAGTTCCAGAATTGTTCAAACTTAAAACAAGAGATTTACATCAAGGCACATTTACATATCACTTACAGTCATCAAATCACTTAAGTACACAATATGTTTCATTATTAAAGTTCTGATTAGTATTCAAGCATTTAATACATAATCCATAACTACCGTAGATTATACAACAAACAATAAGACTTTCAACTAGCAGACATTTAATGAATAGACTTTCATTTCTCATGGGCTTAAAATTTCCAACCGGCAAGGCTGGGCACATCCAATTCACAGGCTAACTCATTAACATTAACTCATTAACGTGAGAAAATATTGTATTTATCAATTACAACAGAGAATACAGTTTTGTCGTACCCAAACATTTAAGAATTTGATTGAGCAGCAGGGACTTTACAGCTTGTCCCAATTGTTTGCCTTTTCCAGGCCCTTAAAATACCATTGTTTCTGATGTTTTTTAGTAGGGTCACTGCCACAGATATCTTCTATGCAGCCAGATTCATTGCCATCAAGCCAGGGCAGAAAGCCTTGAAGAACTGCAAAAGTCCATTGCTGACTTTTTCACACAGTTTTTGCACTTTTTGTACTCATTCAGGCTTGTTTTACTTTTATGAAACACATTATTTTACTGAATATTATCACAATACTTTTACAACTTACAATATGTATACTAGTTCTGCCCTGCGTATTTTAGGACAAAATACACCTTATAACATTTCAGTTAGCATTCCCACAAACTTTTTACCTTTTTCAATATTCACTTAACTTTCACATCTTTCATTTTATTCTTCCTTTTTCTTTTTTCCTCTTTCTTTCTCTTTTTTCTTTCCTTTCTCTTTCCTTCTCTTTTTCCTTCCTTTCTTTCTCCTTTTTCTTTTTTCTTTTTTTCCATTTTTTCTTCCTTTTTCTTTCTCTTTTATCTCTTTTTCTATTTCTTTTCTCTTTTTCTTTCTTGCTTCCTTTTTCTCTTTTTCTTTCTTTCTTACACACACTGAAACAATTACAACACACACACTGACATTGAACAAACACAAAAGCAGTTCCAAATCTATTAATCTAGAATTTCTTCATTGCTTCCTTTATAAGTCAACATTTCTTTTCCAGTTTTCCTCCTCTCAATTTCCTTCTTAATCTTTCTGTCCCCAAGTCATACTTGCTTTGTGATGCCATACTTGAAAAAGTTCTGTAGTTTAAATACTTTGATGTAAAGCCATTCTATTCTTCAGATGAGATACAACTGTGCAGTTCCCAGCATCTATCCATCTGCATGACCAGAGGTTCTGGGTTCCACAGGAACTTTCACCATCTCTTGGCATTCATGGTATGGCTTTACCCAAAGAGCTATTACCAGCACAGGATGTTTTCCCTCTCCTGGGGAAATACAAGCAAACCTTCAAGGACTTTGAAAGCTTTCCAAACCACTCAGGGCTCTGCATCATTACACCAACTTAGTTTTGCTCAAGGCAATCCTTCTTCCCTTCAGGTCCCTGGTCAGGCACCAGTTGCTGCAAGCCTTCTTCCCTTTATGCCCCACATTGGGCGCCAGTTGCCACAATCAGCCCAGTGATAAGCTGGCTCGAAGAGAAGGCAATGCAAAACTTTACAAAATAAAGGGACAGAGAGAAAGACACAAGAGAGGAGATAAAGATGGGACCAGGAGACTCACAACTTCTAGAACTGAGAGTTTTGACTCTAGTTTCCACCTTGTATTTATTGGAAACTACAAAGCAGCTGTTTGCTATTAGAACTGCAACATCATCTACAATAATAGAGAACAACTGCAATATCTAACAACTGCAACATCTACAACAGAACAGGTATAACATTTACAATAACGAACAGGCAAGCCAGTTTCTCACAATGAAGAATTCTACATCTAACAAAACTGTCCTTCAAAAATTAGGGGAGCAATTAAGGCATTCCAAGATAAACAAAACCTAATGGAGTTTGTCACCACTATACCTGCTCTACAAGAAGTTCTAAAGAGAGTTCTTCAGGTTGAAAGGAAGTGACACCAGAAACTCCCCCAATGCCATATTAAGAAATATAGAACTCTGGTAAAGGTAAATACAAATGCCAGTACAATCCTGTCTTTGGATTCTAACTCCACTTGTCACTCCTTACTACATCTAAAATAAAATTATGGTGTTGGAGACAATATATAAAGATGTAATTTGTGACAAAAACAAGATAAAGGAAATGAGGGATGGAGGGACATAGGAACATAGTTTGTGTGTGCTATTGAAGCTAAGGTGGTATCAAATCAAATGAGGTTGTCATAGATTTAGAATGTTAAATATCAGTCTCATGGAATCCACTAAAGTAAGTACCCCCAAAAATATATACAACAGGAAATCAGAAGAAATTTTGAATGGCTTTTTACAAAAGATCATTTAAACACAAAAGTACACAGCAATGAGAGAAATAAAGGACAAAATAGGTATAAAATGTACAAAAACAAAAAAAAAGTACAAAAACAAAATAGAAAGGCAGAACTAAGTCCTGAATTATCAATAATTACTTTAAACAAAATGGATTAAGTACTCATCAAACAGCAGAAACTGGAAAAATGGATAAAAAAGGATGACTCAACTATATACTGTTTAAAGAGACTCACCTTAAATTCAAGGTCCAGATACAGTAAAACTCAAAGGATGGTAAAATATTCCATATAAATCAGTAATCAAAAGAGAGCTGGGCTAGCTAAACAATATAAAATCTACTGAAAGTAGGGGTTCTTAACCTTTCTTGTTTCACAGACCACTTTGCCAGTCAGGTGAAAACCACAGACACTTACTAAGTCCATACTACAATATGTATTATTTAATAAATATACTGCACCTGCCCCAACACATTCCCAGAAGAATAATGTTTTTTTAAAAATTTCAATTCAAGCTCACAAACCCCTTGTGAACTCCTGACTTAAAGTGAACTTTAAGTCAAAAACTGTTACAGAAGACAAAATCATTACATATTGGAAAAGGGTCGATCCAATAAGAAGATATAACAATTATACACACAGGTGCATCTAATAACAGACTGTCCAAATATATAAGCAAATATTAACAGATTTGAAAGAAAGAAGAGAGGATTCTATATAAAATAGGAGACATTGATACATTTCTTCAATAATGTAAAGAAAATCTAGACAAAAGACCAAAAAGAAAACTGAGGACTTGAACAATACTACAAACCAATTAGACCTGAAAAAAGCATACACAGAACATAGAATACCCATCTTTCTGGTCAACATAGATCATTTTCCTGGATAGACCATATATTGAGTAGCAAATCTCAATAATTTCAAAAAGCCTAAAACTGTACAAAGTATTCACTCTGATCACAATGGAAAGCTACAAATTGATAACAAAAGGAAACCTGGAAAACATGCAAATAATTGGAACTTAATACAAATTGGAACAACCAATGTGTCAAAGAAGAACTCACAAGGGAAATTTAAATATAGAGATGAATGAATTGGAAGTCATAACATACCAAATTTATGGAATGCAGCACAGTAATTGCTCAGAGAAAATTTGTAGCTATAAATGTTTACACTGAATAAGATCTCAAGCTAGTAACCTACCTTCACATCTAGAAACTTAGTAAAAAAAGGAAACTAAACCTACAGCCAGCTGAAGGAAGGATATAAAGATTACAGTAGAGATCAATGACATAAAGAATATAAAAACAATAAAATCAACAAAACCAAAACTTGATTCTTTGAAACAGTCAATGAAAGGAATAAACCTTTAGATATACTGAACAAAAAAAAAAAAAGAAAGAAAGAAAGCAGGAAGATGGTGATGGATTAGGCAGGCAGGGCTCAACTCTCTCACACACAAAAAGAAATGTAGAAAAAAGCAAAAGCTGTCTGAGGGACCTGCTTTGGTAATCAGCAGACCAGGCAGTGCTTTACAACTCCTAGGAAAGTGAGGGACACAGAGAGATAAAGAACTTGAAATAACAAACATGTGTTACCAAACACCCGGTGGCAGTCAGGAAAGGTTCTCTTCCCCATCCACAAGATATTCAGCCTAGATAAAAACCCTGGCTCCCTGCAGCTGACTGAGTGGGAAATAAGCATCTTCCTTTTTGTCGGCTGTTACAAGGGAAAAGGGAGGGAAAGTCAGGGGGCTTTCATTCAGTGAATTTGGCTAGCAGAGCCCCCACTTTGAGTCTCAGTTCTGGCCAGAACAAAACACAGGAAAAAGTAGATTGAAAGAATACCTCCTTGGAAAGGAGCACCATTTACTGGCCAGTCTGGAAATTGCCTGGACAAAAATTGCTTTGGGTTCTCTCTCTACTCTAACTCCAGGGAGAAATTCTGAGTTCCATTAGTGAGTCCCTGGAATGATTTTGATAACCTAAGCTGGGCAGTTTTGAAGACTTGCATAAGTTGAACCAAATATCAAAGAAGAGCTCTGGGGAAAAAAATAGGCAAGAAAGAGAAATTGAACATCTGAGTAAATTCACCAACAAAGATGCCTAGATATCAGCAAAAAATTACAAGTTATAATAGGAAACAGGAATAAATGGCCCAGGTAAAGGAATAAACCAAATATCCTGAAGAGATACAGGATTTAAGAAAATTAATGATAACCACACAACTCTCCTAAAACAATTCAAAGAACTGAAGAAAATATGACTAAAGAGATAAAGGGGAGAGGGGCAAGATGGCATTAGATTAAGTGCACCATCATCTCTACTACAAAAAGCAGCTGACTGGGGGCAAAATCCTGCTGGAGTGAGCTGATTTGGAGACCCACAAAGCAGGAGGCTTCAGGGCATTAATCTGGAGAGTGCACAACAAAAAGAGTGATTGCTCAAGATAAAACCATGAGTTATTGGTGCTTGGGGCTGGAGCTCTGGGACAGCTAAATCCCTCCCTCAGGGCAGGAAGCCAAGGTGATTCCTGACCCTTGCCAGCCACCCAGCTGGAGGAGACCAACTCTGAGAGTGAGGGTGTTCTGGTGAAGGGTGGGGAAGGGTTCCTGGAGTGTGGGTTCAATTATCTGGACCCCCATTTTTGAGCTTTGAGGAGCATACCAGCTGGCTTGAGGAGAAACCAGGAAGAAGGAAAAGGCAAATCTGCTCAGGCAGCCTGATTTACCTAACTGCCTTGGGATAGGGAAAATTGGTGTGGGAGAAGGTAGAGTCAGGCAATTACTACTCCTGTGCAACTCATCTAAGAGAGGGGGACAGTAGGAAGTACTTAATAAGCCTCCAAGAGATTATTTAGGGTTCCCAGCAAGGTGTGGGTGAGCTCTCTCAGAGACTGAGTCATTTTTTTCTGTGGTGAGTTAAGTCACCAGGGTCCCATTTGAATTTCAAAAGGGAACTCTCACATAGGCTATTGCTTCCTGCTGCCCTGGGAGAGAAAGCAGTTAGGAAAAAAAAGGGGGGGAGGTGGAGGAGAAATTCCTAATTTATGCAGTTGCAGAGTCAATCCTGCCCCAGGGAAAGGGACTCTTTCTGAAGAACTAATCAAACCAACAACAAAGTTTAGCTCAGTGGAGGAGTTTCAGTCTTGAATATACAAGGTCTTAAGTTTGATTCCCAGCTCCTCTTAGAGTAGTAGCCCACTGGGATATTAACTATCTAGCTGATACTTTAGGACAGGGAAAACATAGACAGTACCCTTGTATTAGCTTTCTTTGGATCTCTTACTTTGTCCTAAAAAAAAAAAGTTACTTTTGTGATATAACTTAACTTACTATCACTAAGAGCCACTTCAAAATCTGCAGTGAAAGATGCAGGCTAATTGATTGATAAACACTAGCAGCTTGACAAGCTCCACAGGGGCTTAAAAGGGAAGTCAGTTTTTTAGTGTTTCATCAACTCCTTGCTTGTGGGTTTGCCTGTTCTTTGTTTTCTTGTTTTTGTTCCTCTTTATCTCCCCCTTATTTATTTACTTTTTAAAATTAGGTGCTGCTGGCTTGTTTCCAGTTTGCTATGTTTCCTCTTCCTTGATTTCCTCTTTTCCATTTGTACTGATACTGGTTACCAATGCTATCTCTTATCCTTCCTACATCTTTGTATCTTCTACCTTCTGTTGTTGCTCTTACATTCTACCTCCCTTTCTTTAGCCCCCAATTTTCTGGCTTTTATTTCTAATGCTTCTATTCCATTTTCTCTCTTATATTAATTCTTTCATTTTTGTCATTTATTTTCTCTTTCCCTTTCTCCTTATCACACTGACATTTTAATTCATACTATATTTGTCTCCATATTCAGCTTTTCATTTCATTATAGGTACTCCACTTCTTTATTGCTATAACTCTACAGTGCTTACATGAGTTTAATATTCATTCTCCTAGGTCTTACATGGTTCTTCTGATAACATTTACTATAAATACTATTTTATACATTTCCTTTTCTTATCTCTTTTTCTTTCCCTGGCCCTAGTCTTTTTCCTTCAAGGAAACTTAGACAACAACAAGGAAAAAGAATAAGAACAAAGTGTTAAAGAGAACACTTAACACACACAAAACAGTAACTAAATAAAACCCCCAAGACTAGAGGGAGAAGCTAATTACCTGAACAAAACCATCAAGATAAAATGATGACCTGAGAGCAAAAAAAAAAAAAATTACAAACCATACCAATAAGAAGAAGATGTGGCCCAGTCTAATGAACAAACTAAAAACCAGGAAGAGGAGCAGAACATCAAACAACTAATGAAAGCTGTCCAAACAAATATCATGGACCTACTTAATGAAGTGAAGGAAGAAGTTAAGGATATTATGAAAACACTGGGATAGCACACTGAAGAAATTGTGAACAGACACAAAAAGATAATGGATATGATAGTGATGAATGGCACAATCCAAGAAATCAAAAATACACTCTCAGCACATAACAGCAAATTTGAAGAGGCAGAGGAAAGAATTAGTGATGTGGAAGACAGAGCATCTGGAATCAAACAGATAGTAGAAGTGATAGATAAAAATCCAGAGAAAATCCATCAGGGACTTAGGGATTTGAATGATAACACAAAATGCACAAACATATACATTTTAGGCATCCCAGAAGGATAAGAGAAGTGAAAAGGGACAGACGGGGTGTTAGAAGAAATAATGGCTGAAAACTTTACAAACCTACTGAGTGAGATGGATGTCCATGTCCAGAAAGTGCAGTGCACCCCAGAGAGTATAAATCCCAACAGGCCTACTCCAAGACATATACTTGTCAAATTATCCAATGCTCAAAACAAAGAGAAAACACTGAAGGCAGTAAGAGAAGACAACCATCACATACAAGGGAAGCTCAATAAGATTAAGTGCTGATTTCTCATCTGAAACCATGGAGGTAAGAAGGCAGTGTGGTACGACATAGTCAAGGTATAAAAAAACAATTTCCAGCCAAGAACACTCTATTCAGGAAAGCTGGCATTCAAAAATGATGGAGAGTTCAAAATCTTCACAGATAAACAGGAACTAGGAGAGAATGGCAATAAGAAACCTGCCTTTCAAGAAATACTAAAGGGAGTTCAGTACGTTGACAAAAAACAAAACAAAACAGGAGAGACAAGAGTTGGAGAGTATAAGAGCAGTTAAAAAGACAAAAGGAGAAATAAAAATAACATATGACATACAAAAATCCAAAGAAAATATGGCTACTGTAAGTAATCCCTTGAGAGTAATAACACTGAATGTTAATGGATTAAACTCACCAGTCAAGAGACACAGATAGGTAGAATGGATGAAGAAGTATGACCCATCTATATGCTGTCTACAAGAAACCCACCTTAGACCCAGGGATTCGGGGAGGTTGAAAGTTAATGGCTGGAAAACAATCTTACAAGCAAACAATACTAAAAAAAAGGGCAGGAGTAGCTGTACTAATTTCAGACAAAATAGACTAAATGCAAAACTATTTTGAGAAACAAAGATGGACACTATGTATTAGCAAAAGGAGTAATCTTTTAAGAATAAAAAACAATTGCAAACATTTATGTATCTAACCAGGGCACCTCAAAATACATGAGGCAAACACTGGGAAAACTTAGTGGAGGAATAGATGCCTCTACAATTATAGGGGGGAACTAATACATCATTATTGTCATTACACAGAATATCTCAACAGAGAATCAATAAAAAACAAAGACTTTGAATAATATATTAGAGGATCTGGACCTAATAGGAATATACAAAACACTACACCCAAATAGAACAGGATACATATTCTCCTCAAATGCACATGGATCATTCTCCAAAGTAGACTACATGCTATGCCACAGAGAAAGCCTCAATGTATTCATATGTGGCTGAAATTATAATGTTAAGAAAACTCTTTAGAAAACATAAGGAAGGTTTACACATTTAAGTTGTTTGACAGGGGACATGTGGCAAAGTGTGCACCTGGGGCAGGCTTCTAGGTAGTGTGTGAGTGCTCATCTTGTCATAGTGTGTTATATCAGTGAGAGGAAACCCATAAAATTAGCAGGAATGTGTTAGACCAAAATCTTAGGGAGACCTGATGTTCTAAAACAGAGGGGAGGGTGTCTCTCGAGAACATGGGTGGCTCCCAATAGGGGAGGACAGACTAGTGTTTCAAGTCCTTACCATTGTTGCACGTATCTATGAATCTTGGCCTTTAAACAGTGAAGCTTGATTGTCACTGTGGGCCCCAAAGTGTGGGGGAGAGAAGAATAGAACAGATTGAGAAGTTGGTAACTGGGGGGCAATGGAAGTGTTCTGCAAGTTTGTGTAATGATGGATACAGGTCATGTTAAATTTCACCAAAAATTTATAAAAGCATATAGTCTAAAATGTAAACCATAATGTAATGAAAAATGTAGAAAAGTATACAGTCTAAAATATAAACCATAATGTACACCATAATGGAACCATGATTAGTAGCTTTGTTTCAATACCTGTACTTCAGTTGTAGTGAATGTAACATCCACATGTAAAAAAATCTTTGCTGGGGAAGGGGGAAAAGGGTTTGATGTTGGGTATATGGGAGTTCCATATATTCTATGTGTGACTTTACTGTGACCTAAAATCTTTTTGAAAACAGAATTAAAAACTTAAGAAAATAAGGATGTAGACACTGGGAAAGAAATGGAAGAGAGTGCCTTGTCACTATACTTATAGATCAACACCTATTATAGCAATGAAAGGGAAAACATCAAAAAAAAGTTTTGCATTTTTCATTTTTTAATACCTCAATTTATTTTTTACTTTAATTTAGTTTTTCTAAATTATTACATATTTTAATTTTTAAAACTATCGTTATTATTTCATTTTCCTACCAATTGAATTTGGCAATATATTAGGCTTCATTTTTGAAGAAGTTTTGGATCACAGAGGGGTTCAACTCTGACAGAGGATGAGCACTGGTGTGGGGTGTCATTGATGGGGGATGTACGGGTGGGAGGGGTTTGTCCAGGGCATGCATGTAGGGTATATAGTTATGTTTGGACATTCATTGGGTATTGTCATAGGAGGTAGAGTTACACACAACAACTAAGTTCCCATCCTGGGGAGCTCTTGCTTATATTCCACCAAAAAACTGAAATAGAAGGAATATTGCCTAACTCATTCTATGATGCCAACATTACCCTAATATCAAAGCAAAATAAAGATATTCCAAGAAAGGAAAATTACAGACCAATCTCTCTAATGAACTTAGGTGCTAAAATCCTCAACAAAATAATTGCTAATCATATTCAAAAACAAGTCAAAAGAATTATACACCATGACCAAGTGGGTTTCATCCCTGGTACACAAGGATGGTTCAACAAAAGAAAATCAATGTAATACACCATATAAAAAGATTTTAAAAAATCACATGATCATAACTATAGATGCAGAAAAAGCATTTGACAAACTACAACACCCTTTCCTGATAAAAATATTACAAAAGATAGGAAGAGAAGGCAACTTTCTGAACATGATAAAGGGTATACATGAAAAACCCACAGCTAACATCATTTACAATGGTGTAATTCTAAAATCTTCCCCTCTAAGATCAGGAACAGGACAAGGATGCCCACTATAACCCCTCCTATTTAACACTGTGTTAGAAGTACTTGCTTAAGCACTGAGGCAAGAAACAGATATAAAAGGCATGCAAATTGGAAAGGAAGAAGTTAAAATTTCCCTATTTGCAGGTGACATGATCCTATACATTGAAAGCCCTGAGAAATCTACAAGAAAATTTCTAGAACTTATAAATTAGTCCAGTAAAGTTGCAGGTTACAAGATCAATGTGAAAAAATCAGTACAATTTCTGTACACCAATAATGAGCAATTTGAGGAGGAAACTGAGGACAAAATACCATTTACAATAGTAAATAAAAAGTCAAATACCTTCAAATAAATTTAACTAAAGATGTAAAAAGACATACACAGAAAATTACACAAACTGTTACAGGAAATCAAAGAAGATTTAAATAAATGGAAGAATTTCCCTGTTCATGGACAGGAAGACTAAATATCATTAAGATGTCTATCCTACCCAAACTGATCTTCAGATTTAATGCAATCCCAGTAGAAAAAAAACAAAGCATTTTTTAATGAACTGGAAAACTATGAGACTTATTTAAAAAGAGTGCCCAAATAGGCAAAGACTTATTGGAAAAGAAAAACGAAATTGGAGGAATCATACTACCTGCTTTTAAAACATACTACAAAGCTATAGTGATCAAAATGGCATGATATTGGCGTACAGACATACAGACCAGTGGAACTGAATTGATAGCTCTGATATAGCTCCTCACGTATACAGCCATCTGATATTACAAGGCCACCAAGCCCACTCAACTGGGAGAGAATGGCCTTTTCAACAAATGGTACTTGGAGAACTGGATATCCACATGCAAAAGAATGAGAGAGGAATATCATCTCATACCTCATACAAAAATCAACTCAAGATGGATCAAAGACCTAAATATAAGAGCCAAGACCATAAAGACATTGGAATTCAATGAGGAAAATATCTATAGGAACTTAAATAGGAAATGGCTTCGTGAACTCCACACTCAAAGAACAAGCAGAGAAAGAAAAATAGATGAAAGGGGCCTTTTCAAAATTAAAGCCTTTTGCACTTCAAAGGAGTTTAAGAAAGTGAAAAGACAGTCTACCCAATGGGAGAAAATATTTGGTAACTGTATATCTGATAGGACCCTAATATCCAGCAAATATAAAGAAATCCTATATCTTGAAAATAAAAAGATAAACAACCCACTTAAAAAATGGGCAAGAGATTTGAACAGACATTTTTCCAAAGAAAAAAATACAAATGGTTACAATGTACATGAAAAGATGCTCAATATCACTAGCTATTTGGGAAATGCAAATCCAAACTACAATAAGATACCATCTCACACCCATTAGACTAGCAGCTATTTGGACATGGCAGATGACTCTGGAGTTCAGTGTCATGTCAGTGGGCCTACTTTGGAACTTGTGCTCCAGAGTGTGATGGAGTTGGACTTAGATGTGACCTCTGTACATATGTCTCCTCTCTCACTTTCACTGAACCTGTGGATGGTGCTGGGGTTGGTGTATGTGCAGGAGACTTGAATCTCTGAACTGTCCATGTGGTACCTGGTCCCTGCTCCTCAGCGGAGTTGTAACACCTACTCTCCAGTTTGTTGGACCTATCCAGGTCAGCCAGCAAGGAGGGGAGGATGGTCAAACACCACACCAGGCCATGAATATAGGGTATATAGTTTACAACTGCAAGCAGGAGAATCCTATCCATCAGCCATGTGGGATCTAAACCCCCTCTCAATTTAGAGGTGGAGTGGGTATTGACATCCAAGGGTCCTAGGGTGGATGAATAAAATATGGGTTAGAGTGGATTTACTGGTATTCTACTATAGAATTATTTTGACTCTAGCAATGGAAGAAATTATATCATTGATGTGGAGGCAGTGGCTACGGGAGTTGCAGAAGGCAGGGAGAGGGAAAAAAGAGGTGTGAATTGGGGGCATTTTTGGGACTTGAAGTTGTCCTGAATGATATTGCAGGGATAGATGCAGGACATTATTTATCTTGCCATAACCTGCTGAACGGACTGAGAGAAAGTGTAAACTACAATGTAAAGTATAATCCATTATGTGTGGTAGTGCTCCAAAATGTGTTGATCAGTTGCAATGAATGTACCACACTAATGAAAGAAGTTGTCCATGTGGGAGGAGTAGGGGGTGTGGGGAGTGGGGTATATGGGAACCTCTTGTATTTTTTAATGTAACATCTTGTATCTTTTAAAAAAGATGATTAAAAAATCCCCCCCACACAGAAAGAATGGCTATCAAAAACAAAACAAAACAAAACAGAAAATAGCAAGTGTTGGAGAAGATGTAGAGAAATAGGAACACTCATTCACTACTGGTGGCAATGTAAAATGGTGCAGCGACCACGAAAGACAGGTGCCAGTTCCTGAGGAAACTAAATATATAACTACCTTATGACTTGGCAATCCCATATTTGGTATATACCCAAAAGAATTAAAAGCAGGCATTTGCATATCAATGGTCACAGAGGCACTATTCACAATTTCCAAAAGATGGAAGCAAATCAAGAGTTCATCAACAAAAGAAAGTATAAAATAAAAAAATATATATATATATATTATATATATATATAAAGTAAAAGTGAATTTGGAGGACTCTCACTTCCAGACTTTAAATCATGTTACCTAGTTACAGTGGTAAAACAGTATGGTATTGGCATAAAGATAGACATATAGACCAATGGAACTGAATTGATGGTTCAGAAACAGAACCTCACATCTATGGCCAAGTGATTTTTGTCAAGCCTGTCAAGTCCTCCCAGTTGGGGCAGAACAGTTTATTCAACAAATGATGTGGGGAACTGGATATTCAAGGTCAAAAGAAATAAAGAAGACCCCTATCTCACACCTTATACAAAAATTAACTCAAAATGGATCAAAGACCTAAATATAAAAGCAAATACAATAAAGCTCCCAGAAGAAAATTTAGGGAAACATCTTCAAGACCTGGTAGTAGGTGGTGGATTCTTAGACCTTACACCAAAAGCACGAGCAACAACAACAAAAACATGGATAAATCGGACCTCCACAAACTTAAACATTTCTGTGATTCAAAGGACTTCATCAAAAAGGTGAAAAGACAGCCCAGTCAATGGGAGAAAATATTTGGAAACTATTTATCCAATAAGGGTTTGATTTCCATTCTATATAAAGAAATCATGCAACTCAACAATAAAAGAGCAAGCAATCCAATTAAAAAATGGGCAAAAGCTCTAAATGGACATTTCTCCAAAGAGGAAATACAAATGGCAAAAAGCACATGAAAAAATGTTCCATATCACTATTAGGGAAATGCAAATTAAAACAACAATGAGATATCATCTAACACCACATAGAATGGCCATTATTAAGAAAACAGACAACAATAAGTGCTGGAGAAGATGTGGAGAAATAGAAACACTCCTTCACTGTTGGTGGGAGTGTAAAATGGTGCAGTCTCTGTGGAAGACAGTTTGGTGGTTCCTCAGGAACCTAAATATGGAACTGCCATATGATCCAGCAATTCCTCTACTAGGAATATATCCAGAAGAATTATAAACTATGACATGTACAGACATCTGCACACCAATGTTCATAATGGCATTGTTCACAATTGCCAAAAGATGGAAACAATCCAGGTGTCCATCTACCAATGAATGGATAAACAAAATGTGGTATATACATGTGATGGAATACTATGCTGCAGCAAGAAGAAATCAAATTGGGACACATGATAACATGGATGAGTCTTGAAGACATTTTAGTAAGTAAAGTAGGCCAGACACAAAAGGACAAATATTGCATGGTGTCATTAATATGAACTAAATATGAATAATAAACACATGGAATTAAAACCTATAGTATAGGTTATTAAGAGGTAGGAGAGTTGAGAAGAACTACTGATGCCTAATGTATGTAGAAGTTTTAATTAACTTGACTGTAAAAGTGTGGAAATGGATAGAGTTGATGGTAACACATAGTGAGTAGCAACTGGTTTATAAATGGGATTGCAACTGAAAAGGTTGGTCTGGGGAAGTAAATGTCAATAGAAAGAAAAGCTAAAGAATAATCTAGGGACTGAATAACACAGTGAACCCAGAGGTGGATGAGGATTGTGGTTGAGGGTACAAATGCAAGAGCGTCCTCTGTGAACTAGAGCAGATGTACATCACTCTTGCAGAGTGGTGGGAATGTGGAGAAGCATGGGAAAACTACAACTGATGTGACCTATAGACTGTGATTAACAGCAATGCTATAATATTTTTGCATCAATGGCAAAGATGTATTGTGTTGATAATGGAAATGATCTAACTGCACACCTGGAGGAACTAGAAAAAGAATAGCAAACGAATCCCAAATTAAACCAAAGGAAAGAAATAGTAAAGATCAGATAAGAAATAAATAAAATTGAGAACAAAAAACCAATAGAACCAACAAAACCAAAAGGTGGCATATCGGGCGGGGCCGGTTCAGGCCCCGGCTGCGGGCCGCGGTAGCGTCTGTAGCCAGGCGGGGCCAGGTCAGGCCCCGGCTGCGGGCCGCGGTAGCGTTTGGAGCCGGGCGGGGCCGGGTCAGGCCGCGGCGGGTACGGAGCCGGGCAGGGCCGGTCCATGCCGCGGTGGCGGGAGGTGGACGCCGGAGCCGACTGGGCCGCTGTAGCGAGCGGAGCTGGGCGGAGCCAGGCCAGGCCAAGGCGTGAGGAGCCGGGCAGAGCCGGTCCAAGCCTCCGCGGCGGGCGGAGCCGGGCCTGCGGAGGGGTTTCTGTTTTTTTTTTTTTTTTTTTTTTTTTTTTGAGCATCTGCAGTACTGGGGAGTTCGTGGGCCCTGGGCGGCCTATTGGGGGTTTGTGGGAAGGGAGGTGCTTGCAGACCCATTTGGGCAGACAGACGGGGTTTTTAGGGCAAAGCGGGGGGAAGTTGTTGTTTTAGATAGTGTTGCAATTGTGACACGTGTGTACCTGTATCTCTCTTCTCCCTATCCGTTCCCCACCGTTTGCCCATCCTCTTTTTCTTTCTTCCTTTCTTCTTGCCTTTCTTTTTTCTTTATTATAATTAGTTTTTTTTGTTTTTTTTTTTCGGTTTTCTCTTTCCCTCTTGTCCCTCATCTTCCACTTATTTTTACTTTAATTCAAGTATACAATAGGTGCTACAGGGAACACCTCACATTTGCTGGGTTTTCCCATCCTCCACTGCCTCATTTCTGTGTGAACTGATTTAGGCTACCTACACTATCCCCCTTCCCCTGCATCTTGATATCCACTATCATCTACTGTCTCTCCTATATTCCACCCCCCACCTCCCGTTCTTTGATCCACAAAGTGTCTAACTCTTAATTTCTAATACCTTTGTTCTGTTTTCTGTCTATTATCCTCTCTTGAAACTATTACCTTTCTTTTCTTTTTCCCTCTCTCATGAAAACAATAGCTGTGTAGTTCATACCATATTCCTCCCAAATTCAGTCATCTACTTCATAAAAGGTACTCTACCTACAGCTATAACTCTATACAATCTACATGAATCTAACCTCCATCCTTCCAGATCTCATATTCTTGCTTTATTAACATACATCACCAATACAACTTTACACTTTTCCCTTGCTTACACAATTGCCTTTCCCCAACACTAATACTTTCCTCTAAAGTGAACTTAACCAACAACAACTAACTAGAATAAGAAGAAAAAAGTGACAAAGAGAAGATATAACACCTATGCAAAAATAACAACTAATTAACCTCCAAGAGCAGACAAAGAAGCTAAGGAACTGATTAAATTCGTCAAAATAAAGAGATGACCAGAAAGCAACAAAAATCTACGAACCAAACCAATAATCAGGAAAACATGGCTGAATCCAATCAACAAACCAATAATCAGGAAGGGGAGCAAAACTTGGCACAAGCAATGAAAGATCTCAGAACATTTATCACCGACAAATTTGATGCAGTAATGAAAGAGGTTAACAACATGAAGACATCACTTGGAGGGGAAATTGCAGACATACGCAAAAACATAACAGATATGATGGGAATGAACACCACAGTTCAAGAAATCAAAAATACGCTTGCAGCAAATATCAGCAGACTAGAAGAGACAGAGCAGAGAATTAGTGATGTGGAAGACAGTACATCAGAAATCAAACAGATAGTAGAAGGGATCAATAAGAAGATAGAAAAAATCCAATTAGGATTTAGGGACCTGAATGACAATGCAAAACGCTCAAACATACGTATTATAGGCATTCCAGAAGGTGAAGAGAAGGGAAAGGAGTCAGAAAGAGTGTTGCAGGAAATAATGGCTGAAAACTTCCCAAATCTACTGAAAGAGACAGATGTACATATCCAAGAAGCACAGCGCACTCCACAAGTCATAAACCCCAACAGGCCCACCCCAAGACATATACTTGTCAAATTATCCAATGCTCAAGACAAAGAGAAAATCCTAAAAGCAGCAAGAGAAAAGAAAACCATCACATACAAGGGAAGCTCAATTAGATTAAGTGCTGATTTCTCTTCTGAAACCATGGAGGCAAGAAAACAGTGGTATGATATAGTCAAGGTACTAAGGGAAAGAAATTTCCAACCAAGAATACTTTATCCAGCTAAACTAGCATTCAAATATGATGGAGAGTTCAAAATATTTGCAGACAAACAGAAACTGAAAGAGTATACCAACAAGAAACCTCCCCTTCAAGAAATTCTAAAGGGAGTGCTGCAGGAAGAAAGGAAAAAACAGGAAAGGCAAAGTTGGAGGAGAGTATAAGACCAACAACAACAACAACAAAAAAGACAAAAAAAAAATATACAAACAAAATATGACAAACACAAATCCAATCAAAGTATGGCTAACACAAATAATTCCTTGATAGTAATAACACTGAATGTCAATGGATTAAACTCACCTATCAAAAGATTCAGACTGGGACAATGGATAAGGAAATATGACCCATCCATATGCTGTCTACAAGAGACACATCTTAGACCCAGAGACGCATGGAGATTGAAAGTGAAAGGCTGGAAAACAATCATACAAGCTAACAATAACCAAAAAAAGGCAGGAGTAGCTATATTAATATCAGACAAAATAGACTTTAAATGTGAAACAATTGTGAGAGACAAAGAAGGATACTACATTTTAGTCCAAGGGAAAATCTGTCAAGAAGATCGAACAATCATAAATATCTATGCCCCTAACAAGGGTGCCTCTAAATACGTCAGGCAAACGCTGGAAAAACTAAGTGAAAGAATAGATACATCTACAATTATAGTGGCGGATTTTAATACACCACTATCAACTCTGGACAGAACATCTCAAAAGAGAATCACCAAAGAAACAAAACATCTGAATAGTATATTAGAGGAGCTCGATCTAATAGACATATATAGATCGCTACACCCAAACACAGCAGGATATACATTTTTCTCAAGCGCACATGGATCATTCTCCAAGATAGATCATATGCTAGGCCACAAAGAAAGGCTGAACGAATTCAGAAAGATTGAAATCATACAAAACATTATCTCTGACCACAGTGGAGTCAAGCTGGAGATTTGCAAGGGAAAGAAGCCCAGATTTCACACCACGATTTGGAAATTAAACAACACACTCTTAGAAAAACAGTGGGTCAAAGAGGAAATCTCAAAAGAAATCAATGACTACCTTGAAACAAATGATAATGATAACACAACATACCAAAATTTATGGGATGCAGCAAAAGCAGTACTGAGAGGGAAGTTTATAGCCATAAATTCATATATCAAAAAAGAAGAAAGAGCAAAAATTGAAGAACTAACTGCACATTTGAAGGAATTAGAAAAACAACAACAAAGTAACCCAACAGGAAGAAGAAGGAAGGAAATAACAAAGATAAGAGCAGAACTAAACGAAATAGAAAATAAGAAAGCACTTGAACAGATAAACAAGACCAAGAGCTGGTTTTTTGAGAAGATTAACAAAATTGACAAACCTTTAGCAACACTAACAAAGAAAAAAAAGAGAGAAGATGCAAATACACAAAATAAGAAATGAGAAAGGCGATATCACCACTGACCCCACAGAAATAAAGACTATCATAAGAGGATATTTTGAAAAACTATATTCCAACAAAAATGACAATCTAGAGGAAATGGACAAATTCCTAGAAACACATAAACAGCCCATATTGACAAAAGAAGAAATTGATGATCTTAACAAACCAATCACAAGCAGAGAGATAGAATCAGTTATTAAAAATCTCCCAACTAAGAAGAGCCCAGGGCCAGATGGCTTCACAGGTGAATTCTACAAAACATTCCGGAAAGAACTGACACCAATCCTGCTGAAACTATTCCAAACCATCGAAACAGAAAGAACATTACCCAACTCCTTCTATGATGCCAACATTACCCTAGTACCAAAGCCAAACAAAGACATCACAAGAAAGGAAAATTACAGACCAATTTCTCTAATGAACCTAGACGCAAAAATACTTAACAAAATACTTGCTAATCGTATTCAACAACACATTAAACGAATTATACACCACGACCAAGTGGGATTCATCCCAGGTATGCAAGGATGGTTCAACATAAGAAAATCAATCAACGTAATACACCATATAAACAGATTGAAGGAAAAAAATCACATGATTATATCTATTGATGCAGAAAAAGCATTTGACAAAATACAGCACCCTTTCTTGATAAAAACACTCCAAATGATTGGAATACAAGGAAATTTTTTGAACATGATAAAGAGTATATATGAAAAACCTAAAGCCAATATTGTTTACAATGGAGAAATCCTAGACTCCTTCCCTCTAAACTCAGGAACAAGACAAGGATGCCCACTGTCGCCGCTCCTATTTAACATTGTCTTAGAAGTACTTGCTCGAGCACTGAGGCAAGAACCAGAAATAAAAGGCATTCAAATTGGAAAGGAAGAAGTCAAAATTTCATTATTTGCAGATGACATGATCCTATACATAGAAAACCCTGAGAGATCTACAACGAAGATTCTAGAACTCATAAATGAGTTTAGTAAAGTCGCAGGTTATAAGATCAATGCGCAAAAATCAGTAGCATTTCTGTACACCAATAATGAGCAAGATCAGGAGGAAATCAAGAAACAAATACCATTCACAATAGTAAATAAAAAAATCAAATACTTAGGAATAAATTTAACTAAAGAGGTAAAGAACTTATACACTGAGAACTATACAAGATTGTTCAAGGAAATCAAAGAAGACCTAAATAAATGGAAGACTATCCCTTGTTCATGGATAGGAAGACTGAACATTATTAAGATGTCTATCCTACCAAAATTGATCTACACATTCAATGCAATCCCAATAAAAATCAATGCAGCCTTCTTTAAGGAACTAGAAAAACTAACTATGAAATTTATTTGGAAAGGAAAGAGACCCCGAATAGCCAAAGACATACTGAAAAAGAAAAACGAAATTGGAGGAATCACACTACCTGACTTCAAAACATACTATAAAGCTATGGTGGTGAAAACAGCATGGTATTGGCATAAGGAGAGACATATAGACCAATGGAATCGAATTGAAAGCTCTGATATAGAACCTCACATATACAACCACATAATATTCGATAAAGCCACCAAACCCTCTCAACTGGGAGAGAGTGGCCTATTCACCAAATGGTGTCTGGAGAACTGGATAGCCATATGTAGAAGAATGAAAGAGGATTACCATCTCACACCTTATACAAAGATCAACTCAAGATGGATCAAAGACCTAAATATAAGAGCCAAGACCATAAAAACCTTAGAAAGCAGTGTAGGGAAACATCTACAGGACCTTGTAATAGGTAATGGATTTATGAATATCTCACCAAAAGCACGAGCAGCAAAAGAACTAATAGATAAATGGGACTTCCTCAAAATTAAAGCCTTCTGCACCTCAAAGGAGTTTGTCAAGAAAGTAAAAAGGGAGCCCACACAGTGGGAGAAAATATTTGGCAATCATATATCTGATAAGAAACTTATAACTTGCATATATAAAGAACTCCTATATCTTGAAAATAAAAAGATAAACAACCCATTTAAAAAATGGGAAAAAGACTTAAACAGACACTTCTCCGAAGAAGAAATACAAATGGCAAGAAAGCACATGAAAAAATGTTCCAAATCTCTAGCTATCAGGGAAATGCAAATCAAAACCACAATGAGATACCATCTTACACCCATAAGATTGGCAGCTATGAAAAAAACAGAAGAATACAAGTGCTGGAGAGGATGTGAAGGAAGGGGAACACTCATCCACTGCTGGTGGGAATGCAGAAGGATCCAACCATTCTGGAGAACAGTATGGCGGTTTCTCAAAAAAGTAGCCATAGATTTGCCATATGACCCAGCAATTCCACTGCTGGGAATATACCCAGCAGAACTGAAAACAAGAACACAAACCGATATATGTACACCAATGTTCATAGCAGCATTGTTCACTATTGCCAAAAGTTGGAATCAACCCAAATGCCCATCAACAGACGAGTGGATCAATAAAATGTGGTATATACACACAATGGAATACTACTCGGCTGTAAGAACAAACACACTACAAACACATGTGATAACATGGATGAATCTTGAGAACCTTATGTTGAGTGAAGCAACCCAGACATTGAAGGACAAATACTACATGACCTCAATGATATGAAATAAACAAGCTGCCCTAGATAGCAAGAGACTGAACGATAGGCTTGCAGGAAATCGGAGGGTGGAGGAAGGATATGAGCCAATGTCTGCAGGGGTGGAATTTAAGACGAGATGGTGGTAAGTATGAACACAAAGAAGAGATAAAAGGGGGGCAAGGGGTTGCCTTTGCTTGGGGCTTTGCGGGTTTGAGGGTGGCTGGGGAGGGACGGATGGGTAACGTTGCCCAAAAGTGGGGGGAGGGAGGGGTAGCATACGAACCAGGAGAGGGTCAGGTGTTGGTGGAGAGTAAAATGCCGAGAAAATCATATCAAAATATAATAAAGAGGGTTACCTGTTTAGAATGCTCGGAGGGGAGGGTCTGATGCAGGACGGGCTCCTGGGGAATGTCTAAATGCTCATTCTGCCAGAGTGGGTGACACCATGGGGTAGAAACCCAAGTAGTGAGAGTGGGGGTGGACCCACATCCTGGGGAGGACTAATGCCATCCAATAGAGGGAACTGTATCCCTCGAGAGAAAGGGTGGCTCCCAGGGCATTGGGGCAGTTGAGCAAGTTAGGCCCTGAACACTATTCCATCTATCTCTGGAAGTGGCTCCTCAGGAAACGGAGGTTGGCTATCACTGAGGGCACCAAGGTGGAAGGGAAAATGGACGTAAAATGTGTGGAACCAAAGTAAATGGGGGGTAAGAGAGGAGTTTCTTGAGAGTACACAAAGATGGATATAAAACATGTAATATTACACCATAACATATAGGAGATGACAGACTGATAATGTAAACCATAATGTAAAACATAGGATAACTAAAAATGTAAAGAACTGTGTATCCTAAAGTATGCACCATAATGTAAGCACAGATGTCACCTTGTTAGAAAGCTAATGTCTCAGACTCTGTACATCACTTTAAGTAAATATGATATGAATAGGGCGTAAGAGTATCACTGTGGAAGGGAAAAGGTTTTCTGGTGGATGTGTGGGAGTGCTGTATATTATATATATACATTGCTGTGGTCTAGGACTCCTGTGAAGAAAAGCTGAATAATTAGGGGGGGGGGGGAAAAAAAAAAAAAAGAAAAAAATAGGATGTGGAATTTTTTCAAGTCAACATTCTTTATCTAAGTTCTTTATCTAACTTTATCCAAGTTCTTTATCTATCCTTTAAACTCATCGCTATATGCCATTCCCTAGTAAGGGACCATGACATTATATTGGGCTTCAAATTTTGGGGAGTTCTGGATCACAGAGTGTTTCAACAATGGCAATGGAGGGATACTGGTATGGGATACCAATGACAGGTGATATATGACTGACAGGGAGCTGTACAGAACATATGTCCAGGGTGCATGGTAATGTTTGGATATACTCATAGTGGCAACAATTAAAAACCACAGCAGGGGGGGTACTGGGTTCCTGGCCAGTGGTGCTCTGTCGTGGTCCCTAGGGGAGCAGCGACAGTCTCCCAGGTACAGTGGTGGGGACCAGGAGGGAGTGAGGGTTCAACAGTGAGCCCCAGATGCTAATGACTATGCTTGTGAGCTGATAAACCCAAAATAAGAACAAGGCCTAGAGCAACTTTGTGCCTGGGAATTTCCTTCTGTCAGCCTTCATGTTACTCAAATGTGGCCAGTCTCGAAGCCAAACTCAGCATGTAAATGCAATGCCTTCCCCCCAGCGCGGGACATGACACCCGGGGATGAGCCTCCCTGGCAACGAGGGACCACTATCAACTACCAACTGATGATGCAACTGGAAAATGACCTTATACGGAAGGTCCAATGCGGATCAGCAGAATATCCATGTCTACATAAAATACCATGACTTTAAAATGCTGTTTGACCTAAAGTAAGGGGGAAATGGAAAGGAGAAATGAGTTTATATGGCTACGAGTTTCTAAAAAAGAGTCTGGAGGCTGGCAGAAGGTTTGCCCTCATGCACAACTGAGCAGAGTCAGAGAGACAGATAAAGTAGATACAACCCCCAGATATTGGTTCCTTTGAGGGCTAAAGAGACCCATGGGAGTTATGGTCATGGCCGATGGGGTTAACTACCAGGTCAGATGGCCCCTCTTTGGAAATGGTGTTTATGTGTGATGAATCTGGACTCAGATGGGATCTCCCTTCATAAGACTTTCATGCTAATGTGCTGGAGGTCCAGTTAATGTTGGGGTTTAAGATATATTTAGGGGATTTGAATCTCTGGACTGACAATGTGATAGCCAGATCCTGAGCCTCAACAGACTCCAGCACCTACAATCTGATTTATTGGACTTACCACACTCAGCTAAGATGGAGTTGAAGAAGGACAACCACCACACCATGGAGCCTAGAGTGATTACAACTGAAAATGGGAGGATTGCATCCAGCATCCAGGTGGAATCTGAGCCTCCTCTTGACATAGAGGTGCAATGGACACAACCAATCCAATGTCCACATAGAAGAGGTGGCATTGGATTGGGAAAAGTGGACATAATGGACAAAGGGTATGGGGAAAGGCAGGAAGAGATGAGAGGTGGAGGCGTCTTCGGGACATGGAGCTGCCCTGGATGGTGCTTCAGAGGTAATCACCGGACATTGTAAATCCTCACAGGGCCCACTTGATGGAATAGAGGAGAGTATGGGCCATGAGGTGAACCAATGTATATGAGGTGCAGAGGTGCCCAAAGATGTACTTACCAAATCCAATGGATGTGTCATGATGATGGGAACGAGTGTTGTTGGGGGGGGGGAGAGGGGGGGTGGGGGGGTGGGGTTGAATGGGACCTCACATATATATTTTTAATGTAATATTATCACAAAGTCAATAAAAAATAAAAAAATTTAAAAAAAAAAAAAGGTGGCATATAACAAATGTATGCTATGGACCATGGTTGGTGGTAATAGTCTGATGATATTATCTCATAATCTGTAACAGATGTTTCACCACAGTGTGGTCTGTTGGTGAAGGGGTGTTGTATGGGAAATACATGTGTATGATTGTTTAATAATACAATAATAATATATTTGAAATATTTATTTATTTTCCCCTTCACCTGCCCTTGCTGTTTTTGCTGTGCCCATTTGCTTTGTGATCTTTTGTATCTATTTCTCTTTTTTTGTCTTCTCATTTTTTCTCTTCTAGGATTCACCAGGATTCGATCCTATGGACCTCTGATGTGGAAAGAGTTTCCCTGTCAGCTGTGCCACCCCAGTTCCTAGTTTCTGCTGCACTTCACCTTGACTCTTCCTTTAGTCTCTTTGGTTGCATCATCGTCTTGCTGTGTGACTTGCACAGGCAGTGGCTTACTGCATGGGCACTTGGATTACTGCATGGGAATTTAGCTTACCACATAGGCACTGGTTTGCCACGTGGGCACTGGTGTGGGCACTCAGCTCACCACATGGACACTCAGCTCACAGTGTGGGAACTTGCACAGGCACTCAGCTCACTGTGCAGGCACTCAGCTTGCCACAAGGGCACTTGGCTCTCCATGATGACACTTGCATGGGCACTCGGCTCACTGCATGGTCATTTAGCTTACTGTGCAGGCATTTGGCTTGCTGCGCAGGCTCTTGGCTCACCACATGGTACTGGCTTGCCATAAAGGCATGCTTTCTCTTCTCCTTTTTCACCAGGAGGCCCCAGCGATTGAATCCAGGCCCTCCCATATGGTAGGCAGTAGCCCTATCACTTAAGCACATCTGGCCTCTTACCCTTCTGGAAAAAACTGATAATTGTGCTTTCACTTGTTTAAAAAATGGTGGTGAAATTTTTATTGGGATTCCGTTGAATCTGTATATCAATTTGGGTAGAATTAACATCTATTAATAATATTTAGTCTTTGAATCCATGAGCATGGAATGTTCTTCCAATCATTTAGGTCCTTTTTTATTTATTTTTGCAATGTATCATAGTTTTCTGAATACAAGTGCTTCACATCCTTGGTTAAGTTTATTCCTAAATATTTGATTCTTTTAGTTGTTATTTAAATGAAATTTCCCCCCTGACTTCCTCCTTAGATTGCACATTACTAGAGTATAGAAACACCACTGATTTTTGTGTACTGATCTTGTATCCTGACACTCTACTGAAATCATATATTAGTGCTAGCAGTTTTCTTGTAGATTTAGTGAGACTTTCTAGACATACAATCATATCACTGCAAATAGTGAAAGTTTTAATTCTTCCTTTCTGATTTGGATGCCTTTTATTTCTTTTTCTTGCCTCTTCATTGCTCTAGCTAGAACACCTAGCACTATATTGAACAACAGTGGTGAAAATGCACATTCTTGTCTGTGATCGCAACAGGAAAGCTTTCAGTCTTTCACCATTGAGTACAATTTTAGCTGTGCGTTTTTCATATATGGCCTTTATCATGTTGAGAAAGTTTCCTTCAATTCCTATTTTTTTAAGTAAATTTATCAAGAAAGGATACATTTGAAGAGTCAAATGACTTTTCTGCATCAATCAAAAAGACCATGTGATTTTTCTCCTTTGATTTATTAATATGATGTATTATGCTGATTGATTTTCATGTGTTTTTTTTAAGATTTATTTTATTTATTTATTTCCCCTACCCCCTCCCCCACTGCCCCAGTTGTCTGTTCTCTGTGTCCATTTGCTGCATTTGTTGCATGTTTCTTCGTCCACTTCTGTTGTTGTCAGCTGCAAGGGAATCTGTGTTTCTTTTTCTTGTGTCATCTTGTTGTGTCAGCTCTCTGTGTGTGTGGCACCATTCCTGAGCAGGCTGCACTTTCTTTTGTGCTGGGTGGCTCTCATGAGGCACACTCCTTGCATGTGGGGCTCCCCTACGCAGGGGCACCCCTGTGTGGCAGGGCACTCCTTGTGCACATCAGCACTGCGCATGGGCCAGCTGCACACGGGTCAAGGAGGCCCGGAGTTTGAACTGCAGACCTCCCATGTGGTAGATGGATGCCCTAACCACTGGGCCAAGTCCACTTCCCATGATTTCCATGTGTTGAACCAGCCTTGTATGCCTGGTATAAAACCCACTTGATCATGATGAGTAATTTTTTTTTAATATTTATTTATTATTATTATTTTTTAATTACATTAAAAAAATATATGTGGTCCCATTCAACCCCACCACCCCCGCCCCCCACTCCCCCCACAGCAACACTCTCTCCCATCATCGTGATACATCCATTGCACCTGGTAAGTTCATCTCTGAGCATCACTGCACCCCATAGTCAATGGTCCACATCATAGCCCAGACTCTCTCACGTTCCATCCAGTGGGCCCTGGGGGGATCTACAGTGTCCCGTAATTGTCCGTGAAGCACTATCCAGGACAACTCCACGTCCCGAAAACGCCTCCACATCTCATCTCTTCCTCCCGTTCCCCACACCCAGCAGCCCCCATGGCTACCGTTCCCACACCCATTCCACATTTTCTCTGTGGACATTGGATTGGTTGTGTCCATTGCACACCTATGTCAAGTGAGGGCTTAGATTCCACATGGGTACTGGATGCACTCTTCCCGCTTCTAGTTGTAGACACTCTAGGCTCCATGTTGTGGTGGTTGACCTTCTTCAACTCCATGTTAGCTGAGTGGAGTAAGTCCAATAAGTCAAAGTGTAGGAGCTGAAGTCTGTTGAGGCTCTGGGCCTGGGTGTCATATTATCAGTCCAGAGATTCAAATCCCCTACATATATCTTAAACCCAGCACCAACTATAATTCCAATAAAGTAGCATGCAAGTCTTGTGAAAAGAGATCCCCTCTGAGTCCATTTCCATCACGCAGAAACACCAGCTCCAAAGAAGGGCCATCTGTCATGGCAGTGAACCCCTTCTGCCATGACCATAGAACCCGTGGGTCTCTTTATCCCTCAAAAGAACCAATACCTGGGGTTGTATCTACCTTATCTGTCTCTTAGACTCTGTTCAGTTGTACATAGGGGTATTCCTTCTGACAACCTCCAGACTCTTTTTTAGAGACTCACAGCCTTATAATCTCATTTCTCCTTTCCATTTCCCCCTTACATTAGGTCAAACCGCTTCCCGAAGTCATGTTATTATATGTAGACAGGTATATTCTGCTGTTCCGCATTGAATCTTTAATTCAAGGTCATTTTCTAGTTGCTTCTTCAGCTGGTATGTGGTAGTGATCCCTCAGTGCCAGGGAGGCTCATCCCTGGGTGTCGTGTCCCAAGCTGGGGGGAATGCATCGCATCTACACGCTGAGTTTGGCTGTGAGAGTGGCCACATTTGAGTAACATGCAGGCTGTCAGGAGGAAACCCCCAGGCACAATGCTACTCTAGGCCTTGTTCTTATTGCAGGTGCATAGGCTCAAAAGTGTAGCCATTAGTATCAAGAGCCCACTGTTGGGCCCTCCTTCCTTCCTGGTTCTTGCCGTTGCACCTGGAGGATTGCCGCTGCTCTCCCAGGGCCCACAACAGTGACCCCCCGGCCAGGAGCCCAGTACCCCCCCCAGCTGTTGTTTTTAATTGTTTCCACTATGAGTATATATAGACATTACCATATACCCTGGGCATATGCCCTGTATAACTCCCTGTCAACCATATATATCCTGTCAATAACATCCCATATCAGTATTCCTCCGCTGCCATTGTTGAAGCACTCTGTGATCCAAAACTTCCCGTAAAGTGAATCCCAACATAATGTCAGCTTCAGAAGAGTCTTAGATCACCAAAATTCATATATACAATATACAGTATTTCCCCTGATCCACCATAAAGCCTTTTCCCTTCCACAGCAATAATCTTTTAACTTATTCATATCATATTTCCTGAAACTGATGTACAGATTCCGAAACTATAGTTTTCACACAAGGTAACATTTGTGCTTACTATGTGGTCCATACTTTAGGTTGTACAGTTTTCTAAATTTTTTAGTTATCCTATGTTTTGTCTTATGGTTTTCATTATTAGTCTGTCGTCCCCTATATGTTTTTGGTGTAATATTAGCTGTTTTATATTCATCCTCGTGTACTCTCACATAACTCCTCTTTTGCCCCCTTATTTACCTTTGTTCCATCCATTGCACGTCCATTTTCCCCTCCCCTTAGGGCCCACAACGCCTGCCAATCTAATGACATGGGAGCCGTCCTTTCTCACGAGAGATACAGTTCTCTCTATTCGACGGCATTAGTCTTCCCCAGGATATGGGTCCACCCCACCCAATGGTAGAACCCACCTTGGCAAAATGAGCCTTCAGCTATTCCCTCCGGAGTCTGTCCCGCATCAGACCATACCCCCTGAGCGTCCTAACCAGGTAACCCTCCTACTTATACTTTGATACGTTTTACTCAACATTTAGTTCTCAACGAACTTCTGGCACTCTCCCATGTTTGTATGTTGCCCCTCCCTCCCACCTATTTCTTGGACCATATTACCCCTCTTCCCATCCCCAGCCCCCCTCAAACCCAGAAAACCCCACCCGAAGGTAACCCCTTGCCCCCATTTTGTCCCTTCTTTGTGCTCATACTTACCCCCAGCTCATCACAGATTCCACCCCTACAGACATTAACTCACATCCTTCCTCCACCCCCCGATTTCCAGTAAGCCACTTTTCCAGACTCTAGCTCTCTGAGGCAGTTAACTTATTTCATATCATTGAGGTCATATAGTATTTGTCCTTCAATGCCTGGGTTGCTTCACTCAACATAAGATTCTCAAGGTTCATCCATGTTATCACGTGCGACTGTAGTGTATTGGTTCTTACAGCTGAGTAGTATTCCATTGTGTGTATATACCACATTTTGTTGATCCACTCATCTGTTGATGGACTTTTGGATTGATTCCAACTTTTGGCGATGGTGAACAATGCTGCTATGAACATTGGTGTACATATATCGGTTTGTGTCCTTGTTTTCAGATCTGATGGGTATATACCGAGCAGTGGTATTGCTGGGTCATATGGCAAATCTATGGATAATTTTTTGAGAAACTGCCAAACTGTCCTCCAGAATGGTTGGATCCTTCTGCATTCCCACCAGCAATGGATGAGTGTACCCCTTTCTTCACATCCTCTCCAGCATTTGTATTCAACTGTTTTTTTCATGGCTGCCAATCTTATAGGAGTAAGATGGTATCTCATTGTAGTTTTGATTTGCATTTCCCTGATAGCTAGGGATTTGGAGCATTTTTTCATGTGCTTTTTAGCCATTTGTATTTCTTCTTTGGAGAAGTGTCTGTTTAAATCTTTTTCCCATTTTTTAAATGGGTTGTTTATCTTTTCGTTTTCGAGATATATGAGTTCTTTATATATGCAAGTTATAAGTCTCTTATCAGATATATGGTTGCCAAATATTTTCTCCCATTGTGTGGGTTCCTTTTTACTTTCCTGACAAACTCCTTTGAGGTGCAGAAGGCTTTAATTTTGAGTAAGTCCCATTTGTCTATTTGTTCTTTTGCTGCTCGTGCTTTTGGTGTGATATTCATGAAGCCATTTCCTATTACAAGGTCCTGTAGATGTTTCCCTACACTGCTTTCTAAGGTCTTTATGGTCTTGGCTCTTATATTTAGGTCTTTGATCCATCTTGAGTTGATCTTTGTATAAGGTGTGAGATGGTAATCCTCTTTCATTCTTCTACATATGGCTATCCAGTTCTACAGGCACCATTTGTTGAATAGGCCATTCTCTCCCAGTTGAGAGGGTTTGGTGGCTTTATCGAATATTATATGGCTATATACATGAGGTTCTATATCTGAACTTTCAATTCGATTCCATTGGTCTGTGTGTCTCTCCTTATGCCAGTACCATGCTGTTTTCACTACTGTAGCTTTGTAGTATGTTTTGAAGTCAGGAAGTGTGATTCCTTGTATTTCGTTTTTCTTTTTCAATATGTCTTTGGCTATTCGGGGCCTCTTTTTATTCCAAATAAATTTCATAGTTAGTTTTTCTAGTTCCTTAAAGAAGGCTGTGTTGATTTTTATTGGGATTGCATTGAATGTGTAGATCAGTTTTGGTAGCATAGACATCTTAATAATATTCAGTCTTCCTATCCATGAACAGGGAATATTCTTCCATTTATTTAGGTCTTCTTTGATTTCCTTGAACAATCTTGTATAGTTCTCGATGTATAAGTTTTTTACCTCTTTAGTTAAATTTATTCCTAAGTATTTGATTTTTTTATTTACTATTGTGAATGGTATTTGTTTCATGATTTCCTCCTGATCTTGCTCATTATTGGTGTATAGAAATGCTACTGATTTTTGTGCATTGATCTTATAACCTGCCACTTTGCTAAACTCATTTATGAGTTCTAGGAGCTTTGTTGTAGATCTCTCAGGGTTTTCTATATATAGGATCATGTCATCTGCAAATAATGAAATTTTGACTTCTTCCCTTCCAATTTGAATGCCTTTTATATCTGGTTCTTGTCTCAGTGCTCGAGCCAGTACTTCCAAGACAATGTTAAATAGGAACAGAGACAAGGGCATCCTTGTCTTGTTCCTGATTTTAGAGGGAAGGATTTCAGGATTTCGCCATTGTAAACAATGTTGGCTTTAGGTTTTTCATATATACTCTTTATCATGTTCAAAAAGTTTCCTTGTATTCCGATCTTTTGGAGTGTTTTTATCAGGAAGGGGTGCTGTATTTTGTCAAATGCCTTTTCTGCATCTATAGATAAAATCATGTCGTTTTTTTCTCTCAATCTGTTTATATGGTGTATTACATTGATTGATTTTCTTATGTTGAACCATCCTTGCATACCTGGAATAAATCCCACTTGGTCATGGTGTATAATTCGTTTAATGTGTTGTTGAATACGATTAGCAAGTATTTTGTTAAGTATTTTTGTGTCTAGGTTCATTAGAGAAATTGGTCTGTAATTTTCCTTTCTTGTGGTGTCTTTGTTTGGCTTTGGTACTAGGGTAATGTTGGCATCATAGAAGGAATTAGGCAGTGTTCCTTCTGTTTCGATTTTTTGGAATAGTTTCAACAGGATTGGTGTTAGTTCTTTCCGGAATATTTGTAGAATTCACCTGTGAAGCCGTCTGGCCCTGGGCTCTTCTTAGTTGGGAGATTTTTAATGACTGATTCTATCTCTTTGCTTGTGATTGGTTTGTTAAGATCATCAATTTCTTCTTTCGTCAGTATGGGCTGCTTCTGTATTTCTAGGATTTGTCCATTTCCTCTAAATTGTCATTTTTGTTGGAATATAGTTTTTCAAAGTATCCTCTTATGATAGTCTTTATTTCTGTGGGGTCAGTGGTGATATCACCTTTCTTATTTCTTATTTTGTGTATTTGCATCTTTTCTCTTTTTTTTTTTTTTGTTAGTCTCGCTAAAGGTTTGTCAATTTTGTTGATCTTCTCAAAAAACCAGCTCTTGGTCTTGTTTATTTTTTCAAGTGCTTTCTTATTTTCTATTTCATTTAGTTCTGCTCTTATCTTTGTTATTTCCTTCCTTCTTCTTCCTGTTGGGTTACTTTGTTGTTGTTTTCCTAATTCCTTCAAATGTGCAGTTAATTCTTCAATTTCTGCTCCTTCTTCTTTTTTGATATATGAATTTATGGCTATAAATTTCCCTCTCAGTACCGCTTTTGCTGCATCCCATAAATTTTGGTATGTTGTGTTATCATTATCATTTGTTTCAAGGTAGTCATTGATTTCTTTTGAGATTTCCTCTTTGACCCACTGTTTTTCTAAGAGTGTGCTGTTTAATTTCGAAATTGTCATGTGAAGTCTGGGTCTCTGTCCCTTGCAAATTTCCAGCTTGACTCCACTGTGGTCAGAGATATTGTTTTGTATGATTTCGATCTTTCTGAATTCATTAAGCCTTTCTTTGTGGTCTAGCATATGGTCAATCTTGGAGAATGTTCCATGTGCGCTTGAGAAAAATGTATATCCTGCTGTGTTTGGGTGTAATGATCTATATATGTCTATTAGATCCAGCTCTTCTAATATACTGTTCAAATGTCTAGTTTCTTTAGTGATTCTCTTTTGAGATGTTCTGTCCAGAGTTGATAGTGGTGTATTAAAATCCCCCACTATAATTGTAGATGCATCTATTCTTTCACTTAGTTTTTCCAGCGTTTGCCTCACATATTTAGAGGCACCCTTGTTAGGAGCATAAATATTTATGATTGTTCGATCTTCTTGACAAATTGTCCCTTTCACTAAAATATAGTATCCTTCTTTGTCTGTCACAATTTTTTCGCATTTAAAGTCTATTTTGTCTGATATTAATATAGCTACTCCTGCCTTTTTTTGGTTGTTGTTTGCTTGTATGATTGTTTTCCAGCCATTCACTTTCAACCTCCATGAGTCTCTGGGTCTAAGATGTGTCTCTTGTAGGCAGCATATAGATGGGTCGTATTTCCTTATCCAGTGTCCCAGTCTGAATCTTTTGATAGGTGCGTTTAATCCATTGACATTCAGTGTTATTACGTTTAGAGAGTTATTTATGGTAGCCATATTTTGGTTGGATTTGTGTTTGTTATATTTTGTTTGTATTATTTTATTTTCCCCTTCTATTTTTGTCTTTCTTGTTGCTTTTACACTCTCCTCCATCTCTGACTGTCCTGTTTTTTCCTTTCTTCCTGCAGAATTCCCTTAAGAATTTCTTGAAGGGGAGGTTTCTTGTTGATATACTCTTTCAGTTTCTGTTTATCTGTGAATATTTTGAACTCTCCATCATTTTTGAATGCTAGTTTAGCTGGATAGAGTATTCTTTGTTGGAGATTTTTTTCCTTTAGTACCTTGACTATATCATACCACTGCCTTCTTGCCTCCATCGTTTCACATGAGAAATCAGCACTTAATCTTATGGAGTTTCCCTTGTATGTGATGGTTTTCTTTTCTCTTGCTGCTTTTAGAATATTTTCTTTGTCTTGAGCATTGGATAATTTGACAAGTATATGTCTTGGGGTGGGCCTATTGGGGTTTATGACCAGTGGAGTGCGCTGTGCTTCTTGGATGTGTACATCTGTCTCTTTCAGTAGATTTGGGAAGTTTTCATTCATTATTTCCTGCAACACTCTTTCTGACCCCTTTCCCTTCTCTTCTCCTTCTGGAATGCCTATAATACGTATGTTTGAGCGTTTTGCGTTATCATTCAGGTCCCTAAGTCCTATCTGGATTTTTTCTACCTTTTTATTGACCACTTCTACTATCTGTTTGATTTCCAATGCACTGTCTTCCACATCACTAATTCTCTGCTCTGCTCTTCTAGTCTGCTGATATTTGCTGCAAGTGTATTTTTGATTTCTTGAATTGTGGTGTTCATTTCCATCATATCTGTTATTTTTTTGCGCATGTCTGCAATTTCCCCTCCAAGTGTTGTCTTCACGCTGTTAACCTCTTTCATTACTTCATCAAATTTGTCGGTGATAAATGTTCTGAGATCTTTCATTGCTTGTGCGAAGTCCTGTCCCCCTTCCTGATTTTCAGTTTGTTGATTGGATTCAGCCATGTTTTCCTGATTACTGGTTTGGTTTGTAGATTTTTGTTGCTGTCTTGTCAACATGTTTTCTTGATGGGTTTAATCAGTTCCTTAGCTTCTTTGTCTAGTCTTGGAGATTAATTAGCTGTTGTTTTTGCGTAAGTGTTATATCTTCTCTTTGTCACTTTGTTCTTCTTATTCCAATTTCTTATTGCTAGTTAAGCTCACTTTAAAGGAAAGTATTAGTGCTGGGGAAAGTCAATTGTGTAAGGAAGGAAAAAGTGTGAAGTAGTATTGGTGATATATGTTTACAAAGCAACAACATGAGTTCTGGGAGGATGGAGGTTAGATCATGTAAATTGTGTAGAGTTATAGTAGTAGGAAAGTACCTATAATGAGGTAGACGACTGAATATGGGAGGAATGTGGTACATACTAAGAGGCTATTGTTTTCGTGAGAGAGGGAAAGAGAAAAGAAAGGTAATAGTTTCAGGGACGAATACCAGATGGAAAACTAAACAAAGGTATTAGAAATTAAGAGTTAGACACTTTGTGGATCAAGGAAAGGGAGATGGAATATAGGAGAGATAGCAGATGGTGGAGGATATCAAGTTGTAGGGGAAAGGGGATAGTGTAGATAGGCTAAATCTATTCACAGAGAAATGAGGCAGTGGAGGGTGAGGAAACCCAGCAAATGTGAGGTATTTCCTGTAGGACCTATTGTATTGTTAAGGTAAAATAGTATAAGAATATTGGGGACAAGAAAGAGAGGATTGAAAAAAAAAAAAAAGAACAACAAGAACAACAACAACAATAAAAAATAAAAAATAAAAACAAAAACAAAAACCAAAGAACAGAAACCCCGCCGCCAGGCTCGGCTGGGCTCAGCCGGGCTCCGGTCCCCCGCCCGCCGCCCGCCGCGGCTCGGCTGGGCTCTGCTTCCCCTCCCACCGCGGCTCGGCTGGGCTCGGCTGGGCTCGGCTTTCCCGCCCGCCGCCCGGCGCGGCGCAGCTCAGCTCTCCCGCTCGCCGCCCGGCGCGGTGCGGCTGGGCTCGGCCGAGCTCAGCTGGGCTCGGCCCCCCCGCCCGCCGCGGGCCGGACCCAGCTTCCCCGCCCACCGCCCGCCGCCACGGCGCGGCTAGGCTCGGCTGGGCTTGGCTCCTTCGCCCGCCGTCCGCCGCGGCACAGCGCGGCTCGGCCCTCCCGCCCGCCACCCGCCGCGGCGCGGCTAGGCTCGGCTGGGCTCGGCTCCCTCGCCTGCTGCCCGGGCGGCTCAGCGCAGCTCGGCTCTCCCACCCGCCGGCCACCACGGCACAGTGTGGCTCGGCTCTCCCACCCGCTGCCCGCGGCGGCGCGGCTGGGCTCAGCTGGGCCCGGCTGGGCTCGGCTTCCCGGCCCGCCGCGGCTCGGCTGGGTTCGACTGGGCTTGGCTGGGCTCGGCTCTCCCGCCACCCGCCGCGGCGTGGCTCGTATCCCCCGCCCGCTGCCCACCTCGGCCCAGCTAGGCTACCCTGGCCGCCGCCCGCCGGGGCTCCACGCAGTGCTAGCTGCCTCGGCTCTGCCTACCCAAGGAGGGAGTCCTCCACACGTAGCTTGGATCTCCGTGTATATTTCACAGATGGATCCTCTCTGCTACCTTCCCTCCAAATCGATGTCCAGACACCTCCGGACCAGGAAAAATCCCGAAACAGCCGGTCCCAAAGAGTCTCCGACACCTCCCAGCCGATTCCCCCAGGAGCTAGTAACCGGGAAGTTCACTCAGCCGCCATCTTGCCTCCCCCTCGAGTAATTTTTTTAATGTATTGTTGGATTCATTTAGCAAGTATTTTATTGAAGATTTTTGCATCTGTATTCATTAGATAAATGGGTCTGTAATTTTATTTTCTTTTTGTAATATCTTTATCTGGCTTTGGTATTAAGGTGATATTGGCTTCATAGAATGAGTTTTGTAACATTCCTTCTTGTTCGATTTTTTGGAAGAGCTTGGGTAAGATTGGTACTACACCTTTGAATTCTTGGTAGAACTCACCTGTGAAACCATCTGGTCATGGGCTTTTCCTTTTAGGGAGCTGTTTGATAGCGGTTTCAATATCTTTACATGTGATTGGTTTGTTGAGGTCTTCTATTTCTTTTAGTGTCAGTGTAGGTTGTAAATTCCGAGGAATTTTCCCATTTCATTTACATTGTCTAGTTTTTTGGCATAAAGTTGTTCATAATGTGCTCTTACGATCTCTCATTTCTGTGGTGTCAGTAGTAATGTTCCCCTTTTCATTTATTTGTATCTTCTCTCATTTTTTCTTAGTCAGTTCAGCTAAGGGTTTGTCAATTTTGTTAATCTTCTCGAAGAACCAACTTTAGTTTTTGTTAATTCTCTCTATTGTTTTTTTATTCTCAATTTCATTTAGTTCTGCTCTGATCTTTGTTATTTCATTCCTTCTCCTTGCTTTAGGATTAGCTTGCTATTCTTTTTCTAGTTCCTTCAGCTGTGTAGTTAGGTCATTGTTTTTAGCTCTTTCTTCTTTTTTAATGTAAGCATTGAGGGCTATAAATTTTCCTCTCAACATTGCCTTTGTGGCACCCCATAGTTTCTGATATGTTGTATTCTCATTGTCATTTTTCTCAAGATATTTATTGATTTATCTTGAAATTTATTCTTTGACCCACTGATTATTAAAGACTTTTGTTTAATCTCCATATATATGTGAATTTTCACTTTTTCTGCTGCTTGTTGATTTCCAATCTTATTCCATTATGATTATACTAAATGCTTTGCATAATTTCAATGTTGTTGAATTGAGACTTGCTTTGTGACCCAACATATGGTTTATCCTGCAGAAAGATCCATGAGCACTTGAAAAGAATGTGTATCATGCTGTTTTGGGGTACATTATTCTGAATATGTCTATTAGGTTTAGTTCATTTACAATATTTAAGTTCTCTGTTTCTTTACTGATCCACTGCCTAGATGTTCTATCCAATGCTGAGGGTGGTGTACTGAAGTCTCCAACTATTATTGTAGAGATGTCCATTTCTCACTTCAGTTTTGCCAGTGTTTGCCTCATATATCTTGGGGCATCCTGGTTAAGTGCTTGTATATTTATGATTGTTATTTCTTCCTGGCAAATCATCCCTTTTATTAATATGTAATGTCCCTCCTTGTTTCTAATAACAGCTTTGCTTTTAAAGTCTATATTATCTGATATAATTATAGCTACCCCAGCTTTTTTTTTTTTTGGTTACTGCATGCATGGACTATCTTTCTATCTTTTTCCAACCTTTCACTTTTCTTGTATTGGTAACATTAAGTCTAAGGAGAGTCTCTCAAACATTAGGTCTAAGGAGAGTCTCTCGCGGACAGCTTATAGATGGCTTTAATTTTCTAATCCATTCCACCAGTCTGTGTATTTTGTTTGGGGAGTTTAATCCATTAACATTCAATGCTATTATTGTAAAGCCAGTTCTTATTTCATCCATTTTGATTTTTTAGTTTTATCTGTCATTTTATTTTTGACACTTTAGTTACTAATACTGATACAGTCATCATTTCTAGACTTTCTTTCAGGCCTCTCTCTCCTGTCTTTTCTTTTCAGGCTGTAATACTCCCTTTAGTACATCCTGCAAAGCTGTTCTTTTTGTCATAAACTCTCTCAGTTTCTGTTCATATGTGAATATTCTAAACTTACTCTCATTTTTGAAAGATAATCTTGCTAGGTATAAAATTCTTGGCTGGCAGTTTTCTCTTGCAGCATCTTAAATATATCATACCACTGCCTTCTTGCCTCCATGGTTTCTGATGAGAAATTGACAGTCTTATTGGGTATCCCTTATGTGTTATGCATTGCTTTTCTTTTGCTGCTCTCAGAATTCTGTCTTTGGCATTTGACATTCTGGTTAGTATGTGTCTTGGAGTTGGTCTATTCAGATTTATTTGGATGGGAGTACATTGTGCTTCTTGGACATAGATATCTACGTCCTTCAATAGGGTTGGGAAATTTTCCATTAATCTTCAAATATTCCTTCTTCCCCTTTTCCCTTCTGTTCTTCTGGGACACCTATTACACATATATTTGCCCAACTCTAGCTGTCATTTAGTTCCCTGAAACCTTGTTCAATTTTTTTCCATTCTTTTCTTCATCTGTTCTTTTGTATGTTCATTATCAGAGGCCATGTCTTCAAGCTCATAGATCCTTTCTTCTGCCTCCTCAAATATGCTGTTATATGCCTCCAGTGTTGTTTTTTTTTTCATTTCATTTTTTGCACCTTTAATTCCCATAAGGTCTGCTATTTTTCTGTGTATGCTGTCAGATTCTTTTTTGTGCTCATCCAGTGTCTTCTTAATATCCTTAATCTCTTTAGCCATCTCATTAAATTTATTAAGGAGATTTGGTTGAACATCTAAGATTAGTTGTCACAACTCCTTTATGTCATCCATAGGCTTATCTTGTTCCTTTACCTGGGCCATATCTTTCTGTTTCTTGGTATGGGTTGTAATTTTTCTGTTGGTTTTTTTTGCATCTGGCTTGCTAAATATATTTTTTCTGGGTGCAGTTTCTCCTTTTAGCTTAGGGCTTTCTTGTCTTTTCTCCATTGCTGGTTGTGTAGTGGGACCCAAGGATGTAGTTGGTGCTATAAGCTATAGAGGTTGAAGCTGCTCACATTGTCCCAGAATTGATGAAGCTTGTCCCACCTTTCTTCTCTGTCAGGGGTAGGGACAGAGGTGCAGCTGTGTATAATAATCCAAGTTGGACAGGACAAAACTATCATAGTTGCCCAGAGAAACTGATGAAGCTTCATACCCCTTCCTCCCCTACCTTGGGCAGAGATGGAAATATAGTTGTGGGCAGCAATCTATGTTGTGTGGGTCCAAAACAACCACAGTTGTGCAGGTAATCTAATGTAGCACCAGACACCCTCCCAGCTAGGGGTAGAACTAGAACCCCTGGAATGTCCAACAATCTAATCTGTGTGGGTCAAATATACCTCAGTTGCCCTGAGAGACTGAATACTGTTCCTTCTTTTAGGGGTGGAAATGGAACCATCAATGCCCAAACATTCAGTCCCTGTAGGATAAAAGTACCCACCATTGCCCAGAGTGGCTGAGGAAACACCAGTCCCCTCCTAGCCTATTAAGGCATGGGGTTGGATCCACAGGCACCCAACAGTTCAGTCCCTCTAGGCCAAAAGTACCCACCATTGTCCAGAAAGGCTGTGGAGACAACAGACCCCTCCTATCCTTTTGGGGGTAAGAGTGGATCCATAGGCATCCAACAGTCCAGTTCATGTAGGCTGAAGGTCTGTCTTTGCCTGGAAAGGCTGTAGAAACACCAGCCCCCTCCTTTCCCATTGGGGTCTGAGGGTGGATCCACAAGTACTCATCAGTCCAGGCTCTCTGGGCCAAAACCACCTTTAGCTACCCAGAGTGTCTGGGCAAATATAGCCCCTCTCTTGTCCTATTGTGGATGGGGGTGGAGCCACAGGTGCCCAACAGTCCAGCTTGTGCAGGCCAAAAGTACCTGAAGTTGCCCTGAGAGACTGAGGGAACACCAGGCTCCTCCTATCCTTTGGGGGAACAAAGGTAGAGATGGGCTCGAAGGCACTCAAGAAATCAGTTCATGTGGGCTGAAAATCCTTGCCATTGCCCAAAGAGGCTGAGGATACCCAGCACCTCTCCTATCCTATTGGGGTGAAGGCATGCAGCCCCAAGCGGCTATTCAGTCTGTGCCAGCAGAGAGCACTTGCAGTTGCCTGAATAGCCTGGTGCAACTTTCTCTCTGCTGGAGGTCAGACTGGACCCTAGGTTAGGGCTGCAGTCAGATCTTGGTGGAAAAAAGCCAGTCCCTTCACTGGATTTTCAATCAGCCAGGCTTCCAAGGCAGAGTCAAATGGCAGCTACTGGACTCTTTCCCACTTGGACATGCTCAGACTCTAGCTGTTTCTAGGATTATACTTCAGCCAGCTGAGTCCACTAATCAGTACCTGAGATCTGTGGACAACTGTCTCTTCCTCCACCATTTATGGGAAATGGAGCTTCTAACTACAGCCACTGAATATCTCCTGAGGTGGCTTGTGCTGCTAGATTAGGATGGGCACCAACCTCTGTGGTGTGGCTTGCAGCTTCTCAGAGAGATGATGCAGGTCCCCTCACCTTCCTCCCTGCTGGGGGTGGGGCTGGGTTTTCAGCTAGACCTGCAATCCAGCCTGGATGGAAAAAAGCCTGTCTTTACCAGCACTGTGATTTTCAATTAGTCCCACTTCCCCTCATGCCAATGGCAGATTCAAAATGGCAGCCCCCAGCCTCCTTCTGACCTAGACAGGCTCAAAGTTTAGTTGTTCCTAGGATTGTACTTCAGCCTGCCGAATCCACTAATTAGTAGCTGAAGTCTGTGCCACATCGTGTCTTCCTTCCCTGTTTTTTAGGAAATGGAGCTTCCAACTCCAATCACAGAAAAACTCCTGGGGCGGCTTGCACTATAGGCACCAATCTCTGTGATGCAAAGGGCTCTACTCATGAATCCTCTAAGCAGATGGTAGTCTCCTCCTTCCACACTCTCAAGGATATTGCAGGACACTCTTCTGGTTTCCTGGGGCCCCCAAATAGGTGCTTTACATAGCTTTGGGTGACCACCAACTGCCCTGAATCATGAGCTGACTCCAGGAACTTCTTACTTGGCTGCCATCTTGGCTTCCTCCCTGAAGTCAAGTGATTTCTTTTTAAGGTACTAGAACCAGGGATTGAACCAGGACCTCATATGTGGGAAGCCGGCACTCAACCACTAAGCCACATCATCTGCCAGTCAAGTGATTTTTGATAAGGCTGTTAAACACACCTATGGGCCAGAACAGTCTATTCAGTGAATGGTGCCCAGAAAACTGTATAGCCATAACCAATACAAAGAAAGATGCCCCTTATCTCACATCTTATACAAAAATTAACAAAAAAAATGGATGAGGGACCTAAATATAAAAGCAAGAGCCATAAAACTCCTTGAAGAAAATGTATGAAAACATTTTCAAGATCTTGTGCTTGGTGGTAGTTTCTTAAACCTTACACCTAAACACAAGCAACAAAAGAAAAAATAAATGGGACCTCCTCAAAATTAAATACTTTCGCACATCAAAGGACTTTGCCAAAAGGGTGAAAAGACAAACAACTTGATGGGAGAAAATATTTGGCAATTCCATATCTTGTAAGGGTTTAATATCCATGATATAGGAAGAGATCATACAATTCAATAATAAAAGGACAAACTATCTGAACAAAGTATGGGCAAAAGATTTGAAAAGACAATTGTCCAAAGAAGAAATACAAATGGCAAAGAAATACATGAAAAAATGTTTAACATCACTAGTGATTAGGGACATGCAAATCAAAACTACAAAGAGATCTCATTTTACACCTATTAGACTGACCACTATTAAAAAGTCAGAAAACTACAAAAATTGGAGAGGATGTAGTGAGATAGGAATGCTTATTCACAGTTGGTGGGAATGGAGAATGGTATAGCCACTGTGAAGGACTGTTTGGCTGTTTCTAAGGAAGGTGAACATAGACTTGACATGTGACCCTTCAATACCATTGGTACATATATATCCAGAAGAACTGAGAGTGGTCACATTAACAGACATCTGTACACCAATGCTCATAGTGGCATTATTCGTGAGAGCCAAAAGTTGGAAACAACCCAGGTGTCCATCACCTAATGAACAGATAAACAAATTGTGTTGTATACATATGATGGAATATTATGCACTAATAAGAAAAAAAATGAAGCCATGAAGTATATGACAACATGGATGAACCTGGAGGACATTGTTTTGAGTGAAGCAAGCCAGCCACAAAAGGACAAATACATATGATTAAACTCTTATGAAATAAATATATTATATTCACTCATGGAATTAATAATTAGAATATAGGTCATCAGAAAACAGAATAAGGTTAGAGAATGGAAATTTAATGGTTAATCTGTGCAGGGCTGATTGAAAATCTGTGACTTCCTGGATGGAAGGAACAAGCTTCCTTCTACCCAGGCCAGATTGCTGCTCCAAACTGGGCTCCAGCCCCACCTTTGGCAAGGAGGAACCTGGATAGAGCTTCATCAGTCTCTCTGCAACTGAGGTCAGTTTCAGCCCACACTGATTAGACTAGTATCCACACCTGTGGTTCCATCCCAATCCCTAACAGGGATGGAAGGTGAGCAGAGCTGCATCAGTCTCTTCTGGTAACTCTGGTCAGTTTTGGTCCACACTACTTAAATTACTCACACCTGCAGCTCTTTCCCACCCCTGATAGGGGAGGAAGGTAGGCAGAGCTTCATCAAGTTCTCTAGGCAGCTGCAGATGGTTTCTGCATACACAGCTTAGATTGCTGCCCACATCCGGCTCAATCCCTGCTCCGAACAGGAAGATGGTGGGCACAGCTTCATTAGTCTCCCCAGACAATTGCAGTTAGTTTCAGCGAGGGCAAAAGAGTTTACTGCCCACACCTGCACATCCATTCATGCCCCAGACAGAGAAGGAAGGTGACGGATGCTTCATCAGTCTCTCTGGGCAACTACAGAAAGTTTTGGCCCACACAGCATAGATGACTGCCTACCACTGCAGCTCTGTCCCCACATGTTGCAGGGGATAAAGGTGAGTGGAGCTCCATCAGTTCCTGGGGCAAAGTGGGCAGCATCAGTCTCCATACTGTACCAACTGCACCCTCAGCTCTGACTCCATTCCTGGAAAGGGAGAAAGGGCAAGAAACAAATTAATAAAAGCTGAAAAACTTCAGATTTTCTAAACATGAGCTATTAAAATTTTCCAAAATAAGTTGAACCAAGTATCAAAGAGGGGCTGTTGCATAATGCAATCAATAAGAAAGCCATAGACCAAGAGAGAAACTAACCCCAGAATAAATACATTAAGTAAATCAGAAGCCAAAACACCAGCAAAAAATTACAAGCCATACTGAGAAATAAGATGTGGCCCAAAGGAACAAAATAAACCTCCAAATGACATAAAGGCACTGACATAACTATTCACAAATGATCAAACAAATCTCCTAAATAAATTCAATGAGATTTCTAAAGAGATTAAGGATATTAAGACACTGGGTGACCATGAAGAACCTGAAAGCATATATAGAAAAATAACAGATCTTATGGGAATAAAAGTCACAATAAATGAAATTAAAAATACAGAATGCATATAACAGCAAATTTGAAGAGGAAGAAGAAAGAATTAGTGAGCTTGTAGACATGGCCTCTGATAATGAACACAAAAAAGAACACAGAAAAGAATGGAAAATTTGCAGAGGATCTCAGGGAACTAATGACAAAAAGAGGCATGCAAATGTGTCCTTGGTGTTCCAGAAGGAGAAGAGGAGGGAAAAGAGGCAGAAGGAATATTTGAGGAAATAATAGTAGAAAAATTTGAACTCTTTTGAAGGACATAGATATCTATGTCCAAGAAGCACAATATACTCCAATTTGAATAAATAAGAATAGGCCTACTGCAAGACATACAGTAATCAGAATGTCAAATGCCAAAGTTAAGAGAGAATTCTGAAATCAGCATGAGAAAAGTGATTCATCACATACAAGGAATGCCCAATAGGATTAAGTGCTGATTCTTCATCAGAAACCACAGAGGAGAGAAGGAAGTGGTAAGATATATTTAACGTATGGAAAGGGCCAAGAATCTTGTATCTGGCAAGACTTTCACAAATGAGGGTGAGTTTAGAACATTCACAAATAAACAGAAATTGAGAGAGAATGTCACCAAGAGAATGGCTTTGCAGAAAATACTAAAGGGAGTGCTATAGTCTGAAAAGAAAAGACAGGAAAGAGGGGCTTGGAAAAGATTCTAAAAAATGAAGATTATCAGTAAAAATAAAAAACCCAGAGTTTTTGAGTGAAGAAAATAATGCCTTTACAGTAACAGTAATGAACTCCCCAGTCAAAAGACAGACAGAGACAGGACAGATAAAAAAATATAACCCATCTATATGCTCTCTAGAAGAGACTCACCTTAGACACAAGAATACAAATAGAATGAAAGTGAAAGGGTGGAGAAAGATATTCCACATATGTAGGAACCAAAAAAAAAAAAAAAAGCAGGAGTAACTATATCAGATAAAATAGACTTTAAAGCAAAGCTGTTAATATAGACAAGGAAGGAAGGTCATGATATATTAATAAAAAGGGCAGTCAGTCAGTAAGAAATCACAATCATAAATATCTATGCACATAACCAGAGTGCCCCAAATACATGAGACAAACACTGGAAAAACTGGAGGGAGAAATAGACATCTCTACAATAATACTTAGAGACTTCAATATACCTCAGCACTGGAGAGAACATTTGGACAGAGGATCAATAAGGAAACAGAGAGATTAATAATATGACAAATGAACTAGACCTAAAAGGAAATTATAGAACATTGTACCCCAAAAGAGCAAGGTTTACATTCTTCTCAAATGCTCAAGGATCTCTCTCCAGTACAGAATATATGGTGGAGCACAAGATGTCATTAAATTTTAAAAGACAGAAATTATACAAGGACTTTCTCTGATCATGATGGAAAGAAGCTGGAAATCAATAAGCAGCAGGAAAAGAGAATTTTCACAAGTATATGGAGATTAAATATTACACACATAAATAATCAGTGGGTTCAAGAAATTGCAAGAGAAATCAATAAATATCTCAAGATGAATAAAACAAAAATGCAACATATCAAAACTTAGACATATGCATAGACAGCCCTGAGAGGGAAATTTATAGCCCTCAAGGCTTACATTTAAAAAAAAAAAAGACCTAAAATCAAAGACCCACCTGCACAGCTGGAAGAACTAGAAAAAGAACAGCAAACTAATCCTAAAGCAAGCAGAAGGAAAGAAATAAGATTAGAACAGAAATAAATGAAATGGAGAACATAAAAAATAGAATCAACAAAATCAAAATTAGTTCTTTGAGATGATCAACAGAAGTGAAAAACCCTTAGCTAGGCTAACAAAGAAAAGAAAGAGAAGATGCAAATGAATAAAATCAGAAATGAAAGGGAGGACATTATCATTGACCCTATAGAAATAAAAAGATCATAAGAGGATACAATGAACAACTGCACATCAACAAAGGAATTAAACAAATTCCTAGAAAAACACAAACAACCCACACCGAACCTAGAAGAAATAGAAATGTTCATCAAACTAATCACAAGAAATTGAAACACTCATGAAAAACCTCCCTAAAATGCAAACTCCAAGAACAGGTTGGTTCACAGGTGAATTCTACCAATCATTCCAACAAGATATAATGCCAGTCTTGCTCAGACTCTTCCAAAAAATTGAACAGGAGGAATTCTATCAAACTCATTCAATGAAGTCAACATGACCCTCATATACAAGCCAAATAAAGATACTACAAAAAAAGAAAATTACAGACTGTATTAGTCAGTCAAAGGGTTGCTAATGCAAAATACCAGAAATTGGTTGGTTTTTATAAAAGATATTTATTTGGGGTAGGAGCTTACAGATACTAATCCATGAAGCATAAGTTACTTCCCTCACCAAAGTCTATTTTCACATGTTGGAGCAAGATGGCTGCTGATGGCTGCTGATGTATGCGAGGGTTCAGGCTTCCTGGGTTTCTCCCTTTGTGGGGCTTGCTTCTCTTTCTTCTGTGTGCTTAGTTCCTGAGGATCCAGTTTAAGGCTTCAGCATCAAACTCCAACATCAAAACTCCAACATCAAAAACCCCCAACTCTGTCCTTTGCCATGCCTTTTCTCCCTTTGGTGGGTGGGGACTCAGTGCCCTAATGACATGGCCCAATCAAAGCCCTAATCATAACTTAATCATGCTCAGGTACAGACCAGATTACAAACATAATCCAATATTATTTTTGGAATTCATAACCATGTCAAACTGCTACACAGACTAATTTGTCCAATGAATGTGGATGCAAAAATCCTCAACACGCTATCCCATTTGAAAAGCACAAAAAAGAATTATTCACTACAATCATTGGGTTTTATCCCACATATGTAATGGTGGTTCAACATGAAAAAAAATCAGTTTAAATACACTAGATTAAGAATTTAAAGAAGAAAAATAACAAGATCATCTCAATTGATGCAGAAAATCCACTTGACAAAATACAAAATCCTTTCTTGAAAAAACACTCTGAAACATAGGATTACTATGAAACATTCTCAAAATGATACAGTGCATATATGGAAAAGCCACAGCTAACATTGTACTCAATGATGAAAGCCTGAAAGTTTTCCTGTTAAGGTTAGGAACAAGACAAGGATGCTCACTGTTTCCACTATTATTCAATATTGTGCAATCAATTCTAGCTAGAACAATTAGATAAGCAAAAGAAATAAACCCAAACAGGAAAGGAAGAAGTAAAACTTTCCCTGTTTACTGATATCATCCTAGATCTAGAAAATCCCCAAATTTCGACAATAAAACTCTTAGAACCAATAGACAACTTCAGCAAAGTGGTGGAATACAAGATTAATACACAACATTCAGTAGCATTCCTATACACTAGTAATGAGCAACCTGAGGAGAAGTCAGGAAAAAATTCCATTTACAGTAAAGATTAAAAGAATCAAATATTTAGGAATTAATCAAAGACATAAAAGAATTGTATTAAGAAAACTGCAAAACACTGCCAAAATAAACCAAATCAAGTAAGACCTAAATAAATGGAAGGATATGCCATATTCATGGATTGGAAGACTAAATATAAAGATGTCAATTCTACCCAAACTGATTTATAGATTCAATGCAATCCCAATAAAAATATCAACACCCATTTTTGGAGGTATGGAAAAAACAATTATCACATTTATCCAGTAAATGGCCCAAAGATCCAAGAAGATCTAAAAAGAACAAACTTGGAGGGCTCTCTTTCCAACTTTAAAGCATATTACTTAGCTACAATGGTAAAAACAGCAAGGTACTGGCATAAACACAGAGAAATTGGCCAATGGCATACAAGTGAACGTTCATAGACCCTTAAATCTATGTTCAAGTAATTTTTGACAAGATTGTCAAGCCCAACCACCTGGATCAGAACAGTCTATTCAACAAATGGTGCTGGGAGAACAGGATATCCACATCTAAAAGAAAGAAAGAGGACCCTTAGCTCACACATTATCCAAAAATTAATTGAAAACAGTTCATTGACCTAAATATAAAAGCTACAATAATAAAACTCCTCAAAGATCTTGTGGTAGGAGGTGGTTTGTAAATATTAAGCCCAAAAAAGGATAAACGGGACTTTATAAAATTAAACACTTTTGTGTTTCAAATGAGTGTGGTAAGAAGGTGAAAAGGTAGTTTACTTAATGGAAGAAAATTCTCAGAAACCATATATCCAGTAAGTGTTTCATTTCCATGTTATAAAAAGAGATCACACAACTCAGTGATAAACAGAGAAGCAACTCAATTAAGAAATGGGCAAAAGACCTCAATAGACATTTTTCCAAAGAGGAAACACAAATGGCCAAAAAGCACATGAAAAGCTGCTCAAAATCACTAGCTATTAGGGAAATGCAGATCAAAACTATGCAATATTACTTCATGCCTTATGGAATGGCCATTATTTAAAAAAACAGAATTGTACAAGTGATGAACATGATACAGAGAAATAGGAATACTCACCGAGAATGGGAATGGAAAATGGTGCAGCCTCTGTGGAACAGTTCTGTTTCACAGGAAGCTAAACATAGAACTCCTGTATGATCAATCAATCCTACTACTAGGAATATATTCAGAATTGAAAGATGTGGAAAGACATTTGCACACTGATGTTCATAGTGGTTTTATTCAAAATTGCTAAAAGATGGAAACAACCCAAGTGCCCATCAAACAATGAGTGGATAAATAAATAAAATGTATATACAGATGATGGAATACTATTCAACTGTAAGAAGAAATGAAGTTGCAATGCATATGACATGGGTGAATCTTGAGTGATATAAGCCATTGTGTTGAATGATATAAGCCAGATGCAAAAGAATAATTACTGTAAGCACTCAATAATATGAACTAAATATAGTGAGTAAACTCAGAGTTAAACAATACAGTATAGGTTACTGAGGGACAGAATGTGGATTGAAAAGGGGGAACTGATACTGAAACTATGTAGAAAGTTTAATATGATTGTAAATGTGTGAAGGTGATGGTAACAAATGATAATGAGTATAACTAACACTGCTGATTTATAAATGTGACTGTGGCCAAAAGGCATAGACTAAGGAGGTTAATGTCAATTGAAAGAAAGCCAGTTGCTAATCTAAGGACTGTATAACTGATTTTGGTGGTACATGAGGACTGCAGTTAATAGTACATATACAAGAATGCTCCTCTATGACAAGGCATTAAGAATATGGTGATACACGGGAAGACTTCTGTAACTTATGATATTGAGAGCCACTGAGTGTACATTTTGGGTGGACTGTACAGTGTAGGAGACTAAAACACAGTGAACTTCATGGTGGATGATGGACTGTGGTTAACAGTATAAATATGAGAATTTCCTTTCAGGAACTATAACAAATATATAATACTAAAACATGGTGTTAATATGATGGTTTGTGGGAAAAATACACCAAATATAAGCTATGGACTAAAGATAGCAGTAATATTATGACAATGTTCTTTCATCACTTGTAACAAATGTGTAATAACAATGTAAAGTGTTGGTGTTGGTGCCATGTATGGGAATCTTGCATGGTATTCATGATTGTTTTGTAAACTCACAAATTCTCTTATAAAAAATGTACCAAATATGACTGACTGTACACTTTGGATGAATTATATGCTTTAGTAATATGTATCAACAAAATTGATTTGGTAAAAAAATGTACTGTAGTAATTGGATATACAAATAAGAATGAACTTGGACCCATACTTCACACTATATAAAGGAGTTAACTCAAAATGCAACTTCAATCCAATTTAAAATCTAAAATCCAAAATCCTTAAGAAAAAAATTTCAGGGCCTTGTACTAGGCAATGGATTTTTTTTTCTTTTTTCATTATATTCCTTACCTTACATTTGGTGTATTTCTCCCCCAACCCATACTATTTTTTTAAATGTATTTTTGTTACAGATATTGTGAACTTGCAAAACAATCATACAGATGTGTAGATTTCCCATACAACTCCACATCCTGGTGGAACATTTGTTACAGATTATGAGACAATGTCATCAGACTATTACCACCAATCATGGTCCATAGCATACATTTGGCAACTTTTTTCCATAAACCTCCATTATCAACACAGGAGAGCTTGGCATTGATGCAAGAATATTATAGTATTGCTGTTAACAAAAGATTATAGGTCACATCAGTTGTAGTTTCCCCATGTTTCTCCATATTCCCACCACCCTGAAATAGTGATGTACATCTGCTTTAGCTCACAGAAGGACTCTCTTGCATTGTGTCCTTAACCACAATTCTCAACCACCTCTGGGTTCACTGTGTTATTCAGTTCCTAGATTATTCTTTAGCTTTCTTTCTATTGACATTTACTTCCCCAGACTACCTTTTTCAGTTACAATCCCATTTATAAAACAGTTGTTACCTACTATAATATGTTACTGTCAACTCTATCCATCTCCACACTTTTATAGCCAAGTTAATTAAAATTTCTACATACATTAAGCATTCATAGTTCTTCTCAACCCTCCTCTTATCTCCTTATAACCTACACTCTAGGTTTTAATTCCATGTGTTTATTATTTGTATTTAGGATAGGCCATATGTTGGGACACAAAGTAGATCTCAATAAATTCAACAAAATTCAAATTATACAAGGCACTTTCTCTGATCATAATGGAGTAAAGCTTGAAATCAACAAGCAGCAAAAAAAAAAAAAAGGAAAATTCACATATATATGGAGATTAAACAAAACACTCTTTAATAATCAGTGGGTCAAAGAAGAAATTTCAAGAGAAATCAATAAATATCTTGAGAAAAATGACAATGAGAATACAAAATATCAGAACCTATGGGATGCTGCAAAGGCAGTGTTGAGAGGAAAATTTATACCCCTCAATGCTAACATTAAAAAAGAAGAAGGAGCTAAAATCAATGACCTAACTACACAGTTGGAGGAACTACAAAAAGAACAGCAAGCTAATCCTAAAGCAACTGGAAGGAATGAAATAACAAAGATCAGAGCAGAAATAAATGAAAGTGAGAAAAAAAAACAGAGAAAATGAAGAAAACCAAAAGTTGGTTCTTCAAGAAGATTAACAAAATTAACAAACTCTTAGCTAGACTGACTAAGAAAAAAAGAGAGAAGATACAAATATATGAAAAGGGGAACCTTACTATTGACCCCACAGAAATAAGGGACATCATAAGAGGATACTATGAACAACTTTATGCTAAAAAACTAGACAACGTAGATGAAATGGAAACATTCCTAGGTATGTACAAACAGTCTACACTGACACTAGAAGGAAAAGAAGACCTCAACAAACCAACCACAAGTCAAGAGATTGAAACAGTCATCAAACAGCTTCCCCAAATAAAAAGCCAAGGACCAGATGGTCTCACAGTTGAGTTCTACCAAGCATTCAAGGAAGATTAAATACCAAACTTACTCAAGCTCTTCCAAAAAATTCAACAGGAGGGAACACTACCAAACACATTCTTTGAAGCCAATATCACCCCAATACCAAAGCCAGATAAAGATGTTACAAAAAAAAAAGAAAATTACAGACCCATTTATCTAATGAATACAGATGCAAAATTCCTCAATAAAATTCTTGCTAATCAAATCCAACAACACATTAAAATAATTATCTATCATGATCAAGTGGGTTTTTTTGCCAGACATGCAAAGCTGGTTTGACACAAGAAAATCAATCAGCATAATACACCACGTTAATAAATCAAAGAAGAAAAATCACATGATCTTATCAATTGATGAAGAAAAGGCATTTGACAAAATACATCATCCTTTCTTGACAAAAATACTACAAAAAATAGGAATTGAAGGAAATTTTCTCAATATGATAAAGGTCATATATGAAAAACCCACAGCTAACATTGTACTTAATGGTGAAAAACTAAATTCCACCAGTATTTTTTAAGCAAATGGTGCAAGGAGTGCGCCCCGTAAGGAAAGCCGCCCAGCATGAAAGAAAGTGCAGCCTGCCTCAAAATGGCGCCACCCACAGGGAGAGCTGACACAACAAGATGACGCAACCAAAAGAAACACAGATTCCCATGCTGCTGACAACAACAGAAATGGACAAAGAAAAAGAAGATGCAGCAAATAGACACAGAACAGACAACCGGGGTGGGGGGAGGGGGAGGGAAGAGAAATAAATAAATCTTTTAAAAATAAAAATAAAAAAAATAAAAACTGAGAAATCATAATTGCTGGCAGAGATTTGGAGATATATGCACATTCATACATTGTTTGTGGGAGTGTAAAAATGTACAGCCAGTATGAAAAAAAGATAGTTTGGTGTTTCCTCAAAAAATTAAACAGATAATAAGCAAATGACCCCAAAATTCCACTTCTAAGTATATATACAAATAAACTGAAAGGAGGGACTCAAACAGATATTTGTATACCAATGTTCATAGCAGCACTGTTTACACAGCCATCAGGTGGAAGCAACCAAGTCCCCATTAATGATTGAAATAATAGAGAAATAGAGAAACAATGGAATATTATTTAGCCATAAAAAGGAAAGAAGTTCTGATACATACTTAAACATGAACTATGTTAAGACATCATGTTGAGTGAAACAACCCAGACACAGAAAGAAAAATCTAAGATTTCACCTATATGAAATACCTAGAAGAAACAAATTCACAGGCAGAAATTCACTTAATTGTACACTCAGAAGTGTGTGAAATGGGAAATGGTTTAATTTGTTACCATAATAACAATCATAAAAACAAAAAAATAATTCTGGTGGTGTGTTTATAATATTGGCTAAAATACAATCTAAGACAAATAGGAGTGTTATTCCTCTTGTTGTCTCCAATTTTTCTCTTGAAGCCACTTCAAGTTTTTGGCTCCATGACACAGAATCAGTTCTGAACTGATTCTTCACTGCCCTCTTTTACCAAGTCCATTTGTGAAATCAAACTTCATGATGGTCACTATTTTTTTCTATTTCAACATTTGATGTAGGTGACCATTCCTTTCTCATCAAATAAAATCTTGACTTCCTGGATACCATTCCTGCTAACTAATGGCTGCTGCCTCTTTGTCTGATGAGTTGCTTTCTCCTTATCTACTCAGCCTTGCAAGTCTGAAAAACATCAGATCTCACTTCTTCCCTAGGCACTCATTCTCTTAAATCTCATGGCTAAATTACAGTTAGACCCCCAATATTCTTCATTTTAAATCTTCAGTCCAGAAAGAAGTTCAAACTCAAAACTTCATACTTAACATTCTCCATTTGAGTATCTTATAGGCATTTTAAACATTTAAAAAATAATACCTAGCAAAGCATGAACATATTTGACAGAACACTGAATTATATATTTGAATATGGTTAAAAGGGAAGATTTTACATTGTCTATGCTAATAAAATAGAAAATTTTTAAAAAACATAGGACTGTACAACACAATGAACCATACTGTGAAAAACGGACTATAGTTATGCTACAATTATAAAAATATTCCTTCATTAATTGTAATAAATGTACCACACTAATGCAAAGCATTAATAATAGAGTGATACCGTGCCCACAGAAATAGAGTATCATGAAAGGATACTTTGAAAATGTATGCCAACAAGATGGATAACTTAGCTGAAATGCACAATTTTTAGAATCATACAAGCAGTTTACATTAGTGAAAGAAGAAATTGATGAACTCAATGGACAAATCACAAGCAACAGAACTGAATTAGTCATCAAAAATCCCCAACTAAGAAGAGCCCAGGATCAGACTGCTTCACAGGTGAATTCTACCAATTATTCTGGAAAGGACTAACACCAATCCTGGTTAAATTCTTCCAAGAAATAGTAGTGCAGGAAACATTTCCCAACTTATGCCAACATCACCCTAATACCAAAGCCACATGAAGATGCTACAAGAAAACTACAGACCAATCTATCTAATGAACCTAGATGCTAAAATCTTCCATGAAATACTTGCTAATCATATTCAACATACATCAAACGAATTATACACCATGAACAAGTGGGTTTCAGCTCTGGTATGTAAGGATGGTTCAAAATAAGAAAATCAATCAATGTAATATACCACATTTACAGACTGAAAGAAAAAAATCACACGATCAACTCTATTGATACAGAAAAAATTTTTTGAAAGAATACAGCATCCTTTCTTGATAAAAGCACTTCAAAAGATAGGAATAGAAGGAAACTTCCTCCATATGAAAAACCCACAGCTAATATCATATTCAATGGTGAAATGCTAAAGACTTTCTCTCTAAAATCCGGAAAAAGACAAGGATGTCCACCATCACAGCTCTTAGAAGTACTTGCTTGGGGCAAGAAAAAGATATAAAAGGCATGCACTTTGGAAAAGAAGAAGTAAAATACTATTTGTAGATGACAGGATCCTATACATAAAAAAAAACAAGAAAATTACAACAAAGCTTCTAGGGCTGATAAACACGTTCAGTAAAGTGGTAGGACAAAAGAACAACATGCAAAAATCAGTAGCAGTTTTGTACACCAATAATGAGCAATTTGAGGAGGAAATCAAGAAAAATTTCCTTTACAATAGCAACTAAAAGAATCAAATACCTAGGAATAAACTTAACTAATAATGTAAAGGGAGAGGGAAGGGCAAGATGGCATCGGAGTAGGTGCACCCACATCATCTGTCCTACAAAAAAAATGGCTAAGTGAGGACAAAACCCTGCCTGAGTGAGCTGTTCTGGGAACCCACAAAGCAGGAGGCTTCAGGACATTGATCTGGAGAGAGTGCAACAAAAAGAATGGTAGCTCAAGTTAAATGCATAGTTTCCAGCTCTTGAGGCTGTAGTTGTGGGAAGGCTGAGCCCCTCCCCCAGGTCTGGAAGACACAGCATTCCCTAAAACTTGCTGGTCACAGGCACTGAAGACAAATTCTGAGAGTGGGAGGGTTCTGGTGAAGGGTGGAGAGTGGGGGAGGGTTCTGGTGAAGGGTGGAGAGGGGTCCCTGGAGTGGGGGTTCAATTGTCTGGACCCCCTTTTTTGAGCTTTGGGTTGCATACCGCAGGCTTGAGGAGAAACCAGGAAGAGGGGAGAGGCAAATCTACTGAGGCAGCCTGATTTACCTAACCTCCTTGGGATAGGGAAAATTGGTTTGGTAGAAGGTGGAGTCAGGAAATTAAGTAGTCCTGTGCAACACACCTAAGGGAAGGGGACAGTAGGAAGTGCTTAATAAGCTTCCAAGAGCTATTTAGGGTTCCCAGCAAGGTATGAGTGCTCTCTTTCAAAGAGACAGAGTCATTCTTTTCTGTGTCATTTCTTTTCTTTCAGAAAGTCATGTCTTTTCTTTTCAGAGTCATTTCTTTTCTTAATGAACCAGGATCTCATTTGAATTTCAAAAGAGAACTCTCACACAGTCTTCCTGTTGTCCTGGGAGAGAAAGCAGTAAGAAAAGAAAGGGGTGGGGGGGGGGAGGGGGGAGAAGGACAGATTCCTAATCAGCAGTTTATCCAATTGCAAAGAGTCAATCCTGTCCAGAGAAAGAGACTCTTTTTGAAGAGCAAATCAATCCACAGAGCAAATTTAGCTCAGTGGAGGAGTTTCAGGCTTGAATTTGCAACGTCTCCAGTTCAATTCCTGGCTTTTCTGAGAGTAGTGACTCACTGGGATATTAAGCATCTAGCTGATAATTTAGGACAGGGAAAACATAGACATTATCCTTGTATTAGCTTCCCTTGGGTCTCTTATTTGTCCTAAAAGAAAAAAAAAAAACACTTTTGTTACATAATTTAACTTAGTTTACTCACTAAAACTGACTTCAAAATCTGCAGCCAAAAAAGCTGTAGGGTAACTGATTGATAAACACCTGCAGCCTGACAAGCTCCACAAGGGCTTAAGAAGAAAGTGTTTTTTCTTAATGTTAGGTTGACTCCTGGCCTGTGGGTTCATCTGGTTTTTTGTTGTTGCTGTTTTCTTGTCTTCCCTTACTCTTTATCCCCGCCCCCCTTTCTTTAATAAGGTGCTGCCAACTTGTTTCCTGTTTGCTGTTTCATCTTCCTTGAATTCTGCTTTTCTGTGTGTACTATCTTGGCTACCAACACTATCTCTTTCCCTTCCTACATCTTTCTTTCACCTTCTGTTGTTCTTATATCCCACCTATCTTTGTTTAGCCCCCAATTTTTCTGGCTTTTTATCTCTAACACTTCTGTTTTCTATCTTTAATTGACTCTTTCTGTTATTGTACTTCTTTTTCTTCCTCTCTCTTTTCTCATCATGCTGGCCTTTTAATTCATACTATATTCTTCTCTATATACAGTTTCCCATTTCATTGCAGATACTCCACTTTATTATTCCTATAACTACACTGCTTACATGAGTTTAATATTCATTCTCCTAGGTCTTACATGGTTCTTCTGCTAACATTTACTATAAATACTACTATTATACTTTTCCTTTTCATACCTCTTTTTCTTTCCCTGGCCCTAATCTTTTTCTATCTAGGGAACTTAGACAAAAACAAGGAAATAGAATAAGAACAAAAAGTGTCAAAGAGAACACTTAATACACACAAAAACAGTAACTAAATAAAACCCCAGACAAGAGGGAGAAGCTAATTAACTGAACAAAACCATCAAGATAAAATGATGACCAGACAGCAACAAAATTACAAACCATACTAATAATCTGAAATTAAACAGATAGTAGAATTTATAAATAAAAAGATAGAAAAAAAATCTAGCAGGGAGTTAGGGATTTGAATGACAATGCAAAATGCACAAATATATGCATTATAGCCATCCCAGGAGAATTGAAAGGGGACAAAAGGGGTGTTGGAAGAAATAATGCCTGAAAACTTTCCAAACCTATTGAGGGAGATGGATGTACATGTCAAGGAAGTGCAGCACACCCCAAACAGTATAAATCCCAACAGGCCTACTCCAAGACATATACTTATCAACTATGCAATGCTCAAAGCAAAGAGAAAACACTGAAGGCAGCAAGAGAAAAGAGAACCATCATATACAAGGGAAGCTCAATAAGATTAAGTGCTGATTTCTCATCTGAAACCATGGAGGAAAGAAGGCAGGGGTATGACATAGTCAAGGTACAAAAAGGAAAAAAACTTGCAGCCAAGAATACTCTATCCAGAAATTCTGGAATTCAAAAAGATGGAGAGTTCAAAATATTCACAGATAAACAGAAACTAAGAGAGTATGCCAATAAGAAACCTGCCTTTCAAGAAATACTAAAGGGAGTTCTGCAGGAGGAAAGAAAAAAACAGGAGAGAGTTGGAGGAGAGTGTAAGAACAAATAAAATAAAAAAAAGAGAAATAAAAACAACATATAACTTACACAAAACCAAAGAAATTATGGCTACTGTATGTAATTCTTTGAGAGTAATAACACTGAATGCTAATGGATTAAACTCACCAGTCAAGAAACACAAATTGGCAGAATGGATAAGGAAATATGATCATATGTTGTCTACAAGAAACACATCTTAGACCCCGGGATTCAAAAAGGTTGAAAGTGAACAGCTGGAAACCAATCTTACAAGCAAATAATAACTAAAAGAGGGCAGGAGTAGCTGTAGTAATATTGGACAAAATAGACTTTAAATGTAAAACTACTGTTACAGACAAAGATAGATGCTACATATTAATAAAAGGAGGAATCTTTCAAGAAAAAAGAACAATCATAAACATTTATGTTCCTAACCAGGGCACCACAAAATATATGAGGCAATCACTAGAAAAACTAAGCAGAGGAATAGATGGATTTACAATTATAGAGGGGGACTTAAATACAGCATTATAACAGTAGACAACATCTCAACAGAGAATCAATAAAGAAATAAAGACTTTTAATAATATTTTAGAGGATCTGGACCTAATAGACATTTACTGAACACTACCAAAATATATCACAATATACACTCTTCTCAAGCACACATGGATCATTCTCCAAGATAGACCACAAGCTAGGCCACAGAGAAAGTCTCAGTGAATTCAGAAAGATTGAAATCATACAAAATAATTTATCTGACGATGTTGTGGAATTTAAGAGAAGTTCAATTAATTGAGTATAGAGAGGCCAGGACTCAGGAATGATTTTGAGAAGGAAAAAATGGTTTATTGACGGCCGGCCGGACTCGGGAGCTTTCAGTTTGAATCCCGAGCCCCGAACAAGATTTTCAAACGTCTTTTATACAGAGAGGAAAGGCCAAATGGTCCCTTTGTTTCAGTTCTCAATAGGCTTCAATTAGCATATATCTCTTCCACATCTTAGGTAAGCTTTTAGCAAGGACTCCAGACATTCTAGATAAGCCTTGGTTTTTGCATTTCCCCTAAATACTTAAAGTTTACAGCTCTTGCATTGTTAAACATTTCCTGGGACTGGAGCCTGTTTGCCATTTTCCCTAAGGGCAGGACTGCAGCCTCTTATCTTTCCACACTCACAAGTCAAACAGCTTAGTTATTTCTGAAGAGACACAAGTCAAACAGCTTAGTTATTTCTGAAGAGACAAAGAGCCTTCCACCCATAGCCCACATCATTCCCCCCTTTCTGCCAAAGATTAACTTGCTAAGCTTTGGCATAATTATTGTTGGAGCTATGAGGTGGATGGCTGTTTGTTGTTTTGATTGATTATTTATCAGTCTTTAGTACAGCATCCAGGACTGTTTTTAGAAGTTTAGAGCTTTTCATTCTGGACAGCAGAATCTTGGGCAGGGGCCTCCTGCAGTTATTCTGCTGCCACTGGCACTCACGTGGATTTCCAGTCAGGTTCCAGATCCATCTATTACTTTTATTTTACTCTTAAAGAGTTTACACCTTTAATTTAAAAGGGGTGCTGAAGGGAGACGATCTCTTTTCTGTAACTGCTTCCTGCTGGCCATGGGCTGTAGTCATTGCCTAATAAGGTGTAAAAACTCTTTAATTTATTCTAACTGGAGGAAGATGGATCTGGCATTCTGTACGAAGTTGGATGAAGTTTTCATATGGTTAATAAGATGTTCACTCTGAAAGAAACAAACTTAATTAAAAATTTGGAATACCCGTTTTTAAAAGAGGGCACATTGGATTACAGAGATAGACAAGATTAGATGCCTATAAAGATGGCATTCCTTAAAAGCTGGTGGGAACAGCATATATATTCTTTTTTAAGTTATCCATCTTTAGAGAGAAATTGCAACAGACACTTAGCTTTGTCTGAAGACACATTCCAAGCTGTTCAATGATTGACACTCATTCGCTCTGTCAGATGCTCCTGGTGAACTGGCACTCCTTGGGCAACTGGCTTCACTCAGGATTAGAACACTAATTTGGAAATACTCTTAGTTTTCACCTGTGGGAGTGATCAGAACTACAGAATAAAGATTTTTACACCTTGGTTTTCATTGTACAATTTCTAGCAATTTTGACTTGTTCAATAGGTGACTCACCATCAGCAAGCAAGCCTCACTTTTGCTACACAGCAGAGTACAGCAGAATATAGAAGTTGACTGAGACTGGCTGAGACTGCCACCTTATTCTATAGACATGTTATTAACTGTTTAGAAAATGATTTTACCAGGAATTTAACATGTCTAATATACTTCTGCACTTGATCCAAAATAGAAAAGATAACATTACAATTATTAGGCATATATTTAGTACAGGATAAAAGTGCAGCACTTAATATTAACTAATGTATTACTTAATGCATAAGGATTCAGAGTTGCAATTATTAGTTTTGAGTTTCAGGTTTGTAATACTTTACATGTTATCTCTCCATGAGAGCAGGCCATAATGCCAATTGTGTTTAAGTTTTACTTACAGTCTCCTGGTATCATGGCTCCACTTAGCATGTTCTTCAACGCAGTGAGCAAGTTGCAGCATCCTTCCAGTATTCCAGAGATTTTCCAGTATTCTACTAGCCTGGTGCATAGTGCTCTCTGGCACCATGGAACAGTGCCAGTCTGGAGGCAATATCCATTGTACACTTGGCTGTACCGAGTCATTATTGGCTGCAGGAGCTTGAAACTGCAATATAGTTTCCATCAACTTCAGGAGCAGAACCAGAGACTGATATAGCACATATTTTTAATTGAGGGGTCAGTGACCAGCCTAGCCAATAACTCACATGGAGAGGCCACCTGTAATGTATACAAGGCCTGGTTCGAATGCACAAGAGTTTGACAATGTTAAAGTTTATTCCTTGTTTTATATATATTTTAAACAACTTAACGCAATACATATATCAAATGACTATTTACTTACACAATTTTACTATGAAGATAACAGTAGGTACTTTACTTTAGTAATAGAGGAAAAATACTTTTCATTGTTAGAATGAAAACAGAATATTTCCAATAGAATCAAGACAACTTTTTATTACCATTTACTTAAATGTGTATTTTGCAGTGGCCTTCAGACAGGTTTATTATCATGAAGTTATTTCTGCTACCAATACCAATCTAAGTTTCTTTAGTTAACAATGACTTCTACAACTAGAATTATTTAAACATTTTCAGTTTGGAAGATGTTTTACAAACTCTTCATAATTGACTATAACCGCATTGACTAGACACCTCATGTTTAAATAAACTTACTAAATTACAATTACCAATGAAAGAAATTTACTCTTTATTTAAGAGAGCATATCTACAATCTTTTTCCTTTAGCCTAATTTCACCAATGTGAACTTACAATTTTCATTACTCTAAAGATTTTGTACATATAATGTTAATTTAGTTTATAAATTAACTATGGGAGATTACACTCAAGTTAAATAAAATTGAAACCATAATAGTTTATGCAAGGAATGTTCTCTTTTTCCCTTACAGGAAGCTAAAAACTTCTTTTCTTTAAGTTATCAAAATTATTAAATTAAAAGCATACTGACTACCAGGTTTTAAAACACATGCATACTGACTACCAGGTTTTAAAACACATTACACAATTACTTAATTTTTTTAAAATCATAACCCAGGAAAGATCTCTCCATAGTTTTTATGGACTTTCCTTTACTTACTGAAATTTGTTAATAGAGCCACTAATTACCTTTATTTCACTGGAAAGAAATCTTCTGGAAGAATTAAGGCTCACCAGATTGTGGAGAAGAAAATAATTTATTCTCAATCTTGCAAGAAGGGGTGCAGAGCCAGATATGGCTGGTGCCACGAACAAAGAAAAATGACACAATTTATACCCCTAAGCCTAGCATGCAAGCTCTTCCTGTTTTTCCATAGATTGGATACTTCAGAAGTTACAGCTTATCTGAGATTTAACTTTCCCACGCAAAAGTTTGATTTAACTGCTTCTTCTATCACATTCCAACCATTTTAGTTTTTACCTGCTCCCCCCTTTTTCAAATAAGGAATAGAATTTAGTGCTGAAATGGCACCGACTTAGTTAGCTCCTTCTTGGGCATCCTTCCACTGCCCATAGGACTGGCCTAAACTGGTCTCCTCCACTGCTGTCCAACCCGGGAGTGGGAGACTGAGGCAGCAGGCCGCCAGGTTACATCAACATTTTTCTTATGTGAAAATTAACCTAATCTTTGTGTGTGTTTTTTTTTTTTTTGCAATTTATGGCTGACAAAGGTTTAAACTGGGAAATTACCAGGCCAACTGATTCTCAATTCCCTAGCCTAGTAAGATAGGTTTAATCTGCCACACCTAGTCTTGCCTTAAAAGCTCTTGCAAAGAGGAGGCCCTTTCCCAATTGTTTCCATAATCAGATTTCTATGACTTTTTCATCCTGCTTAGTTCAATTTGGGCTTTAAGAATATTTATAAATATAACTGCATATTTAATTTTTAACAATTTGAATAGACCTCTTTTAAGAATTTTTATTTGTTAATTTGATATTATCCTGATGTATGAAGACATACATTGAGCTTTTTTTTTAAAAAAAATGGGCAGACACAAAGAGTTAGACACAAACACAACTCATTGATATTACTTGTAATTTGCATTATTTTATATACTGTTTAACTTAATTAATTAGGGGTCCAGAAATACATATTACTTATATAACTGCATATTTAACCTCAACAATTTGAGCAAATAGGCAGACATGAATAGTTTGACACAACAACATGACTTTAGTTACTTTAAACTTTTCAAAGACTTTTGAAACTCTTCTTAATTTGCACTATGACCATGCAGTTTACCACAAGAATTTTCTTTCTTACTTAATGGATTGTAATAACCAAAATGTTCTCAATGCCTTAGCACCATTTTGTTTTAGAACTTTATATTTTACTTTGAAATTAGCAGAATTTTGGATAAGCAACAAGATTAACTTTATATATATTTACTGAGGCTATTTGAAGCCTCAGGGAGACAGACTGCTTTCTCTCATGAATTGCCACTCTTAGGAACACTGACCGTCAAGGCAGGAGACTTCTCCCCCTCCACCCCCCTTTTTGATTTTGGAGATAATAAAACTCCAGTGGCCATTTAACCTTATTCTATCAGGCAGCAATTTATTTAGTTTACACTTGAATTCATGAGAGAAAGGGTTACTATTACCAGGAGAGGAGACAGTGATGTCCCAGCTCTTCTCAATTATGAAATAACCGTAGGCAAAGGCAAAGGGTGAGGTTAGGCTTGAAGTAACCATAAACAAAGGAAAGGTTAGTGTAGAATTTACACTTAAATAATAGTTTCAGGCTAAATTCACCCAGCTATAATCTCAGTTATTGTCTTTCCACTGTTTTATAATATAAATGCATTTATAAATGATTTTAACTCTTAGTTACAGTTTTTATTAATTTTTTTAAAAACCTATTAATTTTATAACACCTTTAAATACCTTTCATTCAACTTATAACATATTAAATGAACTTAACCATTAATTTAATTTTCCTTTAAAGTAAAAGAATAAATCTCTTGCAGTTAGTTTGAAATAAAAGGCTACTTTTCAGGATTTGATTTCTAGAACATAAAATGTTCTTTTAAAAGAGGTAAGACTCTTCTTCAAACACTGAGGAAATGATGAGGTTAAAGCACAAGAAGCTATTGATAAAAGATTTTCTTTATATATTGATCTTACTCAATTTAATCATAAAAATTTCCCTTCCACAAACCTTCTACACTTTCAGTATTCATTCAGGTTCTGTCCCACACTCTACTCTTTCCAATAATCAATCATTTTATCTTAGGACAAAATCATCTTCTGTTGCCTTAACAATAAAAACACACTCCATATATCCCACATACTGAGTTACCAGGCAAACTTCTTACAACATATAATTGCCATTAATACTAAACAAGTTTGTTAAAATAATGAACTTTTCTTCACTTTAAATACTTAGTAGCATGTAATACCAGAAACAGTTTTTTTGGAAGTAAGTTGGCAGGGGAGATTGGCTGCCGAATAAGTTTGTTATAAAATTGCCTTTTATTATTATTATTATCAATTCAGTTTTGTTAAATAATGACTTTCTGCAATTAGCCACTTAAATACCTTAAACAATGCTTTGTAAAACCTTTATATTTATACCCTTAAGACAGATTTTACCTTCACAGAACACATTCTCTTACTTAAGGTTACTACAATACCTTCTAAGAACCTGAGCAGAATGCAAACGTATTTTGGCTTTGACACCCTAAGGAGGGAACTTTACTGCATTTATTCTGATTCTGCTTTTCACCCCCTTCACTTCCCCCCCTTCCAGGCAGTCGGGTGCACAACAAACAGGAATGCAGCTTATGAATAGAAGGGTGGACTCACTGGAAAGGGGCAAGCCGCTCCCCCCTTTCCAGCTTTCAGCCAAAATGGGCAGACAGAACCTACTCAAATTTGGCAACTCTCCCAGGGACCCAGCCACCCTGACTGGGACATCCCCAACAAACTTGGGTGCGTGGCGCGGACACAGATGGCCTCCAAGCCCCGGCAAAGGGCCAGACCAGAGACAAGACAGCAGAGCATGCACAAACATCTAGACTCCGCAAACATCCAGACTCCTCAGCTTTTGCCCCAGAATCATTTCACCCCCTTGCCAATGGCAAGGGAGGGCTCCAGCTCAGCTGTAATTCCACTCTACATAAGGACACAACTCCAACACTAGCCTTGAGCTGACACAGACAGAAGCACAAAGGTCACTAATCTGACCCACAAGTTTATATATTTATTTTCACCATGGCTGCCCCCACAGCCATCACAAACCTCAGAACACTTAACATTTGGTATAAAGCAAATTCATTCACAAATTAGCACCATAACAAAAGATTTCAGCTAGACTTTTCCACTGTTTAAACTTTACACCCAGACCAAGCTCCACCAGAAAAGCTGATCCATTTTCCTGTAACCAAGTTTTGTTTCCCTTAATCTAGACCAATTTCCAGGACATTAGGACTTGAACCTATAAATAGCCCTTCCTATTAAAATCGAGACTCCACTCCTTTAGTGGATATAAGACCAGTACCAGATTCTAACATGCAGTTAGACAAACCCAAAACACCAGGGCTTTTCCCCGGTTTTCCTCCTTTTCCCAAGCCTAGAGAGAACGGCTTCCCCCCAGCCTTCTGGGGCTACTAGGGGTCTCTCGGGAGGTGATCAGCCTCCCCTTCCTAGCAATTAAAGCTAGGGCCTTCCAGACTGTGCTCACCCGGGGAGTCTTACCTTCTTCCATGTTCGGAGTTCTTTTTCGTTCCCAGAATCTTTCTCTTCAGACCTTCCATTGCCCCTCGATTTTGTCGGGAAGATTCTGGTGGAGCCCACATCTTTTCTGGATTAAATTTAATCCAGGGGCGCCCAGATTTGGGGTTCACCCGAGTCCTCCCGGCTTCCTCGGGGATTTGGAAGGGGCAGCAAAATGCTACCGTCTCTGGCCTTCATTTTTGTCCCTTCGTGGTCGCCAAAAATGTTGTGGAATTTAAGAGAAGTTCAATTAATTGAGTATAGAGAGGCCAGGACTCAGGAATGATTTTGAGAAGGAAAAAATGGTTTATTGACGGCCGGCCGGACTCGGGAGCTTTCAGTTTGAATCCCGAGCCCCGAACAAGATTTTCAAACGTCTTTTATACAGAGAGGAAAGGCCAAATGGTCCCTTTGTTTCAGTTCTCAATAGGCTTCAATTAGCATATATCTCTTCCACATCTTAGGTAAGCTTTTAGCAAGGACTCCAGACATTCTAGATAAGCCTTGGTTTTTGCATTTCCCCTAAATACTTAAAGTTTACAGCTCTTGCATTGTTAAACATTTCCTGGGACTGGAGCCTGTTTGCCATTTTCCCTAAGGGCAGGACTGCAGCCTCTTATCTTTCCACACTCACAAGTCAAACAGCTTAGTTATTTCTGAAGAGACACAAGTCAAACAGCATAGTTATTTCTGAAGAGACAAAGAGCCTTCCACCCATAGCCCACATCAACGAAAGTGGAATGAAGCTGAAAAATCTGTAAGGCAGAGAGAACCAAATTAGTAACAAAGATATGGAAGTTAAACAACACACTTTTAGACAAAAAGGGGGTCAAGGAGGAAATCTCAAAAAGAATCAGTAACTATCTTGAAACTAATGAAAATGGCAATACAACATACCAAAACTTACGGGATGCAGCAACATACATACTGAGAAGGAAATTCATAGCTATAAATTCATATATCAAAAAAGAAGAATGGGGCAATGGAAGTGTTCTGCATGATCCTGCACTGATGGATACGAGCCATGTTAAATATCACCAAAAATTTATAAAGATGTATGATCTAAAATGTAAACTATAATGTAAATCATAATGTATCCAAAAATCTATAAAATTTTACAGTCTAAAATGTAAACCATAATGTAAACCACAATGGAATCATAGTTGGTAGCTATATTTCAATATCTGTACATCAACTGCAGGAAATGTAACATCCATACATAAATAGATTATTGCTGGGGAAGTGGGAAAAGTGTTTGGTGTTGGATATATGAGAGTTCCCTATATTCTATATGTGACTTTACTGTGACCTAAAACGTTTCTGAAGACATAATAAAAATTTTTTTTAAGAAAAGGATGTAGACACTGAGGAAGAGATGGAAGAGATTGCCTTGCCCCTGTACATCCAGGGCAACATGTATCACAGTAATGAAAGACAAAATGTCAAAATTAACTTTTATGATATTTCTCATTTAATAGCCCAATTTACTTTTTACTTTTAGTTTTTTAAAATTGTTATGTGTTCTATTTCTAATCTTTAAACCTGTCATTACTATTTCATTTTCCTACATTTAAAGAAAATAGAGAGTAAAAAATATGTATTCATCAAATGCAATGAATGTGCCACACTGATGAAGGGAATGTGCCACACTGAAGAAGGAGGTTGTTGATGTGGGAGGAGTGGGGGTGGGAAGGGGGGTGGGGTATATGGGAAACCCATATTTTTTAATGTAACATTTTGTGTGATCTATGTATCTTTAAAAAAAAAGGCAATAAAATTTTTTTAAAATAACAACAAAAAACCCATAAATGGAACAAGAAGAGATTACACAAGAGGGATGACATTCTGACATCCTATGAAAATGTGAATGTATTTTATTTTTCCTTCCATCAGACAAGACTAAATAACTTATGAATGGCAAGTACAAAGAAAAATGTGTATGAGATTTTGAGAAGGCCTTTCTTATTTCTTCAGTATTCCAAGATGATTTGTACATGAGTCAATGATCTAGTTCAACCATCGTCCACAGACAACTCTATTTGCTTTTTCTGATTTTAATTGCATTCAGGCCACATAAATTATGTATTCAATAAATCTGATACTTGAAGAAAAAAAAAAGAAGTAAAGGACTTGTACACAGAAAACTACACAACATTGTTAAAGGAAATCAAAGGCCTAAATAAATTGAGGAATATTCCACATTCATGGATTGGGACATTAAACATTATTAAGATGTGTGTCCTACCCAAACTGATTTACAGATTTAATGAAATCCCAATAAAAATTACAACTTCTTTTACTAATTGGAAATCTTAATTATGAAATTTATTTTGAAGAGAAAAGGGCCCTGAATGGCTAAAAAAAGATTGGAAAAGAAAAATGAAATTAGGAGGAATCACACCACATAATTTTAAAGCACACTACAAACTAGAGTGGTCAAAACTGTATGCTACTGGGACAAGGATAGACAGACTGATCATTGGAAAAGAAATGAATTCTGATGTAGATCTTCACATATATGCCAACTAATATTCGACAAGTCCACCAAGTCCACTCAACTTGGACAGAATGGCCTCTTCAATAAATGGTGCTTGGAGGGAAGCAGACTTGGCCCAGCGGTAGGGCATCCGTGTACCACACGGGAGGTCCGCAGTTCAAACCCCGGGCCTCCTTGACCCGTGTGGAGCTGGCCCATGCACACTGCTGATGTGCACAAGGAGTACCCTGCCACACAGGGGTGTCCCCGGCGTAGGGGAGTCCCACGTGCAAGGAATGCGCCACGTAAGGAGAGCCGCCCAGTGCGAAAGAAAGTGCAGCCTGCCCAGGAAAGGTGCCGCACACACGGAGACCTGACACAACAAGATGATGCAACAAAAAGAAACACAGATTCCCATGCTGCTGACAACAACAGAAGCGGACAAAGAAGAAGATGCAGCAAATAGACATAGAGAACAGACAACTGGGGCGAGGGGGTGAGGGGGAAGAGGAGAGAAATAAATAAAAATAAAATCTAAAAAAAAAAAAAAAAAGATGCTTAGAGAACTGGATATACATATGCATATCCAAAAAAAATAAGTGAGGATCACCATCTCATACACTGTAAAAAAATTAACTCAAGATGGATAAGAGACCTAAATATAACAGCCAAGACCATAAAGCTTCTAGAAGATAATGCAGGTAATTATCTACGAGATCTTGTAGTAGAAAATGGTTTCATAAACTACATCCAAAGCACAAACAATGGAAGATAACATAAATGGGACCTCCTCAAAATTAAAAACTTCTGCACTTTAAAGGAGTTTGTCAAGTGAAAAGGCAACCTACTCAATGAGAAAAAATATTCTGTAACCATTTACAAATAAAGGCCTAATATCCAGCATATATAAAGACATCCTACATGTCAAAAATGAAAACAAACAACCTATGCCTCTTCTGTTACTTTTACCAGACCTGTGGTTGGCGTTGGGGTTGGTGTATACTCAGGAGATATGAATCTCTGAACTGTCCATGTGATAGCCAGGTCCTGAACCTCAGCAGACTTGCAATTCCTACCCTCTGGTTTATTGGACTTACCCTGGCCAACTAACAGGGAGGTGAAGAAGGTCAACCATCACACCAGTGAGCCAAGAGTGCCCACAACTGCAAGTAGGAGAATTGCATCCATCATCCATGTGGAATCTAAGGCCCCTCCTGATATAGAGGAGGACATAACCATCCCAGGGTCCACAGGATGGAGGAATAGAGTATGGGTTAGAGTGGACTTACTAGTGTTCTACTATGGAACTATTGTGATTGGTAATGGAAGAAATTGTACCACTGATGTGGAGAAAGTGGCCATGGTAGCTGCTGATGGTAGGCAGAGGGAAGAAGAGAGATGATGTGTGGACATTTTCAGGACTTGGGAGTTGTCCTGGGTGGTATTGCAGGAACAGATGCTGCCATGGCCCACTGGGTGGACTGGGGGAGAGTGTAAACTACAAAGTAAACCACCATCCATGACATACAGCAGTGCTCCAAAATGTATTCACCAAGTGCAATGAATGTGCCATGATATTGAGGGAGGTTGCTGATATGGGAGGAGTGGGGTGAGGGGGGTGGGGGCTATATGGGGACCTCATTTTTTGTGTGTAACATTTAAAAAAATAAAGAAAAAAATAAAAAACAACAACAACAAAAAGCTGGGACCATGGAACTTTAGGAGGACGAGGAAACCTGAACCCATGCAGAGACTGGCAACCATCTTGCTCCAACACATGGCAAGACTTTGGTGAGGCAAGTACCTTACTGTTTATGACCTTGTGATTGTAAGTTTCTACCCCAAATAAATACCCTTCATAAAAGCCAAAAATATATATATATATATAAAAGAAATAAGTAAAACCAAGCAAACTTTGAAAAAATTAAACAGAAAAAAAAATTGCTGAGGAAAAATTCACTGAAATCTTTGATATGTCTCAAGATGTTTAGCATATTATATTTCTACTCCATATAATAAATTGATACTCAGAGAGGGAAAAAAAAAAAGGCAAGAGATTTGAATAGACACTTCTCCAAAGAAATACAAATGGTTAAAAAGCACATGAAAAGATGCTCAGGATCACTAGCTGTTAGGAAAATGCAAATCAAAACTAAAATGAGATATCATCTCATGCTCATTAGACTGGTGACTAATAAAAAAACAGAGGTCTATAAATTTTGGAGAGGATACGGAGAAAAGGAAACACTCATCCATTTCTGGCGGAAATGTAGAATGGTGCAGTCACTGTGGACTATGGTTTTGTGGTTCTTCAGCAAGTTTACTATAGGATTGCCACTAGTCACTATTGCCAAAATAGGAAGCAACCCACGTGTCCATAAGAGGAATGGTAAACAAGTTGTAGTATATACACAGAATGGAATTATACTCAGCTTTAAGAAGGAATGCAGTATTAACACATAGGATAACATGGAGGAATCTCGAAGACCTTAGGTTGAGTGAAGTCAGTCAGTCACAAAGTCAAATATTACATGACCTCACCAACATGACTCAAGCAAATTGGGCAGACTCACAGATAGTCTGGAAGATGGTTTATCAGGAGACAGAAATGGAATAGAGGGTGATGACCTGATGCTCTATATGGGCAGAATCTACGATAAGGTGGAAGGAGATAGGCAGTGGATGGGGAGGACAGAGGTGCAGTGATGAGATTGGTTTCGATGGTGCTGGAATGTGACAGGGAGTAGGGTGTGTGTGTGTGGGGGGGGGGGGGGTTGAATATCCACGGAACTGAGGAGAGGGCTGCCGGAAGGAGCAGGTGAACTCTGGGGATTTATAGGTCTGTGGTTAAAACTACAATGGTGGGCATGTTCTGGCAAATATGGCAGGGTAGAGAAGGCATTGGGGGTGGGGAGCATATGCAGAATAGTGTGCACCCAGGGCATGTTTTTATGACATAGGAAAGTGTTCCTCATCACAGTGTGTTATCTCAGTGGGGAGGGGTGTGCCTGGGCCGTGCCTCTATGGCTTATATATATGTTCAAGTGGTCATGGGGCATTGTCTTGGTGGGTGGAGACCCACACAATAACCAAAGAGCATGAATTCCCATCCTGGGAAGTCCTGCTACATTCTCTAATAGAGCAACAAGAAACCCCCACATACATGGGTTGTGCCTAGTGAAGGAAGACAGACCATTATCCTAGGTACATGATATTGATGACTATGCTTATGAACCTTTTTTTGAGAAATTGAAAATTAGCCTAGTATTATATTGCCTAAGAGTTACCTACTGGAAGCCTCCTTGTTGTTCAAAGAAGCCTCTCTCTACGCCAAATTCAGCATATAAATTCAGCATATAAAAGGTAGTGCATTTATATGACTCCCAAGATAAGCCTTCCTGGCATGGTGGGATTATTACCAAGCACCAACTAGTGATGCATTTGGAAAAAGATCTTGACCAAAAGGGGGAAATATGAGATACGAATGAGTTTTTATGGCTAAGAGATTTCAAAATGAATTGGGAGGTCATTCCAGAGTTACATTTATGCACCTCTCGGCAGGATCTAATTGACTGGCACAGTAAACAGTGCCTCAAACATCAGGGCTCCTGAGGCCTCTAGAGACATCTAGACACTAGACAAGGTAGACAGTCTCAGGAATTTGGCACCCTGTCAGCGGACTTACTTTGGAATGTATGATCCCTAATGTAACAGTTAAGACTCATTTACAATTTCCCTACACATGACTCTTCTGCCCCTTTTATTTGAACCTGTAATTAGCACTACACTCGTTAAATACGTCCCAGAGACTTAACTCTTTATTCTGTTCATATGTTGGTTGAGCCTTGAATCTTAGCAGGAGTTGTAAACACCTACTCTCCAGTTCTTTGGACTAGCCTAGGGCAACTAACAAAAGGATGTTGATGGGCAATGCCATCCCAAAACAGATATCTACAACTGTAAGCAAGACAGTTCCATCCATCTGCTCCATAGGATCTGAGCCCCTTTCTCAATCAGAAAGAGTGGACATCACTATCCCCAAATCCTCAATACTGAGTAATGAACAAACATAAGGGGGGAATGCAACTATGGACTTAAGTAGACTTAGGATTATCCTAGCAATGGAAGAACTTGTATCACTGACATAAGACAGTGGTCACCATACGGTCTGAGGGGAGGGAGAGGGAAGAATAGGTATAACGTGGGGTACTTTAGGGAAATTAGAATTGTCCTTCATGACACTGCAATGACGGATATGTCATTATAAATTTATCTAAACCTATATAACTGTGCAGTGCAAAGTGTAAAGTATAATGTAAACTACTGTTCATCATTAGTAGCAATGCTTCACTATTTACTTATCAACTGTTTAACAAATATACACTAATGAAAAATGTTAATGGGGGAAGTGTTGGAAGGGGAGGAGTAGAGTACATGGGAATCCCATTTTTTTCCCCCTGAGGTACCAGGGCTGGAGACTGAATCCAAGACCTCTTAGGTGAGAAGATAGTATTTAACCACTGAGCGACATCAGCTCCCCATTTTGTTTTGTTTTTCCATTTTTTTGCTTGTTTTTTTTTAGGAGGCACCAAGGACTAAACCCAGGATCTCCCATGTGGGACGCAGGCACTCAATGGCCTGAGCCACATCTACTACCCTCTATAATTTTAATGTAACATTTATGTAATCTAAAGTTCTTTAAAAATAAAAACACAAAAAAAATGAATAGGGTGGTATACAGGAATCCTGTATTTTATGACTTTTATGTAAACCAACAACCTCTCTAGTTAAAAAAAAAAAACCTGTCTCCAACTTCATCTCAATCATCTTCCCCTAGTCATCTTGATGGTGTATGTCTCCTTTTTGCCAGAATGAATCCTTCAATTTTGAGTTCTATGTTGGAAATACATCCAGAGCTTGAATATGTGACACCACCTCTAACACTAATATTTGGCTGCCATCATATCGAACTTGAATTCTCCAACAGCCCTCTAACTGATCTCTTCCTACTTTGTACCTCTCCACCCTATCAACCCAGAAGCCAGGGATTCTTTTAAAAGTTGTATAATGTCACTCCTGTGTTCGAAACTGGTTTCCCACTATATTGAGATTCAAAGACAAAGTTCTTCCAGTAATTTGCAAGATGCCTCACAATCTGGACCCTGATACTGCTCCCATATCATCTTCTACCACGATCACCCAAGTCTGCTCCACTTGTCACACTGACCTTCTTGCTACTGCATAAGCATGGTAAATAGTTTTTCTTTATGGCCTCAGAACTGTCAATCTTGTTCTTCCCCTGGACTCCAACATGCCCCCCACTCCCTAACACCCCTGCTCATAGGTACCCCTAAGCAACAGGTTTTCTTTATTCACCCAATAGCTCCTCCCCAATACCAAATGACCATAATTACCACTAGGACTACACTTAATTTTTCTTCTTTGCATTTACCACCATCTCATATGCAACATTTACTCATTTATCAGGTATTCCATCCCCCAAAAGAATGGAAACACCATGAGGACAAAAACCCTTTTTCACTGCTATAGACCTGAGTCACAGAACGGAGACTGGCATAAAGGAGGTATGGATTTGAAACAGATACCAGGGTTCAAATCAAAGCAGTACCACTTACTAAGACATTGGCCTTAGGTGATACTGATAACACCTGCTTTTCAGGGCTTTTGTGAGTGCTAATATTCTTCATTCTGATATTATAGATTAAGAAAATAAAAAAATCTTTAAGTACATTAAACATATGACATACAATTTAAAAGCCCGGTCTATAGAATTGTTTAAAAACCTCTGTACAATAATGAAAGTATATGCACTTTATAACCACAAATGGGACTGTTATAAAACTGAATAGGTATATGGGTTAGTGACGGCAACCAGCTGAGTAGAGCAGAAACTATCCCTCAATAAATAAATTGATTAAATAGAAAAATAATGAAATATCCACCACAACATAAGCCAATAATGAGTTTATTTTTTCACATTTAACAGTAAGTCCAGAAATAAAAGGTCCAGGGCTTGAGGAGTTAGTCAAAACCACTGGGGAGGCCAGATCATTGTTACTTTTCTACAGTGTCCTCTTTAAGACAGTGGCTTTCATCCTCATAGTTATGAGATGGATCTTTTAATACTACTAGGTACTGGATCTCCTTTCAAGGTTGGAAATGGGAGAGGAAAGAACAAAATGTATAGAAAAAAATGCAGGTAAGATGGACCCTTTTTCAAGAGCTTTCCCAGAAGCCCACACAGTGACTTCTGCTTAATTGTAAATGGCCAGGGCTGTGAGACATGGACATTACTAGTTGAAAGAAAATGTAGAAGTTGGAGATTTTTAAAAACAGCACATTTTAATAACCTGAAAAAAACCAGATTCCCTAGATATGGAAGAAGGTTTAAGTGTGGAAATTAGGGAAGCAACTAGAAGTATAATTCATTCTTGGCCAGACAGAAAGCTGCAAACATACTAAACAGTCCATTTGATGAAGATATCATGCTCTGATCTCAGTGCATTTAAATTTGATACCAGTATCAAAGAGGTACCAAAAAAATACCCACGTTACACAGTACAGACCACACTTCTAAATATTCCATTGGTCAAATAAGTTATTTAAAATGCAATCAGACATATCAAGAATGAAGTTATACTTAAAATACTATATACAAGCATTTTGTGATTAGGCTTAAGGGTTATGTAGAGGAAAATACAATGAAATAAATACTGAAAATTAAAAAGCTTGTGCCCGATTTCATAATCAAAAACAATAGACAATTCCATATTCAGTGGAAAATCCCAAAGAAGTTGTCTCCCAGTATCAATTCTCATATACAAGGGGTGTGAGGGGCTGTGGCTGGAAGCATCTCCACACTGACTACATCCAGAAGGATTGTCTGCAGTGCAAATTTCACACTGAAATTTCCTGAAAAGAGGGATTGCATGATTACATTTTAAATGTTTTACGTTTATCCTAGTCTGAATATTGACATATTTCATAAAAATTGAAGGATTACTGTAATCCAAGGTTTCTCAATCTTAGCAATGTTAACGTTTGGGACAGGTAATTATTTGTTGTGGGGCTCCTGTGAATTACAGGCTTTTTAGCAGCATCACAGATATTTTCCTACTTATATGCCAATAGCACATCTCCCCCAACTGTAATAACTAAAATTGTCTCCAGACATTGCCAAATATTCCCTAGCCAGCAAAATCACCCCCAGTTGAGAACCACTGCTGCTGATCAAGGGTTGACAAAGTTCTTCTAAAAAAGGGCCAGATAGCAGGTATTTTGGCCTTTTGGGGCCACTTACGTTCTCTGTTGCATATTCTTCTTTCAAAATGTAAAAATTATTTTAACTTGTGGGCCTTATAGTAACAGGCTACAGGCCATATTGGCTGACCTCTGCTATAAACTTTCCCACATTCCTTAATTTATAAATTTTTCTCTTCAGAGTGACTTCTCTCATAAGGAATTCAATATGAGACCAGGGAAGAGTTCCCTTGTCATTTTCTTTATAGTGGGTCTCGTTTGCTCTTATGCCCAAACAGTGAGATGGTGCACAATTCATTTTCACAATAAATACCAAACTGTAATATTTCTCTCTGTAAGTTCTCACATTGCAAACATACATGTATGTGTTTGTTAAGAGTTGAATGTACACTAAAGCCTTCTCCAAACCTCAGATGTATGCTTTCTCCCCAGTACAAGTTCTCACAGGTTTCCTAAATGATGATGAACTCAAACCTTCCCTTTGTTACCAAAATTGCGATTCTTTTGAACATTGTAAGGTAAGCACTCATGAAGACTTTCCTGACTTCCTTACATCTATGAGTGTGAGTGTGGGTGTTTCTCTTAAGAAGGCGTATTCACTGTAGCCTTTTCCACATTGATGATACAAAGAGCTTTTCTCCCCGGTGGGTTTTCACATGACTCCTAAGAGATGAATGATCACTAAAGGCTTTCCCACAGACAAGGCATTCATAGGGTTTCTCCCCAGTGTGTATTCTCCTGTGGACATTAAGGTTAGACCCTATGCTGAAAGCTTTTCCACAATGATCACACTCATATGGTTTCTCTCCTGTGTGAGTTCTCATGTGAGTCTTAAGGGTTGACTGGTTTCTGAAGCCTTTACCACACTGTCTACATTCAACATATTTCTTTACAAGATGAATGCTCATATGTCTTCTCCGTGATAAATAATCACTGAAAACTTTCCCACACACAGTGCACTCATAGCGTCTCTCTTGAGTATGTATTTTCCTGTGTGCTGTTAGATTGGAGCTTGCACTAAAGGCTTTCCCACATAGGTCACATCCATATGGTTTCTCTCCAGTGTGAGAATTCATATGTGTCTTAAGGATTGATTGGTTTCTGAAGGCTTTTCCACACAATTTACATTCAACAGGTTTCTTTATGACATGAATTCTCATATGTTTCCTCCGCGATACAAGATCACCAAAGACTTTCCCACATTCTTTACATTCATATGTTTTCTCTATCAGGTGGTTTTTCTTGTGCAAATTAAAGTTAGATTTCCACCGGAAGGCTTTTCCACACTGTGTGCATTCATAAGGTTTCTCTCCAGTGTGATTTCTGACATGTTCTTTAAGATGTGAGGGATGCTGAAAAGCTTTCCCACAATCGTGACATTCATAAGGTCTCTCTCCAGTATGTGTTCTCTTGTGTGCAGTAAGGTGACAGCTCCTGCCGTAGGCCTTACCACACTGATCACACTCGTAAGGTCTCTCTCCAGTGTGAATTCTCATGTGTATCTTCAGGGAGGAGAGAGTTCGGAATGCATTTCCACACTGACTGCATTCAAAGGGCTTTTCTTTGGTATGAGTCCTGACATGACTCCTAAGGGCTGAAGGATCATTGAAGGCTTTACCACAGGCATTGCATTCATAGGGTTTCTCTCCAGTGTGTATTCTCTTATGGCGTGTAAGAGAAGATCTTGTGGTAAAGGCTTTTTGGCACTGAAGACATTCATACAGGTTTCTTCCACCATAAATGCTGATATGCTGGCTGGCAGGTGAGCTGTCTTTGAAAACTACTCCACAGTCATGGCGATGATAGGGCCTCTTCCCAGGACACCTTCCCATTTGCTGAGTAAGACGAGTACCCATGCTGAAGACGTCAAACAAGTGAGCATATTCAAGGGGTTTCTCTCTAAGACGAGTTCTTTCCTGTTGATTAAAGATATGAGTGCTGACTAAAGCATTTCCCATATTTACTACACTCTTAAGAATCCTCCCCCACATAAACTGACATGAATAGGAAGCACATCATTCTAAAGAGGTCATCATTTATAGTACAAATGTACTGTTCCTGCCCCACCTGAGCTCATCAAATAGAGTAGGTGAATGCTATGGTCTACAACTGAATTGAGGCCAGCACTCATGGTCACTGAAATGCTTAAGTGAAGAAGTTTGGGTAGGAGTTCAGGGTTTTCCCCAAATTGGTAATATTCAGTGTCTCTGAGACACTGCTTCTTTCCCCAAATGACTGTCTGGTTCTTAAGTTCTTCTCTAATGTCTAAGCCCCAGTATTTTCCTAATGCGAAAAATCTGAAATTTCCCCAAGGTGATCTTACCATTTCCATACTACTGGATGTTTCTTTACCAAAAATATTGTCCATAAGAATTGACCATTTGGTTTTAGATGAAGTCCCCCAATCTGAAACACAATGGAAAAAATTAACTTGCTGGAAAAAGAAAATGGTGGGATGATAATGACAAAAGAGGGTAGATGTTTTTGCAAATATTAACTCTAAACATGGAAAGGTAATGTGAAAGGGAAAAACACACGAGTAAAATGACTGTTAAGAACTTGACTGTGTGCAATAATTGACAACGATAGGGGTAGAAATGCAAGTCAATTCACTAAAGAATAATTCTTCAAATACTGACATTAATTCTGACAGAAAAAGGACATGATCAGAAATATCAAGCATAAATGAATGAAAGGGGACAAAGAGCTCACAATAAAATGTTAAATTTAAAGGTGAAGGGGCACTGAGACCAAGGGACTTGTCAAAGAATAGATGGATGGGCAGTGAAAGAAAAAGGCATTTTCAAATTCCCTGGTTGAGTTTCTACTGTACCTCTTCTGACCCCAGTCACTTAACTGAAAAGCACCCCTATTTGCCTGGTGCTCACCTGGACAAGAAGCTTGGTGAATTTCTGTCTCCTCTGTCCTTAGCTCCTCTTCTTGCTCTAAGTGGGAGATGAGGCTGGGTTTGCCACGTTGATACCCTACTCATGGGAAAGACACACATTGAGGGAGGACTGTGCAGAGGACAAGCCCTTCCATTACGCTGGGGGTCAACATTTTGGTCTTCAATGTTCTGAAGACAAATCTGATTCAGGAGCAACAAAACGATGGTGCCAAATTTATACAGAACACACACGGTAAACATCTTCCCTGTAAATAAAAAACGTGAAAGATTTCTTTTCCCAGTGCTCCAGAAGTTTACAGAAGTCCTCGGCAGAAGCCCTATCAATGGGGATGCACACCAGAAATCATACACCAGTAAACTTTGCTCTTTTGAGGGAGCAAGCACATCAGGATCTGGATCATCACCAGAACAAGTGGTATGGTGGCCAATGGCAGCCGACTTTCCACCATCCCACTCTCCATAACTATGCAAAAACTAAGGGCATTTGAGACACTGAGAGAGGTTACAAATGGCTTTACCTGAAGCCTGTCCACTAAACCTGAGACTTAAAGTCATAAGGACCTATAAGGATTCACTGGAGAAAGTCTGCCACCCCTATCAACCAAGAGATTTTGTCTACATAAAGGTGCTCCAGATGAAAGAAAAACTCAGTTGAATTCATGCTTCTCATGTGAAATAACACCAGAGGAATTGGACTGTGGTTCCCACAAAGGCCTTGAAACTTATATTTTCCAAAGTCTCTGATATTGATACTGAAATCATCTGAAGAGCAATTTTGAAGAACCCATTATCATTTTCATAGACTACCTCCCTGACCTAGTCATAGCTGTGGTTACTTCAGTAATTTTAGGAATCACATTACTATAGAACAACCATGTTGTTTGTTATACCACCCTTTCTTCCTACACTCCCAGTAATGGTTCTTACAATCACTATTTCTGATCAGCTATAAATTGTGCTCTCAGTATGGACATGGTCTGGACTTATAAATCCAGTAATGCAACTACTGCTGAGTACAAGTGGGATCATCTCCATTAATATTTTTCTGTAATTCCACAGTAAAAGTAATTAATATATATCCAGCGACTCAATTATTAACTTTAACATAGAAATGTTTTGTTTACTGATTTGACTGGAAGGAACATAATTTAAAACAAAAAAGCAATCTGTTACTACAATGAAGAGAGGTATAAGGAGTAGCCCCATCAGAAAATTATTCTCTAATCTTTATTATGGCAGGAAATTGGTTCAATAAAACTATTGGTAATTGTAAAAGTAAGTAATAGTAAGTTACACCCAAAGTGTAAATACACAAGAGACATTCCCCCTGCTATATTTAGAATATTTTAATAGCTCCCAAGATTATGTATATATGGTTTCTCTTAATACCCTTGAGGCTAACATCAGTCTTCACAATGTGACTTGTGTCCCTTGTGTCCTCCTGTTATGGAAGTTGTTAAGGGGCCATATAAAAAAAGGGACTCATTAAATACAATTCTGAGAGGAACAGAAGCAGGTACTTGTATAGCTAACTCTTTTGATACTGAGAATGACTAATAAAAGTTAGTGCTTTGGGACAATTCCCAAACCACAGAATACAACTGCAAACTGCATAGGATCGTGTTATCATGCATGATTCTTGTGGGAGCTTAATTAGAATGGAGATGGGGAAGAACTTGGAATTGGTCTGCTTGAAATATTTAATGCTGAAAAATAATCACAGGTCTCAGATGCACTCAGAGTACATATAGTCTAGCAGCAATTAGCTATAAGTCAACTCTAAAATATTATCACTAGTTCAGAATTACAGGATTGTTCATTTTTAAAGAACAATTAGGTGTTGGGAATATGAGTATACTGAAAGATATAGCTAGTGCAGAAAATAGAAACATCTAATTAGTAGAAAAATGGCATTTACAGATAGACTGCAGAAGGCAGGTTTATTGTCCCTAGATTTATGTTGGTATGGAAGTTCTTCCCAGTCCTAGTGTGGATGGATAAACAAAGGTGGATGCCTATTATTCATGGAAATTTACCTATTATAGTAATATAACTGATTTAGACCAATACAAAAGATGGCCGATATGGGTTTGTTCCATGACTTAAAACAATGACAGCCATATACATTAAATACTAGAAGATTCATCTGTATTCTTGAACCAGTGCTTCATAGTAAGACTAGATGATGGCAAAGAAAAAAAAAGAACGAAAACAAACAAAAACTCACACAATTTTGCTCTCCAAAAGAATGGGTATCTCTTATCTCAGAATCCCATGCCTAAGCTCACATACACACTTGGGAAGCTCCAAATGGATGGATCTCCAAAACCATGGGGAGATACCATGGGGGCAGGACTACATGTGCTTGTTCAAAATTGTATATAAATCCCCACATAGTTCTTAGAATACAGTAAGTACTTTTAAAAAACTTAATTTATGAATGAATAAATGAATGACACCACACTTACCCACTGAAGCAAGGTTGCTATAGTTCTCCAGCATTACATCTTTGTACAGTTTTCTCTGAGAAGAATCCAGCAAGGGCCACTCCTTCTCAGTGAAGTCCACAGCAACATCCTGAAAAGTCACTGATTCCTAAAACATTGCACATATCCTGGGTCAGTAATAAAGCAGCTTATCAATGTTCACAGAAAAGATGGCTGAGAATGAAGACTGGGATAAGGGAACCAATACACAGTAGTTTTAGATGGGGTTCTTGGGACTCAGCATTTATTCTTTCCTATGAGATGATTTTGTTCTTTTTCATTACTTTAAGTTTACCTGCAAAGGGACCAAATTTCTCTTTCATTTTTAGCATGGCCTGAGAGCTTTGAGTATTACTCCCCTAACCAAGGGAGAGATTCCGGGTCAAAGTATGGGGCTGAGCATTTTGCAAGCATGAAAGAAACACCTGGTATGTAAATCATTTCCCTAACTTCTCTGATACCAGGACAGCCTCACATCGTTCGATGGCTCTCTCCCATGTCCTGATCAGGCATCAATTAGCCTGGATAAAGATCTGAAAGAACTCTTTAACATGTAATAGTAGAGGTATTCAAGGGAAGTACATCTACCACTACCAAACACTACCACTTATCATCTGCCACTGATATCTTGGTGTACCTGAGAACTAGCCCTTGTTGGCATTTGAGGCTCCAGGACATCACAAGTAAACAAGTCCACACTCTGGAGATAGGAGAACTCTTTTGAAGAAAGTTGAATTTCTGATTCCTGGAGACAGGGAGCATCCTCGGTAGACACAGCTAGAGGGGAATAGAGGATCCATAAGAATCAAAGCCAGACCAATGGTGCAACAACACACACCAGTCAGAAACACAATTCAGGAATTTGCCCCATACTATTTGAGCACCTACAGCCACAAACATGCATGTGTGCATACATACACATACAAACATACTAAGGAGCTAGATAGAAGAGTCCTACTCAACTCAGAAACAGAATATAGGTCAGTAGGCCTAGATAGTCATGAGGAAACGACATATATTCCCAATTTATAGGGAGAGAAATGAAGTTCTGAGAGGCAGAGCTGATACTAAGCTCAAGTTTATTAAAATAATAATAAATGAGATAGTTTGGTAACCCACCACCTGTCACCTTTTCTCACACACTAACTATACATACATATTCTCTCCCCTTCCCAAATCCATAAAGACCCTAAATCAGACCCAAGTCACCTGGGGGGCTCCTGGGGCTTCACTCCTATCATTTCTCAGTTCATCCATCCCCCCTTGAAGGCCCTCCCGATTATGATGCATCCCTTTTACTGCAGAAACTACTTTGTAGGGCAGGGAGCACTTAAATTTATTTCTGAAGATATGCATTGACCGAAGAACTTACCAAATGTGGGAGACAGATCGAGAGTTGCCATTCTTTGAGAATGACAGTAAATATGCCTGAACAAGAGGGTAATGGGAGAGCCAAAAAACTACTCTTCTTACTTTTGCAGTATTGTCTAGGAAAGCATCTGCAAGAAATAAGAGAAAGAGTAACAGTAGTAACTGAAGGTTTTCTGCCTCTCCTGCTTACTGTAAACAATTCTGTTTCTTCAGCATTTTCTTTTTAGAGTAGCCAAGTTGTTTGATCCTGGCCCTTTTTCTTACTTAGTTTGTAAAAGTTCCATGTAGGGTGTCTAAGATTCAGAATTCAGTTTTCCCAAGTAATATGCTACCTAGCACAACTCTGCTAAACTCCCTCACTCATTAAAACTTTAGCCCCAGATTTCAATGCTTCCTTTCAGTTTCAAGCCATGCCATCACTGAGGATGGATCTAGAATCCATGAGGATGGTCTATCTAGGACCATGTATCCCAATTTCCATTTGTAGTAGCCCCAAACTCAAAACAATCCATACACAACTAGCTATAACCTAAACGTGAAATCTGTTTCACTGCTCAAACTATGATTCAGAAATCTGCTCTCTGGAAAAAACCTCCCACATAACCTTCTTCTCATACTTCGGAGAGAATTCCAGTCCATCCTTGAAGGGATCAATTCCAACAAAACTAAGCAGTCATACTGATACTTTTACAAACTCAGTTATTAACCCCAAAGGGGCATCTACACTAAGGTAAAGCATTCTAGCCAATTTCCCAAAAACATTGTTAAAATTTCACCAGTTTTTCCAAATCTTAGACATTCTTACCTTTAGCCCTTACTTTCAGCAAATAATCTTGTATTTTACTTTGAAATAATCATGTAAAAAACAAACAACAAAGAATCTAGAGCTAATTAACAAATTCAGCAAATTAATGTGGTATGAGATCAAACATATAAAAATCATTAGTTTCTAAACTGGTAGTGAACAATCTGAAGAGGAAACTGAAAAATTCATTTTCAATAGCAACTAAAAGAAAAAAAAAATCTCGGAATACATCTAAACAAGGATATGAAGGATCTGTTCACAGAAGCCTACAAACATTGCTAAAAGAAATCAAAGACCTAAGTAAAAGGAAGGACATTCCATGTTCAAGAAATAGAAGACTAAATATTAAGGCATCAATTCTAACCAAAGCGACTTACACACTCAAAGATAATCCCAATCAAAATTCCATCTGCCATCTTTGAAGAAATGGAAATGCAAATCATCAAATTTATGTGGAAAAACCATCCATGTGGAATCTAAGCCCCCTCTCAATATAGAGGTGGAGTGGACATAACTTTCCCAGGGCCCACAGGACGGAGGAATAGAGTATGGATTAGAGTGGACTTACTGATATTCTACTATGGGACTATTGTGATTAGTAATGGAAGAATTTGTAGCACTGACGTGGAGAAAGTGGCCACGGTAGCTGCAGAGGGTAGGGAGAGGGAGAAAGAGATATGATGTGGGGCATTTTCAGGACTTGGAGTTGTCCTGGGTGGTACTGCAGGGACAGATGCTGGACATTGCATGTCCTGCCATGGCCCACTGGGTAGACTGAGGATGAATGTAAACTACAATGTAAACCCTATCCCTGTGGCGCAGCAGTGCTCCAAAATGTATTCACCAAATGCAATGAATGTCCCACGATGATGAAACAGGTTGTTGATGTGGGAGGAGTGAGGTGAGGGGGGTGGGGGTTATATGGGGACCTCTTACATTTTTTGAATGTAACATTTTTTAAAAAATAGAGAAAAAAAATATATGTGAAAAGATAACAGGTCTCACACAGCAAAAGCCATTTTGACAAAGAATAACAAAGCTGAAGGACTCATAATTCATGACTTGAAAACTTATTACAAAGCCAAAGTAATCAAATCAGCATGTTACTGGCATAAGGACAGAAATAAAGACAAATGGAATTAAACTGAGAGTTCAGAAATAAACCTTCACACCTATGACCAACTGATTTTCAACAAGAGTGCCAAGCCCACTTAAATGGGGAAGAATGGTCTCTTAAATATATGGTGTTTGGGAAAACTAGATTTCCATATATAAAGAATGAAGGCAACCACTAAACTTACTCATATACAGTCAATTCAAAACGGATAAAAGACCTCAATAGAAGATCCAAAACTATAAAACTCCTAGAAGAAAACATAGGGGAGCATGTTGAGCACCTTGGGTTAGGCAATCATTCCTTAAAGACTTTATATGCAAAGAACAAGCAGAAAAGAAAAAACTGATAAACGGGACCTCATCAAAATTAAAAATGTTACGTATATAGAGCTTTCATCATAAAAATAGAATAAAGCCTACACAATGGGAAAAAATATTTGGAATCCACATATCCAATAAGGGTTTGATATCTAGAGTATAAGAAATCCTACAACTCAACAACACAAAACAAACCAATGAAAAGATGCTCAGCATCGCTAGCGTTTAGAGAAATGCAAATCAAAACTACAAGATAAAGGAGAGTGTAAACTACAATGTAAACTACAATCCATGCTGTGTAGCAGTGCTCCAAAAGGTATTCATCAACTGCCATGAATGTACCACACTAATGAAAGAAGTTGTCAATGCGGGAAAAGTGGGGTGTGTGGGGAGTGGGGCATATGGGAATCCCCTATATTTTTTTAATGTAACATTTTGTGTGATCTATGTATCTTTTTAAAATAAATTAAAAATATATTTTAAAAAAACTACAAGATACTATTTCACACTAATTATATAAAGGCTACTATTTAAAAATAAGGAAAGTTAAGTGTTTCAAAGAATGTGGCAAAGTAGGAACACACATTCATTGGTGGGAATGTAAAGTGGTGCAGCCCCAGTGGAAGATAATTTGGCAGTTCCTCAGACAGTTAAACATAAAATTACCAAATGATTTGGCAATTTACCAAAAAGAACTGAAAGCAGGTACTTAACAGACATTTGCAAGCTGAAGTTCATAGCAGTACAATTCACAGTTGCCACAAGATTGAAGCAACCGAAGCATCCATCAACTGAAGAACAGTAAACAAATTGTGGTTTGTAAATATTATTCAGCTGTAAAAAGGAATGAAGTTCTGATACATGCCACAGAGATGAACCTTGAAAACTCATGCTGACTGAAATAAGTCAGACACAAAAAGACAAATATTTTAAGATCTCACTGGTAGGAAATCATTTGAATAAGCAAATTTATAAATTGAGTCAGAAACTAGAACAGAGGTTAACATGGACCATGATGGGGACAGGGAATGGAGAATTAAAGCTTAATTGGTGTAGAATTTCCATTTGGGGTGATAGAAAAGATCTTGTTGAACATAATTAATAACATTCAATTTTTTACTTCAATGTAATTAAAAGGGGAAATTTTAGGTTGCATATATTTTATTAGAATAAAAATTATTTTTAAAAACCTATAGGACTATACAACACAAACAGTGGACCCTAAAGTAAGCTATGGGTTATAGTTAGTATGGTTACAGTAATACTCTTTCATCAACTGGATCAAAGATACCATACTAATGCAAAATGTTAGTAATAGAAAAATAATATTTCTAAGGAAATATACATGGCAGTGTTAAGTGTTAAAGGAGAATGATGTCTGCATCCTATTCTCAAATGTTTAAAACATAATGAGACAAGATAAGGTGACCTACAGGTCATACAAATACAGATAGGCAAATATACATGATAGGTATATATAATCAGATCAAATGACATACCAAATGTAGCAAAATGCTAATACTTGGTAAATCTGGGTATCTGTATGGGGGCACACTGGAATTCTATGTATTGTTTCTGTATTGTTTTTGCAACTTTCCTGTAAGTTCGAAATTATTTCAAAATAAAAAGCTAAAAGAAAAAAGAGAAAGAAATAGAGAAGACCCTGTACTTTTGTCTCATGGGGATCTTCTTGATAAAAGGCCCAAACACTGAAGGATATAGCCAACACAAAGTCAATTTATAAGATGGAAAGATGTATTGCATTTGTTTCTTTGTTTTCTTAGCTCCTGGCATTCAAGGAAATCTCTTTCATATCCCTAACTGAATACAAACTTAAGGAACAGACAGCTCAGAGACTAATTACAGAATAGACATATTAAATTATCAACATGTACAATGTAAAATAAATAATAGGAGAGGTATATGGGGATGCTATCTTTTCTGCATGATTTTTCAGTAAACATAAAGGTTTCTAATAAAGATAAAGCTTTTCTAATAAAAAAAAGTCCCTTCACAAATGAAGCTCAAAACATTGCTGCAGGAAATTAAAAGACTCAAATACAAGAATCTGCAGACTCAGTTGCTATCAAAATTCCAGTAAGCCTTTTCCCCAAAATTGACAATCCCAATCTAAAATGGGAAAAATGCAAAGACATAGAGTAGCCAAAATAATGTAAAAGAAAAGCAAACTTTGAAGATCCACACTACTATTGCCACAGTAATGAAGATGGTGGAGAACTTAGAGCTAAGTATATACAAAGAGATCACTGGAACAGAACAGAATTAGCAACAGACCTATATATGCAGTCAAAGGATTTTCAAGAAGGGCACCAAAGCAATTCAACAGGAAGAAAAGACTTTTAAATAAATGGTGCTGAAAGAACTGGATCTCAATGGAAAAACGAACATGGACCCCTATTCTCCTTGTGTACACAAACACTAATTTGAATTTTAAAATATTTTTTAAGATGGATCAACATCTTAAAGTAAAATCCAGAGAGATTCTTCAAAAAGTTAACACAGAATTATCATATGACCCAGCAAGTTCACTCCTATACATATATCCAAAAGAACTGAACACAGGGACTGAATTACTTATACATAAAGGTTCATATTCATAGCAGCATTACTGTCAATAGCCAAAAGGTGAAAACAACCCAAGTGTCCATCAAGTGATGAACAGATAAACAAAATGTGGTATACACGTGGGAAGTGAATGTGGCTCAACTGACAGAGCGTCCGTCTACCACATGGAGGGTCCAAGTTTTGATCCCCAGGGCCTCCTGACCTGTGTGGTAAGCTGGCTCACGCGCAGTGCTGCTGCACACAAGGAGTGCCATGCCATGCATAGGGGTGCCCCAGGTGCAAGGAGTGCTGCCCTGCGTGAAAAAAGCGCAGCCCACCCAGGAATGATGCTACATACATGGAGAGCTGACGCAGCAAGATGATGCAACAAAAAAAAGACGCAGTTTCCCAGTGCTGCTGGATAATGCAAGCAGATGCAGAACACATAGCGAATGGACACAGAAAGCAGACAATGGGAAAGGGAAAGGAAAAGAGGAAAAAAACTTTTAAAAAATGTGGTATATAATTAAAATGGAATACTAGTCATAAAAAGGAATGAGATTTTGATGGATGTGGCAACACAGATCAATCTTGAAAACACGCTAAGTAAAATAAACTAGATACAAAAGGACAAATATTGTATAACTCCATTTATATGAAACAACTAGAATAAGTCAGAATCACAAAGTTAAGTAGTTAACAGTGGCTTAAGGAGAAGGGGAAATGGAGTTATGGCTTCATGGGTATATAGTTTCAGTTTGGAGAGATGCTATCTATTTTAGAAATAGTGGTGAATGCTGCACAACACTGTAAGTGTAATTAATGTCACTGAATTGTACACTTAAAATGCTTAAAACAGCATATTTTTCTTAAATGTATTTTACTAAAATTTTTATTTCCAGAGACTGTCTTCATGACCTTGAGGTAGCCAAAAATTTCTTAAGACTGGAAACAAACAGAACGAAACATAAGCAAAAATATAAAAAAACTGGACTTTATAAAAATTAAAAATTTCTTTCCAACAAATGATACTATTAAGAAAACAAATAGGCAAACCTCAGGTTGAGAAAAAGATATTTGCAGTACACAAATCTAAGAATTGATATTCAGATTATATAAAGAAGTCCTACAAACTAGCAAAATAAAAGAGGCAAAAGACTTATTATTAAACAATTCAAAAAATTAATTAAGTGGCCAATAATAAGCATATGAAGAGGTGAGACTCAAGATGGCCACATAGTAGGAAGCTTTAGCAATCACTTTTTGCAGCTAATCAGTCAGGTCCTTTCCAAATCAATAGTTTGGAGGACTCTAGAGACCAGAAGAACAGAGTGTACCATCCAGGGAAGAGTGGGAAGAGGAGATTGACAATCTGAGGTGAAGATTCCTGAGTAAATTTCTCCATGTTGCAGAGGTACTTGAGGAAAGCTCCCTTTCCCAAAAGCAGGGGAGAGAAGTGGCCTGGCACAAACTACAGCTGTTGATTTGCAAATTCCGCTAGCCTGATTCCAATCTTGAACAATGCCGAGGTTTAAACCTGATCAAGTCAGAATGAATCAGCAGTCTTTGTGCTGTCTCCTTCCCCAGGAGTGGAAGCAGGGAAGCAGGGAAAACATACCAGACCCCTGGGAAGGTAAGGATCAGATTCAGGTGTGCTGAACTGCTTACGCTCCTATATGCAGCAGGAGTGGTAATTCGGTGCAATTTGAACACTTTCTCAGTGCAGAGCAGGCAGATTCACCTCGTCCACCTCGAAAGTCTGCTGCGTACTAGGCCCCAATTCACCCCCGGAAAGAAAGGAAGTAAGCACTCTCTCAAGTGCAGTGCAGGCAGATTCACCCCACCCACCTTAAAGGGCTGTAGCACTCTTGGTCCTAAAAGCCCCAGAAGGAAGGACACAATTTCTCTTGGGCAGCGCAGACAAATTCAGCATACCCACCTTAATGGGCTACTATACTCTCATCACCAACGCACCCCATGAAAGAGAGGAACCTCTAGTAGTCTGATCATTCTTTCTACATATTACAGTTAGATCACCCCACCCACCTGGGGGCAAGGGGGTCACAAGGCATGACAGCTGATCAGAGAACTCAGATGTTAAGGGCCGAGAGCTGTGCAAAAGTTTCATCCTGGATATGCTGACAACCTCAGCCTCAACCACAACTCTAAGTCAGCTGAGAATGAAAGGCACAGAAAAACCTTAGGGTAGACAGAAACAACTGAATAAAGAGTGCTACCTGCTGGGTACTTAGGAAAGTATATATAAGCGGAAAAGTCAAGAGAAGACTGGAGGCCTTTAAGTCTCCTCTCCAGAGCACACTGGAATTGATCTACACCACCTTAATAGTTCCCCCCGGGCCTGTTCTGACTGATGAACTGAAACTGGGAAGACTGACGCCAGAGGGACACTCCAACCAAAACTAGTGCTCCAGGAAATAGTGACGAAAGAAAACAAAGAGTATTAAAAAAATACAGAGGCAAATAAAAAAACAAACACAACAAACAATAAGCAAACAGATGAGAGAGCCAACATGGCTCAGTGGTTGAGTGCCAGCCTCCCACATGAGGTCCTGGGTTCAATCTCTGGTCCCAGTATCTCAAAACAAACAAACGAACAAACAAACAGAACCTAACATTCGCAGAGGAGGAACAAGGGAAGTTTTAGCAAAAGGCCAACGAATAAGAAAGCCAAAGGCTTTCTGGATAGAACACTGTGATGGTTAAGCTCATGTCAACAGCTAACTGTAATACAATGGCATTTATGGACTTTAGTCACCACTGACTTTACTGCAGCAGTAAATCAGACTGCTGATTACAATTCCATCAGTCAGGGATATTACCACCAGCAATGAGTGACACTTTATCCAATCAGTTGAATGCCTTAAAAGGGGAAGTGATTCCAGCATTGAGTGAGAATTTCCCAGCTCATCTTTGGACAGCCAACATCTCCCAGAACTCACCAAGGACCTTCACTAGATTTTCATTGGAGCCCCTGGTTTCAGGCTGCCTGCAGAACCTGGACTTGTGCATCCCTATGGTCACGTGAGAGACTCTGATAAAATCTCTTACTATTAACAGATATCTCTTGTTGATTCTGTTTCCCTAGAGAGCCCTGACTAATACAAATAGCAATACTATGATAATTGAACTATGCCTCACAGACCTATATAGACCAGTGCATACTAAAACAGCAGGATATACATTCTTCTCAAGTGCTCATGGATCTTTCTCCAGGATATAATTATGTTAGGTGACAAAACAAGTCTCGATAAATTTTAAAATATTGAAATTATACAAAGGACTGTCTCTGCTGATGATGGAATCAAGATGGAAATCAGTAATAGGTGGAGACAAGGAAAACACAAATACGTGGACGTTTAAAGAACACAGTCTTAAGCAATCAGTGGGTCAATGGAGAAATTGCAAATGAGTAAATATCTCAAGATGGATTAAAACAGGAACACAACATGTTAAAACCTATGGGATGCAGTGAAGATAGTGCTTAGTTGGAAATTTATCAGTCCTCAATGTTTACATCAAAAAAGAAGAGTGAAAATCAAAGACCTAACTGAATACCTGCAGAAACTGGGGGAAAAAAGGCAATCTAATCCCAAAGTAAGCAGAAGGAATGAAATAACAAAGATTAGAGCAGAAATAAATGAAATTGAGAAAAAATAAAAATCAAAACAGAAAGTTGGTTCTTTGAGATCAATAAAATCTACAAATAATTAGCTGGACTGACAAAAGAAAAAAGAGAAAAGAGAAATAAAATCAGAAATGAAGGGGGGCCATTAGTACTAATGTCACAGAAATAAAATGTATCATGAGAGGATACTATAAACAAATGTATACCAACAAACCAGGTGAAATGGACAAATTTCTAGAAACACATGTACCGCCTACACTCACCCTAGAAGAAAAAGACCTCAAGAAACTGATTACAAGGGATTGAAACAGTCATCAAAAACCTCCCAAAAATAAAAAACCCAGGACCAGATGGCATCACAGATGAATTCTACCAATAGAACAGGAGGAAATGCTGCCAAATTTATTCTATGAAGCTATATTTGTAAGCCAAAGGGGTACTGATACAAAGTACCAGAAATCTGGTGGCTTTTACAAAGGGTATTTATTTGGGGTAGAAGCTTACAGTTACAAGGCCCTAAAGAGTCCAAATCAAGGTTACTTCCTCATCAAACTCTGTTGCCATGTGTTGAAGCAAGATGGTGGGCGATATCTGAGAGAGTTTAGTCTTCCTCTTTTCTCCTATTACTCGATGGGCCCAGCTTTTCAGCTGCTCTATCCTCTTCAGCTGCAAACTATCAAGTGAATCATTCATATCTCTTCTGTGTCTGTATCTTCTCATGTGTGTCTACTTCTATGTTCTCCTTGATTGAGTGCCCCTTTATATAGCCCACAAAGGGGGCGGGGATTCAAACTGAGTTGCATGGGACCTTCACAAAGTTAAATACTTTTGATCTTCAAAAGACTTTGTCAAGAAAGTAAAAAGGCAGCCTACTTTTTGGAAGAAAATATTTGGAAACCACATATCCAATAAGGGTTTGATATCATGTTACATAAAGAGACCATACAATTCAATAATGAAAAGACAAGCAACCCAATAAAAAATGGGCAAAAGACTTCAAGCTTTTTTCCAAAGAAGAAATTCAAATGGCTAAAAAGCACATGAAAAAATGTTCAACATCATTAAGGAAATGCAGATCAAAACTAAACTGAGATATCACTTCACACCTCATAAAATGCCCATTATTAAAAAGACAGAGGGGAGCCAGTATAACTCAGTGGTTGAGTGCTAACTTCGACATACAAGATTCTGAGTTCAAATTCCTGCCCTGGTACCCAAAAACAAAAAACAAAAAACAAAAAAAGCAGAAAATTAAGTGCTGAAAAGCTATGAAAAAAACAGGAACACTCCCTCACTGTTGGTGGGGATGTAGACTAGTGCAGCCTCTATGGAAGATGGTTTAGCCATTCCTGAAGAAACTAAATACAGAACTGCCATGTCAGCAATCCTTTACTAATATATTCAGAAGAACTGAAAATGAGGATGTAACTGACATTTGCACACTGATGTTCAGTGACACTATTCACAATGGCTAAAATATGGAAAAAACACAAGTGTCCTTAAACTGATGAGTGGATAAACAAGATGCGGTATATACATACAATGGAATCAATTCAGCTACATGAAGAAATGAAATCAGGATGCATATGACAACATGGACTTGAGAATATTATGTTGAGGGAAATAAGCCAGAAACTAAAGGACAAATATTGTATAAGCTCACTAACATGAACTAAATATGATGAGTAAGGGTAAGGTGGTAAACTCTAGATATAGGTTATTAGGACATAGACTGTGGGTTGAGAATGGGAGCCAATGCTTAACGTATGTAGAATTTTTAATAAGGTTTACTGTAAAAGTGTGGAAATGAATAGAGTTGGTGGTAATACATTATAATAATTCTGAGGACAACAATAGGGGGTATAATGGGAGATGAGTTTTTTTCCTTCTGGAGTAATGAAAACATTCTAAAATTGAGTGAGGTGATAACAGCGTAACTCTGGGATGAAAATGAAAGCCACTGAATATACACTTTGAATTGGACTGTACAAATCATGGGACTCTATAACACAATGAATCCTGTGGTAGAAGAGAGACTGTGTTAACAGAACAAATATGAGAAGGTTTTCTCACAAACTATAAGAAGAATACAATACTAATACAGGCAGTTAGTAATCGGGTGGGTTGGGGAAAAATACACCAAATATAAGATACTGGCTATAGGTTGTAGTAATATTTTGACAATGCTCTTTCATAGTTGCTAACAACTGGTTCACAACAATGCAAGGTGTTGATAGTAAGATGACATACTGGAGGCTTATATGATGATCTGCATGTTCTGTAAGTTCACAACTTTTACTAAACACTTACTGTTTATGTGTGTCCATATATAAACATCAGTAAAAAAATAATAAGCATGTGAAAAGCTGTTCAACATTACCAGTCATCTGAAAAATGCAAATTTAAATTAACAATATAGTATTTCAAGCCACTAGAGTGGCCAAAATAAAAAAAGACTATCAATACTAAATGTTATTAAGGATGTAGAATAACCAAAACCTTCATATATTGATCCTGGGAGTGTGAAAAGGTTCAACCAGTTTGAAAAACAATTTGACTTTTTTTTTAAAGAAGATTTACCACTTGACCCAGTAATTCCACTCTAGATACGAGCCCAAGGGGATTTAATATACACTCACATACATACATACACACAAACTCATACAATAAAGTTCACAAGAATCTTATTCATAATTATCTATCAATGAGAGAATGGATGAATAAATTGTGTTATGTTTACAGAAACTACTGACAACATGAAAACATGACAACATGAAAAAATCCCTTATGTTCACGAAAAGCCAAACACACACATGTGAGCACGGGCACGCGCACACACACACACACACACACACACTTACACAAAATGGGTAACTTGCAGGAAGATGATTAGAGAGACAAGACTTACTTCTTTTCCACAATAGAGGACAGGCAAAAACAGACTGGAAAAAAATGTTCTAGGGTTTAGGACACCAGGGGAAGGCTAGACACCACTCAGAAGACAGAGGGGCAAAGGTACAGAATCTCAATGAGATGTTTTTGGATATTCAGGTGTGCTTTCCCTTCCAAATAAATTTGGTAATTGGCTATTGTATTTCTGTAAAGTAGGCTGTTGGAGTTTTGATTGCTATTGCATTTAATCTATAAATCACTTTGAAAGGACTGTCATCTTCATATTATTTAGTTTTCCAATCCATGAACCTGGAATGTCTCCATTTGTTTAGGTCTTTGATTTCTTTTAGCAGTGTTTTGTAGTTTTCTGTATACAGGTCGTGTAATCTCGGGTTAAAGTGATTCCTAGGTATTTGAGAGTTTTTGTTGCTATTGTAAATTGAATTTTTTCTCGATTTCCTTCTCAGATTGCTCAATATTAGCATACAAAGTCATTACTGATTTTTGCATGTTTTTTTAAATTTTTTAATTATTATTTTATTTTATTTTTTTTATTATTTTATTTTTTTTTATATTTTATGATTTTTGCATGTTGATCTTGAATCCTGCCACTTTGCTGAACTTGTTAATTTAGTAACTCAGGTTGCTTTGTCCTAGACATTTTGGATTTTCTAAATCTAGGATCATGTCATCTGTGAACGGTGACAGTTTTACTCCCTCATTTCCTATTTAGATGCCTTTGATGTTTTTTTCTTGACTGTTCTGGCTAGAACTTCTAGTAAATGTTGAGTAACAGTGGTGACAGTGGATATCCTTGTCTGATAGAACATCTTGTAAATTAACAATTTGTTCAGTTTCAACTAAATAGGATGAATACACAGGAGGTAAACTCTAGAGTATGTTACTAGGAGGTAGAATATGAGTTGAAAATGGGAGCTAATGCTTAATGTATGCAGAATTTTAATAAGGCTTATTGTAAAGTAAATGTGGAAATGAAGAGTTGATGGTGATATATTACAGTGGGTTTAGCTAACACTGCTGATTTATAAAAGTAATTGTAGCTGAAAGGGGAAGTCTGTGGACATAAATGTCAGCTGAACGAAAGCTAGAGAACATCTAAGGAATGTGTAACAGTGATTTCAGTGGTGTATGAAAACTGTGGTTAATAATATAAATATAAGATGTTCTTTTCCAAAGTGTTAATATCATCCATCCGTACACAGGAACATTACAACTATGTAACTTATGGACAATAGTTAATAGTAATATTTTTGCAGTACTGGAAAGGAAGATATATTAGTTCTAATGGACAACAATAGGGTAACAATAGCAGTAAGAGATTTTTCCTTTTGGAGTAATAAAAATGTTCTAAAACTGAATGAGATGATGATAGCACAACTATGTGGTGAAAACAAAAGGCACTGAGTGTACACACTAAATGGACTATACAAGGCATGGGACTATATAACACAGGGAATCCAATGGTGCAAGGTAGACTGTGGTTAACAGAATATAAGAACGTTTGCTCATGAACAACCAATATACAAGACTAATACAGGATGCTAACAATCAGATGGTTTGTGGGAAAAACACACCAAATACAAGATACGGCTATAGTCAGTAGTAATATTTTGATGATGTTATATAATTTGTAAGAAATGTTTCTCAAAAATGCAAAGTGTTTGTTGTGGGGTGACGTACAGGAGCCCAGTATGATGACACGTTTGTTCTGTAAGTTCACAAATATTACTACATACTTACTGTATATGTATGTGCATGTACGAATGATATACTTCAATAAAAATTTATTTTTAAAAATTCCATTTGCCTTTTTTCCAGAAAAGTAAAATTAGCAAATTTATATGGAAGAGGCCCCAAAATGGCCAAAAACATCTTGAAAAAGATTAATTTGGAGGACTCACATTACCTGATTTTAGAGCATTTTACAAAGGTACACTGGCCAAAACTGCACAATATAGGCACAAGGATAGACATACTGACCAATGGGACTGAAGTGAGAGTTAAGAAATATACCTTCTCCTTTACAGTCAATTAATTTTTGACAAGGCTACCAAGTCCACTCAACTGTGAGAGAATAATTTCTTCAACAAATGGTGCTGGAATTACTGGATATTCATTTGCAAACGAAAGAAAGAGAATTCCAATCTCAAAACGTATACAAAATTAACTCAAGATGGATCAAAGACCTAAATATAAGAGCCAGGACCATAAAACTAGAAAATAATGTAGGGAGGCATTTATGAGGTCTGATGGCAGGCAATGGTTTCATAACCTTTACAAAGTACAAGCAATGAAAGAAAAATTAGATAAACTGAACTCCTCAAAATTAACTTTTGTGCTTCAAAGGAGTTTGTAAAGAAAGTGAAAAGGCAGCTTACTCAGTGGGAGAAAACTACATTTCAGGTAAGTGTCTAACACCCAGCATATATAAAGAAATTCCACACGTCAATAACTAAAGTTAAAAAATGGGCTAAAGACTTGAACAGGCACTTCTAAAGAGGAAATACATACGGTAATTATTAAAGGGTAGAGTTTGTCTGTTTTTTGGTCATGTTTATTATTACTGGAGTAGTGAAAATGCTCTAATATTGACTGAAGTAACGAGTGCATAACTCCATGATTACCAAATACCACTGATTGTAGTCTTTGGATGGAGTACATGCTTTATGAATATGAATCAATAAAATTGATTTAAAAAACCACTACAATGAGATATCATTTCATACCTACCAGACTGCCGGCTATTAAAAAAAACAACAACAGAAATCTCCACATGTTGGAGAGGATGTGGAGTGACAGAAACATTCATTTACTGCTGGTGGCAATGTACAATGATGCAGCCACTGTGGAGAACAGTTCCTTAGGAAGCGATGTATAGAAATGCCATATGTACAGAACTGTCCATGTAGAGAATACCGCGACTAGGTAAATACCCAGAAGATCTGAGAGCAGGGACAGAGAATTAGATATATGACCACTTATGTTCATTGCGGCATTATTCTCATTAGCCAAAAGATGGAAGTAACCTGTGTTCATCAACTGATGAATGAATAAACAAGATGTGGTATATTCATACAATGGAATATTATTCAGCTGAAAAAAGGAATCAAGTACTGATGCATGCAACAACATGGATCAACCTTGAGGACCCTATGTTGAGTGAAATAAACCAGACACAAAAGCACAAATATTGTAGGATCTCACTGACAGGAACTAAGTATAGAGTAGACTAATGGAGGTCTAGTCTGTAAGACAGGTTACCAGGTGACAGAATGGTAGTAAAGCAATGGTAAGCTGATGCTTAATATTGCAGAATTTATAATTATGTTGACTGTAATGGTTTGGAAATGGACAGAGGTGATGGTAGTGCATTGGTATGACTGAAATTAACAGCACCTAAGTATGTGAGTGTGTGAATGTGATTAAGGGGAAGTTTTGGGTTGGGTATCATTCTACAAGGAAAGCTAGAGCAATAAATGTGGGATTGTATAACACAATAAACCCTGTGATGGCTAAGGACTGGATTGTGATTAATAATACAAACGTAAGAATGTTCTTTCAGAATCTATAACAAAGTTTTGTCCTTAGTACAGGGTGTGCCAGGTTGATAGCATAAGGGTACGGGGGGGGGAAGAAATGTACCTAAAGCAAAATATAGACTATAGTTAACAGTAATATTTCAACGTTCTTGCATTAAGTGTTACAACAGTACCACAACAATGTTAAGTATCAAAAATAAGAGACGGGGAGATTGAAAACATTACATTTATTCTTAGAAAAATGTTATATGTCACAGAAAAAAAAAAAACGAAAAAAAATAAACACAAGAGAATACTTTACATGAGAAACAAGGCATGTATTTATGTTCTACTTGTCAATTAGCATATCTCTGATAAGAAGATAGAGGTAGGAATAAGGTCATGTATCCGACAGTGCCTTTTGAACTTCTTGAAATTTACATAGCTAAAGACTTCTATGGGATATAAATTTATCCTTGTATATGGTACATAGGATATGTTTTCCGGATAGACAGAAGCCTACAGTAGCTAACAAAATATTAAATTTCCTTCCTGGGGAAGTCTTGCTACTTCCTCAAGTAAGATGGCAAAAAGTTCTGGAACACTAAAAAAAAGCCTAATTATAATTAACGCCTAAGAGTTGCCTCCTGAAAAATTCCTTTTTACTCAAATGTGGCCTCCCTCTAAGTCGAACTCTGCAAATAAACTACCTTCCCCGACCCAACATAGGATGTGACTCCTGGGAATGAGCCTCCCTGGAACTGAGGGATCATTACTGTTGAGAAATAAAAAGCATAACCTTACAAAAATACCTAATAAGTCACTCCTGCCTCTGCTTCTGTAAATCAGCCTGTGAAAACATGGTCAAGCAGGAAGATATCTAACATGTAATTCCTGCCCCCGCAACTGTAAATCAGCCTCCTAAAGCACAGCCTTGCAGCTGCATTCTGCTTCTGTAACCCTGCTTGCAAAATTTTGCCTAGCAATGAGTCAGCCAATGAGCAAAAATTATGCTGATCCCACCTGAAATCCTATATAAACTTATGAAGACTGAAACACGGGGCTCAGAATTTGGAGACTGACTCTACTCTGGGCCCACGCATAATAAATCTGTTCTTCCATGTCTCCTAAGAGCCAGTTTCGGGTTTTTCTGCGGTTCAAAACTCCTGGCTTTGCTGCAACATTACCAAGCATTAATCAGCAATGCATTTGGAAAAATACCTTGACCAAAAGAGGGAAATATTAAATAAAAGAGAGATTTTCATAGCTAAAAGATCTCAGAGTTGGGAGGTCATTCTTGAGGTTAAACTTATGCAGGTCTCAGCAAGAATTCACAAACTGTCACAATAAGCAAAGCCTCAAATAAAAGTGCTCCTGTGGGCCCCAAGGATGTCCAGACACCACAGGTAAGGTACAGAACTTTAGGAAATCAATTGCTCCTTGGCTGGCCCTATCTGGAAATATACAAAAATCTATTTCCCCAGTATAATTTAGTTATATTCATTTATAAATCCCCTAATCATGATTCTTCTACTCCTTTTATCTGAACCTGTAATTTATCAATTTACATGTTAAGTATATTTCTCAGAGACTTAATTCTCCATATGTGATTGAGCCCTGAAACCCAACAGTGTTACGGCCAACTCTTACCAGCCAGCTCTTCAGACTTGCCCTGGACAACTAGCAAAACAATGACTGATAAACCAGCCATCCCAAAAACAAGGAGTATCTTCAACTGCAAGCAAAACAATTCCACTCCTCTGCCCCATAATATCTATATCCCTTATCAGCCTGAAGCAGAGAGGACATCATCCCAAATCCTTCAATATTGAGGAAAGAACAAAAATAAGGGGGGGAGTGTAACCATGGACCAAAGCAGATTTGTTATTGTAGTTATTTTATGTTTTAACTGAGTAACTTGTACCACTGATGTAAAAAAAAAATTTTTTATTTAATAAAAAAATTCCTAAGAATTACCTCCTGAGAGCCTCCATGTTGTTCAAATGTGGCCACTCTCTAAACCAAACTCAGCATGTAAATGCATTACCTTCCCCCCAGTGTGGGACATGACTCCTGGGGAAGAGCTTCCCTGGTGCCGAGGGCTTTCTAACAAGCACCAACTGGTGAAGCAACTAGACAGACACTGAAAAAAACGGAAACGGTAAAGACAAATGAGTTTATATGGCTAAAACCTTTCAAAGTACATTGGAAGGCCATCAGAAGGGTTGCACTTATGCGTATCTCAGCAGGATCTCAGACACAGCCAAAGTAGATACAACCCAAAGTAGTGGTGCTCCTGAAGCTACGGACACACTCAGGTCCTACGGTCATAACAAATGGCTCTTGAGTTCAGTGCCTTGCCAGTGGGCCCTACTTTGGAATCTGTGTTCCTGAGTGTGATGGAGGTGGACTCAGATGTGACCTCTCTACACATGCCTCTTCTGTCATTTTTACTGAATTGTGGTTGGCACTGGGGTTGGTGTATGCTTGGAGACTTGAATCTCTGGACTGTGTGCTGGCTGGGCCCCAAGACTCAGCAGAGTTGCAGCACCTACTCTCCAGTTTGTTGGACATGCACATGTCAGATAACAGGGAGGTGGGGATGGTCAACCATCACACTAGGGAACCGAGAGTCTATAACTGCAAGCAGGAGAATCCCCCCCATCAGCCATGCGGGATCTATGCCCCCTCTCAAATTATAGGCAGAGTGGGCATCACCATCACGGGGTCGTCAGGATGGAAGAACAAAATATGGATTAGAGTGGACTTACCGGTATTCTACTATAGAATTGACTCCAGCAATGGAAGAAACTGTATCACTGATGTGGAGACAGTGGCCATGGGAGTTGCTGAGGGCAGGGAGAGGAAAGAGGAGGTGTGATATGGGGGCATTTTTAGGACTTGGAGTTATCCTGAATGCAGTGACAGATGCAGGACATCATATATCCTGCCATAACCCACTGAATGGACTGGGAAAGAATGGCGTATATGGGATCCTTTCAGATTTTTTAATGTAATATTTTGTATGACCTATGTATCTTTAAAAACATTTTTAAAATCTAGAAAAAACAAAGTAAAGGTCACGAAGTGTCAAACATGAGGGTATAATGAAACCACAAATCACTGTATAAATCATCTCTTCTAAGATTTAAAAAAAGAACTAAAACACAGGATAACAAAACTACATAAATTAAAAGAGAAAACATATGTCAGAATCTAAATTTGATGAACAGGAATGGATAAGAATTCAACAAACAACAATTAAAATAATATTTAGAATGAGAAAAATACTCAAAAGAATTTAGAGGAAAGAAAATTGAAGTAGAAAAAAGACAACTTTTTAAACCCAAATATATTAATACAATAAGATGTTAATATAGTAAATGTTTCAATTAAAATACAAATATTGTCAAAATGGTTTAAAAATTATCCAGTTACACACTGTTTAAAAGAGACATCTAAAATATAAAGTTATTATAAGCCTGGAAATGAAAAGAAGATATATATGGCAAAAATTATAAAAAAAAAAAAAATGAAAAGAAAGTTGGCTTAAATGTATTAAATGGCTCAATGCAGAAAGGCTTACAAGAGAAAAATAAGGTGAAAAGGAAAAGAGGTATAATTCAAGAAAAAGCTGTTTATATGTTATATTAAAGCCTCAAAAACATATAAAACTACCACTACAGCTCTAAGAAAGTCAAGCAGACAACTCAGTAACTAAAAGACTGAATAGCAAGTTATTCACTGAATCAAAACAGCATTTCCTAACAATTTAAAATTTATGCATGCTTGGCGCAATAGCCTATCTCAGAAACTGGCATCAATATCTGGCTACAGAACAATGAAATTATCAAACAATCATTAAAAGATAACCAGAAAAACATCTCAAGAACAGAAATTAAAAGAAATACATTCTGAAGAACTCACATGTCAAAAAGCCAGTATAATATTCAATAATATTTAGAAATGAAATATAAGGAAAATATTACCTTGTAATTCTTTGGGATGTGATGTGCACCCAACATAAGGAACTAAAAGGATACAGCCCGAAAAAGTACACAGGAAAAAAAAAAAAAAAAGAAAATGTATCATAAAGTGATTCATTCAAAGCAAGAGATTTAAAAAAAAACCAAAACAACAAAATTGACAAAATCATAGCAGGATTTATTATTAAATAAAAGCAACAAAAAAACACTAGGAATGAAAATGTAATTAAAATTATAGCATTACAAATATAATAAAAGCATATTATGAACTTTGACTTACACATTTTAAAATTTCGATGGGATAAATTCCTAAACAAATTTCATTTACAACAATGAAATACAAAACCTAATGCTCTATGACCTTCAAAGGAACTGGAACAACAGCTTTAAAACTCTCCACAAAGAAAACTGAAGGCCCAAGTAGTTTTTCCAGGTACCACTTCCTTTTAAGGAACAAATGATTCTACATTTATAAGGAACAATGACTGTTCATATGCAAAGCACTCCAGTGTTTAGAGGAATATTCTTTTTTGAAGTTAGTTAGTTTTAACCTGATAAGCAAAAGAAATATTTCAGGTCAAATTCACTAAAATATAATCACACATACACAGGTCAAATTCACTAAAATATAATCACACACACACACACACACGGCAGCAGTACCAAACTGATAATGCGAATTTAAACTTACAAAATCAGTTAGTTTGATTCACACTAACATATAAATAAGAAAATCGTATTATTCATCATTCAATTAACAAACAGTATCAAGTACCTATGATAGACCAAGTATCATTAAAGGTGCTAGAAATACACCAATAAATAGGTATGAAAGTATATGCTGAAAAAAAATCACTTGTTAATAACCTACACCTAGCCATAAGAAAAACTCGTAAACTAGGAAAAGGGAGCTTTCTTGACCTGAATACAACTATCTATCTGGTTTGGGGATATGGTAGAGTTCTTTGTATGGGTTTTGTAACCCAGGATTAAGAATTAGTAAAAAGAATAATTATGATTACAAAGTCATTATATAGATGCCTTTATATTATAAAATAACCAAAGGTTAATATCTGAAATTTCTGAAATTGGCTGGATTTAGCCTAGACCTTCTGACCTTCTATTAAGTGACGGTCATTCTAAACATCCATTTATGGTTGCTCTAGACTCTAGACCTTTGCTTATACTTATTATTATGATGATAATTCTAAACTGACCCTTGTTTATGGTTCTATCAAAACTAGGCTCAGACTTGTATGCTTACTATTGTTATGGCAACCACTCCACCCTCCTGTTTAATATCCACTTGGAAAACCTTGTAATAACCTTTACTCTGTACTTTATCCCAAAACCTTGTGACCCACCCTTGTTTGGTGCCCACCCCCATCCTGTTCAACCCTTTATGGTTTATTAATGAAGAAAACCTGTGTCAGCTCTAACCCAATTACTCCATAGAATCTTGATGTTATAAAATATTAGAATTTCCGCAGATCCAGGAGGCAGTTTTGAGCCATTAGGCCACTGTGTTCCTTTGTTTGCAGAAACAAATTCTTTCTCTTCTGAAACCCCAGTGCTCAGAAATTGGTCTTTAGGGTGCATAAGGGAAAAAGAAGCTACATTTGCTTGGTATCAACTTGGTATTATTTCTGCAACTGTTCTGTAAGTTGAAATTATTTCAAATTTAAAAAAGACTAACTTGCCCCCAAAAAGCTTTCCAGCAAACACAAAACTTAATTCAGTACTCTATTCAATAATACTGAAACTCCCAGTAGGCAAAGAAAAAAAGTAACAAAAGTGTGTACGATGCAAGGGGGGTTATAAAGTTATAGATGCATTTCTTTATACAGGTAATAAAATTGTCTATGAAGAAAATCCAAAAACTAAACATAAACTAAGAGAATCAATTACACACTTTAGCAAGCTTGCTGGACCCAAACTCAATATACAAAGCAGTTAGGGAAAACCTGAAATTTCTGAAATTATACCATATGTACTAGTACCAAAAATAGAGATCTTGGGAATAAATTTTTTTAAAAAAACTTTTTTAACAAAAAAAACTTTTTTCTTTTTTGCAGGTGCTTATAAAACTTTATTGAAAAGCATAAATGATGGAAGTAAATGGAGAAATAATTTGATTAGGAATTCTAAGATTCAGGGGCATAAAATGCTAATATTCCCAAGATATTAAGAAAGATTCAACACAATTTGAAAATAAAATCCCAGATGTAGAACTTGATAAGTTGACTCTAAAATATATATGGAGCAGCAATCTGCTAAGAACAGCTATGGCATTCCTGAAAATGAATGGATGGAGACACATTCCTCTACAAGTTAATTAGAAATCTCTAAATTATAAACTGTTAAAATAATTAAGCTTTGGTACCCCTGTACTGTCGCAGGGATAGGCATTTTGACCCAGAAAAAAGAATATTCCTGCATATATAGAATATGTAATTTATGGCATAGATGACATTTCACATGGGAAAAACAAAGATGGACCTGAACCTTTATGAATACCACACATCAAAAGCAATTCCAAAGGGATTAAGCAATTAAATGTGAAGACCAAAACTAAAAGTAAAAAAGAAACAATGCAGAGCAGTTTTAATCTTACATAAAAAACCCATCCAAAAATGAAAGAATTGATAAATTGGACTACATTGACAAGAATTTATCAAGACAACACAGAATGAAAAAGATACAAATTGGAAGATATCTGCATCATAAATACAACAGAAGATTAGGAATGCAATTATTATAAAACAAAAGTCCTTAAATAGGAAAAAGACAAATCTATAGAATGCACAAAATTGTGGTATATGTGTTTTCACTGTAATGTGCATCAACATGGATCAATTAAAAGGTATGTGAACCAAAAAGGAAGTCCCCCCAAATATTTACAGGTATGATTCCATTAACAAATTAAGAAATGCATTTTTGGGGAAACATGCAAGCAGTAAAATCCATAAACAAAAAAAGGGGAAGCGGATGTGTCAAGCAGTTTGGTGCCACCTACCAAATAGGAGGTCCGCGTTGGGTTCCCAATGCCTCCTAAAAAAGAGCAACAAGATAGTAAGCTGACTAAGCAATAAGATGAAGCAATGAAGAGACACAATGAGAAAGCACAATGAGAGAACGAATAATCAGGAGAGGAGGTGGATTCAAGTGCCTCCCTCCCACATGGGAAGTCCCAGGTTCCTCTATATCTCCTAAAAAGATGAGTACACAGCGAGCACAAACAACCGGGGGTGGGGGGAGGGGAGAGTTTAGAAAGAAATAAAAATCTTAAAAACTAATGGGAGCAAGGAAGATAGTTTTTTTAAAATGTCACAAATTTTAGGGGGTTAATAATCCCTTCCTTGGCCTGGTTTGTGGATTCGGTTTATTGTTGCAACCTTTTAATTGTACATATACAAGTTAATAATTTATTTGGCGTATGTGTTGTTTACCCAAAAAAAAAATCTGAAAAGGATAATCGGAAAACATAAACCAAGAAGGTATATATCAATGCGAAATGTCAGTTATCAAAATAGTAATGGATTAACTCTCAAGCTAAATAACAGAATGGTGAATTCAATTTTAAAAATCAGTTACAGGCATTTTAAACAAGGGTCAACTAAAATTTAAAAATGAGCACACCGAAAGGTTAAAGTTCAGGAATAAAAGTTATTCCAGGCAAATGCTAACAAGAAGAAATGAGTGTGCCTACATTACTATCAAACAAAAATAACAGCAAACAAATGTGTATTATCCTCGCGGTCTCCAATTCCTGCCTAGCTTTTGAACTCAGTTCGGCCAGGATTTTCCGCCCCCATCCCAAGCACTCAGCTCTCTGAGGGCACCAGTGCCTCCTAAGTCCCTAAATACGGTGGTCCTCGAGTCCCCAGCGTTTCAAAGTGCTTGTCGCAGGGTCTAAAACACTACTGTCGTGGATGCCTGTCTACGCGATCTACCCCTCACCCCCACGCCCTTTACTTCTCCCTGCCTCGTAGGCCTCTTGCATCCTCGGGAAAGCCGGGGGTGATGGGGTTAAAGTGAGGAACGCGGGGCTTACAAGAATGGGGGGCAGAACCAGGTAAGCGGAAATCACGGAGCCGCCGCCGAAGGGCCGAGAAGGTCCCAGTCTGCTAGTGGGGAGCAGAGTGGGGGAGATGAGTGGGGTGGGAGCTAACAACACCGCAAAACATTGTGCAGCGTACCACTCCTCTGCCCATGTGTCTCGCAGCAACCGCCTCACGAAAGTAATGGCTTCCGCTTCACTTCCGACTCCCAAATCTCGCGCAATTTCATTGACAGCCTCTGACCCGGAAACAGGGAGCGAAGGTGCTTCGGGGAAACGTAGTTCTCAAGCTTAGGCGGCTACAGCGGCAGTGCACTGGTGGACTCTGACCGTCCGGCGCATTCCCCGACTTTTAATTGCTCTAGTGCTCCAGGTTTCCTCCGTGAGGCTTTTTATCGTTCGGTAATCATTCACTCTGTGGTAGAAGAAAATCTCACCGCTTTAAAAACTGTTTCTCAAATGTCCATCCATAGCCCACATCTCTACCCTGGCAGATTCGTAGGCAACTACATATGACTCGTTCCCCACTTGGATGTTTTATACACATTTTAAAATGACACAAATCGAACTCTTGACTTCACATTCTGAACCTCAAATAATAGCAATCCCATCGTTCCACTTGTCCAGTTTAAACATTGGCAACGCCCTCGACCCTTTTATTGGCCCAACACTCATATTTGATCTGTCAACAAACGCTGTCAGTTCTACCTTCAACACCAACCCAGAACCTGACCACTTTTCCAAAAATGTTTTTCTTGTTCCCGAGTCAGAAAGGACGTGACGGGAACCTGGAAAATCGGAGTTTTGAAATAGCCGAGCCAGAAAGTAAGGAGGTCCAGCTCCACCTGGATTGAGGGTGTTTACCTGGAGAAGGTGTTCTTACAGAGGTTCAAAAGGGACCCTTGCTGGTCCCCTGACGCGAGTTCTATAATAATTTCTACTTCACCATTTGGGTACCTGGATTAAATTTCTGATAACACCCAGTTTCTCTTTCTGTGTAAATGAGTCACCTCCTGAGGTTGCAAGGCTCAAAGGGAACCCAGGAAACTGTGACCTTCCCCTTGGGAGGACAAATAGAGCTGTGGCATAGGGTATGGGGTGCCCTAATCAGACCTACACTTCCTCTCTCCCAACAGGATAGAGGTTTGTGTCCAGGCAGACATTTCCCCCACCTCAGTGAGGAGGTAGGTAGAATGAGCCCCCAGTTAGTAAGCGGCAGAATAGAAAGGTCTGGACTCATTCCTCTGACCCATTTTTGGCCCTTATACCTAAGCCCTGCCAGATATAAGAGCCCCAACCTTCAAATCCTTGTAGAGGAGGCGGAGGAAGGAAGGGGAGAGGAGAGGAGAGGCAGAGAAAGGAAAGAAGAGAAGAAACATACAGGGTAGAGATTAGTGAGTGCAGGAGTCCCAAAGATTGTGGAGATTGGGGACATGGATGGAGGAGAGAGGAACCTTGTAGATTGACTGCAGAACTGACCCACCACAGAGAAATCAATATGGATGGAGAGGCTTGGGGCAGTAGGTGCTTCTGATCCAGACTGGGGAAACTGGAGAGCAGGTTGCGGTTGGACCTTCAGTATTCAGAACCAAAAGAGGAGGAAGAAATCTGCTTTTCAAGGGGCAGCTGGCAGAATAGTAGAGAGCTCCAAGAGTTAGCTTGTTTTCTACTGCAGTTAGCAATCAGCCAGAGCCTATCTAAATCACCTATTTGGGAAGCCCAGGAGACCAGAATATCATCCTGCAACAGCCTTAGAAGAAAGGAAGGAGGAAACCACCCATCTCCAATGAACATTCATGAGTAAAGCACTCCATGCCGTGGAAACTGAGGTCCATCCCCTGCTGGTGGGGCAAGACAACTCAGGAGCTAATCCCTGGCTAGAGTTGGAAGCTCCATTTCCCAAAAATGGAAGGAAGAGAGGGTTGGTCATGAACTTCTGATTCTATTCACCATCTACTGAATAAATTCATCTGGCTAAAGTCCAATCATAAGTAAAGGTAAAGTTTGAACCTTTCCAAGTCAGAAAGAGGCCAGTAGCCTCCTTTCTTTCTTTCCTTTTTTTTTTTCTTAGGAGATACCTGGGAATGAACCAAGGACCTTGTACATGAGAAGCAGATAAGAGCAGCTACTCAAACCACTGAGCTACACTCACTCCCAAAGTAGCCTCCATTTTAACTCCACCCCTGGCGTGAGAGAAAGCAGGGCTGATTGAAAATCACAAGGATGTCAGGGACCAGCTTCTTTCCACTCAGGTCAATTACTGCCTTACCCCAGACTCCAGCTCCACCTCGAGCAGAGAAGAAGCTTGTGGGACCTGCACTAGCCTCTCTGAGCATCTGTACTTACTTTCAGCCCACATAGGTGAGATTGTTGGGCACCCATGTGACTATATACTCAACCCCAATAGAAGAAGAGGGGGTGCAGTGTTTCCTCAGCCTCTCCAGGCAACTGCAGTCACTTTCAGCCTGCACAGACAAGACATTGTGCCACACCTGTGGCTTTACCCCACCCCTGACAGGGCAGAAGGAGGGACACTGCTCCTTCAGCCTTTCTGGGCAACTAACTCACTTTCAGCCACGTGAACTAGCTTATTGAGCACAACTGTGGCTCTACCTCTGCCCCGGACAGGGCAGGAGGAGGAATAATGCTTCCTCAGCCAATCTGGGCAAATGCAGTTGTTTTTGGTCTGAAACAAACTAGATTCGGGGGCATACCAGTGGCTCCATTCCTGCCCCTGGCAGAGGAGGTGAGGGGCTTGTGATTTGTGAGTTTATCTGAACAAGAGTGATCTGTTTTTGGCCTCCTCAACTTAGCTTTGTGCCCACACTTATGACTCCGTCCCTGCCACAGACAGGGGAGGAAGGGACATGGAGCTTCATCAGTCTCTCTTGGCAACTACAGATGGTCTTGGCCTCCATGTCTTGGATTATTGCACATAGCAGAGGCTCCAACCCTGCATCTGAGATATGGCACAGTCAAAGGAACAAATTAAGCCTCCAGATGACATAAAGGAGTTGAGATAACTAATCACAGATGTTCAAATAAATCTCCTTAATAAATTCAATGATATGGCTAGAAAGAATGCTTCAAAATTTGCACATCAATAGTAACAAATGTACCATACTCACGTAAGATTATATTAATAGGGGAGAGTGTGAGGGGGGAAGGGGTGGGGTATATGGGAATCCCCTATATTTTCTATGTGACTTTCCTGTAACCTAAAGCTTCCTGGAAAATAAAATTAAAAAAAATAAGACACTGGGGGAACATACAGAAGAAATTTTCACTGTACATAAAAGATAAAAGATCTTCCAGTGATGAAAGACACAATGAAAAGGAATGTCTTTTCATTTTTATTTTTCTTTTCTTTTATTATTTATTTCCTTTTTGGCATTGTTTTTGGGGAAGTCTTGGATTATAGAAGGGTGAAAACAGTGGCAGAGAAGGATAACTGGTGAGGGGTGTTGCTGATGGGGGGATGTATGGGAAGGGGTGTACCTGGGACATGTCTCTTTGGCATATTATTATGTTCAAGTGATCGTAGGGTGTTGTCTCAGTGGGTGGAGATTCACAAAACAACTAAAAGAATATTGAATTCCTATCCTGAGAAGTCAGGCTATATTCTCTAATAGAGGGGCAAGAATCCCTAGAGTACATGGGCAGTGCCTAGCCAAGGAGGACAGACCATCATACCAGGCCCTTGGTATTAATGATTGTACTTATGAATCTTGTTCTTGTGAAATTGAAATTGTTCTTGTGAATTGAATATTATATATTGCCTAAGAGTTACCTTCCTAAAAGCCTCTTCTTGCTTAAACGTAACCTCTCTCTGAGTCAAGCTCAGCATATATGGGGACCCAGGGAACCCCCAAGCCCTTAGCACATAGTCGCCTGCATGACCTAGATGTAAGTTAAAAGTTAACAACCCTCCCCAGAGGGGAGAGAAAGTATATATGGTATCATAAACTATAATGTTCCAAAGCAGTAAAAATCCTTCCTACCAGTGTAGTGATGTAGTGAAAACATCACCAGACCTCATGAGCACCACCGTGGGACCCTAGCAGTAACTCTGTTCTCAAATCCTGTGGAATGCCCTTTTACCCAATAAAACTCATGCCTGACTAAAATATCAGGTGTGTCCTTTAGTCTCAAGGCTGCACCAACAATTGCCTTCAGGAGAGACATGAGCCAGGAGACTGAAAGACCACCGACAATAGTGGACATGAGCTTAGGGAAAGGAGAATCCGTGGGAGAAATCCTGATTTGGCCTCTAACATCTATGTAGGGAAGGGCTACTGCCCTCCTGGATGAGCAGGGACTGCCAAGAGAATATGGGGATGCCCTAAAAACTCTGGCAGTTATGCTGGCTATACTACAGCATGTAGAAGAGGAGCTGCACTTAAATAAGGTAAAAGGAGACCATGAGATGGAGGAAGCTATAGCCTGATCCCTTTTAGGAGACTTGTGGATGGCTGCCAAGGCAGAACAAGTAGCAAAGGCCTCTGTGCACAGCTTAGAAGGAAAGTTAAAATTAGAAAAGGTTGTGTACCTAGAACAGGCAGAGATGAAAGATTCCTTAACCAATTGCCTAGGCCAAGTTGATGATCAGTATATTGCAAAACAGTGTAAATATAACTGCAAAACAGTTATATTGTAAATTAGTGTATATTGCAAAACAGTGTAAATAATGGGATATTATTTTGACAATGTTTTTTTAAATATATTTTTTATTTAAAAAAATACTTTATAGGGAAGCAGCTATGGCTCAATCGACCATATGGGAGGTCCTGGGTTCACATCCCAGGGCCTCCTTGTGAAGGCAAGCTGGCCTGTGCCTGTGGAGAGCTGATGGCCTGCGCCCGCAGAGAATTGATGGCTCACACCTGCAGAGAGCTGACAGCCCATGCCCACAGAGAGCTGGCGCAGCACGATGATACAACAAAGGGAGAAAAGCACACAAGCAGAAGAATACATAGTGAGTGGACACAGAGCAGACAGCAAGCAAGCTGCAAAGGGGGGGGATAAATAAAAAAATAAAATAGGAAAACGGACTTTGGCCCAGTGGTTAGGGCGTCCGTCTACCATATGGGAGGTCCGCGGTTCAAACCCCGGGCCTCCTTGACCCGTGTGGAGTTGGCCATGCGCAGTGCTGATGCGCGCAAGGAGTGCCTTGCCACGCAAGGGTGTCCCCCGCGTGGGGGAGCCCCACACGCAAGGAGTGCGCCCATGAGGAAAGCCGCCCAGCGTGAAAAGAAAGTGCAGCCTGCCCAGGAATGGCGCCGCCCACACTTCCTGTCCCGCTGACCACAACAGAAGCGGACAAAGAAACAAGACTCAGCAAGTAGACACCAAGAACAGACAACCAGGGGAGGGGGGGGGAATTAAATAAAATAAATAAATCTTTAAAAAAAAAAAAAATAAATAAATCTTAAAAAAATACTACATAAATGTTACATAAAAAATAGGGGGATTCCCATACGTACTGCTCCCTACATCTTCCAAGTTTTCCCACTTTAACATCTTCATTAGTGTGGTACATTAGTAACAATTGATGAACACATTTTGGAGCATTGCCACTAAGCATGAATTGTAGTTTACATTGTAGGTTACACTCTCTCCTGCACAATTTTGTAGGTTATGGCGAGATATATGATGGTCTTATCTGTCATTGCAATGTCATTCAGAACAATTCCCAAGTCCCGAAAATGCTTCCCATATTGCGACTGTTTTTCCCTCTCCCTGCTCTTAGAAATTCTAGAGGTCACAGCCTCCACATCAATGATATAAGTTCTTACATTGCTAAAATCACAAGTCTATCGTAGAATACCAGTAAGTCTACTTCAGTCTATAATTCATTCCCTAATCCTGAGGACCTGGGATGGTGATGCCCACTCCAATCTAACTGAGAAGGAGCTTTGATCCCATAGGGCAGATGGATCGGACTCTCTTGCTTGCACTTGTAGACTCTCTCAGTTCCTTGGGATGGTTGTTGTCTGTCCATCATCATCTCCTTTTAAGTTGTCCTAGATAAATCCAACGAACTGAAGAGTAGGTTCAGATTCAGGGCTCAGATGGTACTGAAGAGCCCAAATATTTAAGTCTCTTGTATGTACACTTATTAATTCTAGTACTAATTAAAGGATTAAATAGAAGGATCAGAAGAGCCACGTGTAGGGAAACCACAACTGAGTTCAAATCTGTCACGCTAGGAAGCATAAATTCCAAAGTAGGGCCCATTGGCAAGCCACCAAACTCCTGAGCTATTTGCCTTAACTATGCTGTCTGGATGTCTACAAAGCCCTCAGGAGCCCTGCTATTTGAGGTTTATTTACTTTGGCAGTCAATGAGATCCTGCTGAGATGTTGCATTAGCGTAACACGTAACATCTGAAATGACCTCCTGACTCTCTTTGAAGTCTTTTAGCCATGTAAAGTCATTTGTCTTTACCTTTTCCCCCTTTTGGTCAAGGTCTTTCTCCAGTTGCATTGCTAGTTGGTTCTTGGTAAAAATCCCTTGGTGCCAGGGAACTACATTCCTGGGAGCCTTACCCCACACTTGGGAAAGCGAATGCATTTATATACTGAGATCAGCTTAGAGAAAGGCCACATTTAAGCGACAAGGAGGCCCTCAGTAGGTAACTCTTAGGCACCCTATATTACTAGGCTAAGTCTCAATTTGAAAAGTAAGTGTTCGTAAGTACAGTCATCAATATCAAGGGCCCATCAATGGACCATCCTCCTTCTCTAGTCACTGCCCTTGTACTTAGGGGATTCTTGCTGTTCCATTAGAGAATGTGGCAGAGCTCCCCAGGATGGGAATTTCATATTCTTTCAGTTATTGAGTGAATCAATCTCCACTCACTGTGACAATGCCGAACACATTTATATGCCTAATATGAATGGCCCAAGTGAATCTCCTCCCATGTATCGGCCATCACTGACAGCCTGCACTAATGATACTCCCTATCATAGTTGTAACCCTTCTGTGATCCAAAACTTCTTAAAAAATGAAGCTAATAAAATAAGTAGATACAATTAAGAAGAAAATAAAATAATGATAGTTTTAAAAATAAATAAAATAAAAATTAAAAAACAAAAACAGTATAATAAAAAAATTACAAAATATTTTTTTGGTATTATGTCTTTCATCACTGTAAGATCTGCTGCATTGTATGTGCAGTGACATTTTCTTCTGTTTATTCCTCCAGTGTCTTACTTTTTTCATCTTCAAAGAAGTTTTAGGTTACAGAAAAATCATACAGAATATAGGAGATTTCCATATACCCCAAATCCTCCCCCTTTCCCTCTCTCCACTATTAATAAATTTTACATGTGGTGGGTACATTTGTTACAATTGATGTACAAATATTGAAACATAACTACTAACTATCATCAATGCTTTACATTATGGTTTACATTTTGGACAAGAGAATTTAAAAAATTTGGATGAAATTTAACACAGCCTGTATCTATCATTGCAAGATCATGTAGGGCACTTCCATTGCCCCCAAAATGCCCCATGTTCCATCTATTCTATTCCTCTCTTCCACTCCCCTCAGGGCCAATGGCAACCACCAGGCTTCACTCCTTAAAGAACAAGATTCATAGTTACTTGCAACAACATTGAAGGTTTGACATACTGGTATGTCCTCCTCTATTAGGCACTGCATATGCTCTCAAGAAACTCTCAACCCTGTATTTGAGAACAGAGCAGGACTCCCCAGGATGGGACTCTAACAACTTCTCACTCATTATGTGGGTCTCCACCATCTGATACAACACATTATGACAAGATGAACACTAACACAATACCTAGAAGTCTGCCAAGGTGCACTCCATCCTGAATGCCCCCCATATCCACTGCCCTAAACCAGTAACCCTTCCCTGCCATATTGCCAAAAGAACATTCCCAACATTGTAGTTTCAGCCACACACCCACAAATCCCCAGTTTTCATCTGCTCCCTGCCACAAATCTCCACCCAGTTCCATGGAATGTCCAAACCACCTTTTCCACCCTAGTCCCCTGACAAAACAGCACTGCCCAAACCAATAACATTGCACCACTGTCATTCTCCTCCACTGCACAACTACTGACTTCCACCTTACTATAGATTTTGCACATATGGGTATTGGCTTACAACCTTCTTCATTCTTTCTATCTCCTGTAATCTTGTCTTCCAGACTCTAGCCTGTGAATTTGCTCAATTTGCTTAATTCATATCACTGAATATATAATATTTGTCCACCAGTGCCTGACTTGCTTCACTAAACATAAGGTCTTCAATAGTCACCATGTTATTCCATATGTTAATAGTACATTAATATTCCATTGTATATATATACCAGAATTTGTTTATTCATTCATCTGTTGATGGGCATTTGGGCTGTTTCCAACTTTTGGCAATAGTGAGTAATGCTGCTATGAACATTTGTGTGCATATATCAGTTTGTGTTCTTGATTTCAGTTCTTCTGGAATTGCTAGATTATATGGCAGTTCTATAGTTAGCTTCCTGAGGAACCTCCAAAATGCCCTCCACAATGGCTGCAACATCCTGCATTCCCACCAGCAGTGGATGAAGTTTCCCATTCCTCCACATCCTCTCCAAAACTTGTAGTGCTCTGTTTTTTAAACCACCTGTCTAATGGGTGTAAGTTGATATCTCGTTGTTTTGATTTGCATTTCCCTAATAACTAATATTGCTGAGCACTTTTTCATGTACTTTTCAGCCATTTGTATTTCTTCTTTGGAGAAGTGTCTATCCAAATCACTTCCCATTTTTAAAATGGGTTGCTTGTCTTATTATTTTTGAGATGTTGGATTTCTTTAAGTATGCTGGATACTTGGCCTCTATCAGATATATGGTTACCAAATATTTTCTGCCATTGGGTAGGCTACCTTTTCACGGTCTTGAAAAACTCTTTTGAGTTGCAAAAGTTTTTACTTTTGAGGAGGTCCCATTAAATATTTTTTTCTTTCATTGCTCATACTTTGGGTATGAAGTCCATGAAACCATTTTCTAGTACAAATCCTGTAGCTGCTGCCCTATATTATCTTCCAAGATTTTTAGGTCTTGGCTCTTATCTTTAGATCTTTGATCCATCCTGAGTTAATTTTTGTAGAGGGTGTAAGAAAGTGTTCCTCTCACACTCTTTTGGATATGGATATCCAGTTTTCCAAGCACCATTGGTTGAAGAGGAATTCTCTCTCTGTTGAGTGGGCTTGGTGGTTGTCAAATGTCATTTGGTCGTATAGGCAAGGATCTATACAAGGAACAGAACTCTCAATTCAGTTCCATTGGTCAGTATGTCTATCCTTGTGCCAATAACATCGAGTTTTGACCACTATAGCTTTATAGTGTGTTTTAAAGCCAGGTAGTATGATTCTTCTGATTTCATTATTCTTTTACAATATGACTTTGGCTATTCAGGGCCTCTTGCCTTTCCAAACAAATTTCATAGTTTGTGTTTCCAATTCAGTAAAAAATGCTGTGTTGATTTTTATTGGGTAGGATAGACATGTTATCGATGTTTAGTCTTCCTATGCATGAACCGGGAATATCCTTCCATTTATTTAGATCGTCTTTGATTTCCTTTAACAGTGTTGTATAGTTTTCTGCATATAAGTCATTTGCATATTTAAATTCATTCCTAGGTATTTGATACTTTTAGATGTTATTATAAATGAGATTTTTTTCTTGATTTCCTCCTCAGGTTGCCCATTATTGTTGTACAGAAATGCTTCCTATTTTTGCACAAAAATCATCACCTGCGACTTACTGAACGCATTTGTAAGCTCTAGAAGGTTTGATGTAGATTTCTCAGGGCTTTTGAAGTACAGGATCATATCATCTGCAAATAGTGAAAGTTTTATCTCTTCTTTTCCAATTTGGATGCCTTTTATATCTTTTTCTTGCCTAAGTGCTTTAGCAAGTACATCTAACACAATGCTAAATAAGAGTGGTGACTGTGGACATTCTTGTCTTGTTCCAGATCTTTGAGGGAAAGTTTTTAGGATTTCACCATTGAATATAATGTTAGTTGTGGGTTTTTCATAGATTCCTTTTATCATGTTGAGGAAGTTTCCTTCTTTTCCTATTTTTTGAAGTGTTTTTATCAGGAAAGAGTCCTGTATTTCGTTGAATATTTCTTCTGCATTTATAGAGATGATGATCATGTGATTTTTAAAAAAATTATTTTATTTTATTTATTTCTCTTCCCTTCCCCCCTACCCCCCGCCCTGGTTGTCTGTTCTCTGTGTCGATTTGATGCGTCTTCTTCTTTGTCCACTTCTGTTGCTGTCAGTGGCATGGGAATCTGTGTTTGTCTTTGTTGTATCATCTTGTTGTGTCAGCTCTCCATGTGAGTGGCGCCATTCTTAGGCAGGTTGCACTTTCTTTCCTGCCAGGCGGCTCTTCTTATGGGGCACATTCCTTGCGCGTGGGGCTCCCCTACGTGGGGAACACCCCTGAGTGGCACGGCACTCCTTGCATGCATCAGCACTGCGCGTGGGCCAGTTCCACACGGGTCAAGGAGGCCTGGGGTTTGAACCGCAGACCTCCCATGTGGTAGACGGAAGCCCTAACCACTGGGCCAAGTCCGCTTCCCAAGTGATGTTTTTCTTTCAATCTGTTTATGTGGTGTATTACATTGACCGATTTTCTTATGTTGAACTATCCTTGCATACCAAGGATGAAAACCACTTGGTCATGGTGTATAATTCATTTGATGTGTGGTTTCATAAGATTAGCAAGCATTTTCTTGAGAATTTTAGCATCATCTTCATTAGAGAGATTGTTCTATATTTTTCCTTTCTTATGGCATCTGTTTGACTTTGGTGTTAGGGTGAGTTGGCATCAATGTTCCCTGAACTTCTATTTTTTGGAAGAATTTAAGCAGGATTGGTGTTAATTCTTTACAGAATATTTGATAGAATTCACCTGTGAAGCCATCCATCCCTGGACTATTCTTAGTTGGGAGGTTTTGATGAATAATTCAATCTTGTGATTGGTTTGTTGACTTCATCAATTCCTTCTCCTGTCAATGTTGACTGTTTGTTTCTTTAAATTTGTGCATTTCCTATAAATTATCCATCTTGTTGGCACACAATTTTTCAAAATATCTTCTTATGATACTCTTTATTTCATTGGGGTCAATGGTGGCATCCCCTTCCTGGTTTATTTCTTATGTATTTGTGCAGCGGCTTGCTCAGTCGGTAGAGGTGGGGTCTGGCTGCGGATGAGGGGTCGGTCCAGCTCTGGACGAGGGGTCAGTCCCGCTTGGGACGAGGGGTAGGTCCCACTTGGGACGAGGGGTCAGTCCGGCAGCAGACGAGGGATCGGTCTCACAAGGGGTTGCGTGGTTCGGCTGACGGGGTCGCCCGGCGAAGCCAGCGACGAAGGGGTCGCCCGGAGAAGCAGGCGACGAACTGGGGACAAGGGAGGCCAGGCCCTTGTCGGGGGCTCTCAGGACTGGAGGGCGCACGGCAGAAGAACTACCGCGGAGACAAGGTAAACACGCAAGTCCACTTTATTGAGGGAGAGGCAACAGTTTTATAGGGGCTGGGGAAGGCTGATTGGTCGAAGCCACGCCCTGTTCTGATTGGTTGCCGGTGAAAGGTCAGTGGGCGGTACTGGACGGGGGAGGGGTGGTGGTTAGGGATTGGCTGTCGCTGTTGCTGGGGGAAGGGGCAGGGTTTAGGGATTGGTGGCTGCTGTTGCTGGGGTGGAGGGCAGACTTGAGTTTCCCGCCCACGCCTGGCTGTTGCTGCTGTCGGGGGAAGGGAAAAGGGCGGACTGGATTTTTCCGCCCACGCCTGGCTGTTGCTGCTGTCGGGGGAGGGGAAAAGGGCAGACTGGAATTTTCCGCCCTGCGCCTGCGCAGGGAGAAAGAAGAAGAAGGGTGCCGCCCCACAGGCATCGTGTGGCGCCATCCAGGAGGAGGGGCGGCCGCGGAAGCACAGCTGACGAGAAGGGGAGACACGAGGGCACTCTGCACCCATGCCGAGCTTCCTTCAGGGGTGGCGGTGAGTCCGACCAGCCACCCTATTATGGGGGCAGCGGCTTGGCCTGCCGCGGCTGCTCCCCCACCAGGCCAGCAAACCACACTTCAGCCCGAGGGGTGACCGCATATTTGCATCTTCTGCCTTTATTTCATTGCTAGTCTAGCTAAAGGCTAGCCAATTTTGTTCATCTTCTCAAAGAATCAGCCTTTGGTTTTGTTTATTTTTTCTAGTGCTTTCTTGCTTTCAGTTTCGTGCATCAATGCCCTAATCTTTGTTATTTCCTTCATTCTAGTTCTTTTAGGTTTAGTTTGATGTTCTTTTTCTAGTTCCTTCAGGTGTGTGGTTAAGTCTTTGATTTTAGCTCTTTCTTCTTTTTAAATATAGGCATTTATGACTATGAATATCCCCCTCAGTACAGTTTTTGCTGCATCCCATAGGTTTTGATATTCATTTGTTTTCATTTTCATTTGTTTCAAGGTAGCTACTGATTTCTTTTGCAATGTTCTCCTTGACACACTGATATTATAAGAGTATGTTTAACTTCCATATCTGTGTGCCTAATTTGCTTCTCAGCTCCTTACTCATTCCCAGATTCATTCAATTGTGGTCAGAGAAATTACTTTGTATAATTTCAATCTTTCTGAATTCATTGAGAATTGTTCTTTGACCTAGCATGTGTTCTATCCTGGAGAATGACTCATGTGGACTTGTATATCCTGTTGTATTTGGGTGTAATGTTCTGTATATGTCTATTAGGTCCAGATCGTCTACGGAATTATGCAAGGTTTTTGTTTCTTTATTGATTCTCTGTAGAGATGTTCTGTCTAATGGTGAGAATGGTGTATTAAATTCCCCACCTATAATTGTAAAGGCATCTATTTCTCCATTCACTTTTTCCAGTGTTTCCCTTATGTATTTTGAGGTGCCAAGGTTAGGTGCATAAATGTCTATGACTGTTCTTTCCTCTTGATAGAGTATCCCTTTTATTAGTATATAATGGCCTTCTTTGTCTCTTACAGTATGTTTGCATTTAAAGTATATTTTTCAAATGTTAGTATAGCTACTCATGCCCTTTTTTGGTAATTGTTTACATTTAAAATTGTTTTCCAACAATTTACTTTCAGCCTTTTTAAATCCTTGGGTGTAAGGTGTGCTTTTTTGTATAAAGCATGTAGATGGTCATATTTCCTTACCCATTCTTCCAATCTGTATCTCTTGATTGGAGAGTTTAATTCACTAACATTCAATGTTATTACTGTCAAGGAATTACTTCCATTAGCCATATATTTTTTAGGTTTATGCATGCCATATGTCATTTTTATTTCTTTTTTTATCTGTTTCATTGTTCTTATGCTCTCCTCCAACTCTGTCTCTCCTGTTTCTTCCTTTCAACCTTCAGATATCTCCCCTTAGTATTTCTTTTAGGGCAGGTTTCTTTTTGACAAACTCTCTTTACTTCCATTTATCTGTTAATATTTTGAATTCTCTCTCATTTGTAATCCCAGCTTTGCTGGATAGAGAATTGTTGGCTGGGAGGTTTTTTTCTTTTAACACCTTATCTATGTCATACTACTACTGCCTTCTTGTCTCTATGGTTTCAGATAAGAAATCATCAATCTTATTGAGCTTCTCTGGTATGATGGATTTCCTTTCTCTTGCTGCTTTCAGTATTCTCTCCTTGTCTTGGGCATTGTACGATTTGACCAGTATATGTCCTGGAGTAGTCCTGTAAGTATTTCTACCGTTCAGGGGGCACTGTGATTCCTGAACATGTATGTCCATGTCCCTCAATAGTGCTGGGAAATTTTCAACCATTATTTCCCCCAACACACATTCTGTCCCATTTCTCTTCTCTTCTCCCTCCGGGAAGCCCATAATGCATATGTTTGTGTGTTTAGTGGAGTCATTCAAATACCTAAGTCCCTGCTGGATTTTTTCTATCTTTTTAACTATCTCTTCTGCTATCTGTTTTTTCCTAAATATATTTTTTAATTTATTTTTAAAAGACACATAGATCACACAAAATATTGCATTAAAAATACAGGAGGTTCCCATATACTCCATTCCCCACACACCCCACTTTTCCCACATGAATAACTTCTTTCATTAGTGTGGTACATTCATTGTATTTGATGAATACATTTTGGAACACTGCTACACAGCATGAATTATAATTTACATTGTAGTTTACACTCTTTCTCAGTCCATTCAGTGGATTACTGACCCGACCCACGGATCAGTCGAACCGAGACCTGAGGGAGGGAGTGGGAATGAAAAAGGGACAAGAGACACAAAGAATGAAGGCAAGACAAGATTCTGATCAAGCCTCATTTATTGAGGGTCAATCAGTGGTTCTTATAGCCAGGGATGAATGAGGTGGTACATACCGACAACACATGTGTCAGTAAATGATTGATTAACTAGATTTTGATTCTCGTGCCACATGCACCTGCAGATGGTTATTTGGCAATGGCCTCGAAAGACTTTGCTGCTCTTTAGGGAATGCCTAATTGGAGCCCCAGGGAGTGGTGTAAGAATAGAAACTTAATTGCTTCAGCGAGGGTGGGGAAAGGAAACTTAGCCAGGGTTAGTATCTAAAAATAGCACTTAGCAACAAGATGGCCAATACAGCACCTGTGCCAGAGGCAGCTTCCCACAGATTATGGCAAGATATATAATGTCCTGCATCTGTCCCTACAATATCATTCAAGATGACTCCAAGTTCTGAAAATGTCCCCATATCAAACCTCATTTTACCTCTCCTGGCCTTCAGCAACTCCTGTGGCCACTGTCTCCATATCAATGATATAATTTAGTCCATTCCTAGAGTCACAATAATTCTATAATAGAATATAGTAAGTCCACACTAATAGATATTTTATTACTCCCTCCTGAGGATCCTGGGATGGCGATGCCCAGTCCACCTCTCAATTGAGAGGAAGTTTCAAACCCACATGGCTGGTGGATGGGACTTTCATACATGCAGTTGTAGACTCTCTCGGTTCCATGATGAGGCAGTTGTCCATCCTCATTTCCCTGTCAGCTGACCTGGGTAAGTCCACGAACTGGACAGTAGATGCTGCAACACCACCGAGGCTCAGGGCCCAGCTGGCACATGGACAACCCAAAGATTCAATTCTTCTGGGCATACAACAACCCCAGTGTCAGTCACAGGTTCAATATAAGGGACAGAAGAGGCATGTGAAGAAACTGACGTATGACTCCAACTCCATCACTCTCAGGAGCACAAATTCCAAACTAGAGTCCACTGGCAGGGCCCTGAACTCCAGAGTTATCTGCCAAGACCGTAGGACCTGGGTGTCTCCATAGCCCTCAGGAGCACCACTATCTGTTGTTTTATCTACTTTGGCTGTCTCTGGAATCCTGCTGAGACGGTGAAAGCATGACCCCTCTGGTAACCTCCTCACTCTTTTTGAAGTCTCTTAGCCATATAAACTTATTTGTCTTTACCATTTCCCCCTTTTATTCAAGGTATTTTTCCTGTTGCATCACCAGCTGGTACTTGGTAGTAATCCCTCAGTGCCAGGTAGTCTCATCCCTGGAACTTGTGTCCCATACTGGAGGGAAGGTAATGCATTTATATGCTGAGTTTGGCTTAGAGAGTGGCCACATTTGAGCGACATGGAGGTTCTCAGGAGATAACTATTAGGCACCCTGTAGCTTTAGGCCTAGTTGGAATTTCAAACACACAGGCTCATAAGCATACTCAAGGGCCCATCATTGGACCATCCTTCTTCACTGGTCATTTCCCTGGCACTTTAGGGATTGTTGCTGTTCCTTTGTGGAGTGCAATAGAGCTCCCCAGGATGGGAACCCACCACTCCCTTAGTTGTCATGTGAATCTCTACACACTGTGTCAATACTAAATGAACATCTGAACATATCTACATACCCTTTATGCATGCTCAGGAAAACTCCCTTCCATGCATCCCTCATCGATGACACCCCATGCCAGTGCTCCTCCCCTCCCATAGTAGAACCCCTCTGTGATCCAAAACTTCTTCAAAAAAAGAAGCCTAATATATTACAAAATTCAATTAAAAGGAAAATGGAGTAGTGATGATAGATTTAAACATAAGAAATAAAATACATAATAATTTAGAAAAACTAAAATAAAGTGAAAAAATTGGGGTTTTAAAAAATGAAAGATAAAAAATGTTTTGCCTTTCATCACTGTAATAGGTATTGTCCTGTATGTACAGTTGCAAGACAGTCTCTTCCATTTCTTCTTCACTGCTTTACCTTCCTTTTTTCATTATGTCTCAGAGAAGTTTTAGGTCACATTAAAGTCACATACAGAATATAGGGAACTCCCTATACTCAGGAATCTTCCACCCTTTCCCCTTCCCCAACAATAATCTTTTTATATGTGGATGTTACATTTGCTATGACTGATGTACAAATATTGAAACATGACTACTAATCATGGTCAGTAGTATACATTATGGTTTACCTTTTAGACCATATGCTTTTATAAATTTTTGATGAAATTTAACATGGACTGCATCCATCATTGCATGATCATGCAGAACACTTCCATTGTCCCCCATTTGCCCCCTCTTCCATCTGTTCTATTCCTCTGTCCCCCTCCCCTTGAGGCCCACAGTGACAACCAAGCATCAATGTTTGAAGCACAAGATTATAGATATTTGCAACAATGCTGAGGGCTTGACACACTAGTGTGTCCTCCTACATTAGGAGCCATCCTTTCTCTTGAGGGATACATTCCCTTCTGTTTGAGAACATCAAGCCTCCCTAGGATGGGGGTATAAAAACTTCCTGCTCATTGTATGGCTCTCCACCCACTCATATAACAAACTATGACAAAATGATCACTCACACACAGCCTAGAAGCAGGCCCCAGGTGCACCCTCTGCCATATGTCCTCATCCAACACCCCAAACCAATAATCCTTCCTTATTATATTGTCTACAGAGTTTTCTCAACATTATAGTTTCAACCATGTACCAACAAAACTCCCATGTTCATCTGCTCCCCCAACCCTACCCCACTTCCATGGACCATCTGACCCATCCTCCCAACCCTAACCCCCATTCTGTCTGCACAACCTAACCCAATAGTACCTTATACCTCCATCACATCCCTTCACTACACAAGTACTTATCTCCACATTATCATAGATTTTACCCAAATGGGCATTGGCTCACAACCTTCCTCTCCCCCCTATTTCCTGTAAGCTTATCTTCCAGAATCTAGCTTTCGCAGATGACTCATGTTCCTTAATTCATATCAGAGAAATCAAATAATATTTGTCATTCAATGCCTCGTTTGCTTCACTCAACATAAGTTCCTCAAGATTCATCCATGTTATCCTATGTGTTAGTACTGGATTCCTTCTTACAGCTGGGTAGTATTCCCTTGTATGTATATAACACATTTTGTTTATCCTGTCATCTGTTGATGGGCATTTGGGTTGATTCCAACTTTTGGCAATGGTGAATAATGCCACTATGAACACCGTGCATGTATTAGTTCATGTCCTTGTTTTCATTTCTTCTGGATATATACTCAGCATTGAAAATTGCTGGGTCATAGCAAATCTATAGCTAGTTTCTTCAGGAACTGCCACACTGTTCCCCACAATGGCTGACTCCTTCTACATTCCCACCAGCAGTGGATGAGGGTTCCCTTTCCTTCACCTCCTCTATAACACTTGTAGTCCTCTGTTTCTTTAAATAGCTGCCAGTCTAATGGGTGTAAGATAGTATCTCATTGTAGTTTTGATTTGCTTTTCCCTAAAGCTTGTGATATTGAGCACCTTTTGCTTTTTAGTCATTTGTATTTCTTCTTTAGAGAAACCTCTGTTAAATCTCTTGTTTATTTTTGAATGGGCATAAATTTATTCCTAGGTGTTTGATTTTTAATTTACTATTGTAAATGGTATTTTTTTCTTGATGTCCTCCTCAGATTACTCATTATTGGAATACAGAAATGTACTGATTTTTGCTCATTGATTTTATAACCATTGCTGACTTTGCTGAACTCATTTATATGTTCTAGAAGCATTGTTGTAGATTTCTCAGGTTTTTATATATATAGGATCATGTCGTCTGTAAAGGGTAAAATTTTGAATTCTTCCTTTCCAATTTGAATGCCTTTCATATCTTTTTCTTGCCTCGGTGCTCGAGCAAGTACGTCTAACACAATGTTAAAAAGGAGGGGGCACAGTGGGCATCCTTGTCCTGTTCCTGATCTTAGAGGGAAAGATTTTAGGATATCACCATTGTATATGATGTTAACTGTGTGGTTTTCTTATATACTCTTTATCATGCTCCTATCTTTAGCAGTGTTTTTATCAGAAAAGGGTGCTATATTTTGTTGAATGCTTTTTCTGTATCTATAGATACAACCATGTGAGTTTTTCTTTTGAATTGTTTATATGATGTATTACATTGATTGATTTTCTTATGTTGATCTATCCTTGTAAACCAGGGATAAAACCCACTTGGTCATGGTGTATAATTCATTTGATGTGTTGTTGAATACAATTAGCAAGTATTGTGTTGATGGTTTCAGCATCTAGGTTCATTTGGGAGATTGTTCTGTAATGTTCCTTTCTTGTGGTATCTTTTTTGGCTTTGGTATTAGGTTAATGTGGGGGTCGTAGAATCATAGAATGAGTTAGGCAATGTTCCTTCTACTTCAATTTTTTGGAGGAGTTTAAGAAAGATTGGTGTTCATTCTGGAAAGTTTGGGATAACTCATCTGTGAAGCTGTCTAGTCCTGGGCTCTTCTTAGTTGGGAATTTTTTAAAGTCTGATTCTGTCTCTTTGATTGTGATTGTTCTGTATTTTTTTTTCCTTTGTCAATGTAGGTTGCTTATTTATTTCTAGGAATCTGCCATTTCCTCTAAATTGTCTTTCTTCTTGGCATTTAGTTGTTCAAAGTACCCTCTTATGATACTCCTTATTTCTGTGGGGTCAGTGGTGAGATCCTCTTTCTCATTTCTTATTTTGTGTATTTGCATCTTCTCTATTTCTTTGTTAGTCTAGGTCAGGATTTGTCAATTTATTGATCTTCTCAAAGAACCAGCTCTTTGTTTTGTTTATTTTTTCCTGTGCTTTCTTATTTTCTATTTCATTTAGTTCTGCTCTGATCTTTGTTTGTTCTTTCTTTCTTCTCTTTGCTGTTAGTTTGTTGTTGATTTTAACTAATTCCTCCAAGTGTACAGTTAGGTCTTTGGTTTTAGTTCTTTCTTCTTTTTGAATATATGGATTTATAAATACGAATTTCCCTGTCAGTACATCTTTTTTGGATCCCATAAGTTTTTTTTTTTTAAGATTTATTTATTTATTTGAAGCCTCTGGGGGGCTTCGTGGGGTCCCAGGAGGCGAGGACGATGCGGCCGGGCTGGAGGAACACGAACCACGGAGACAGGGCTGGTGGCACAAGTCTGGTTTATTGCGGAAGGGGATACAGCTTTATAGGGTTAGGGACTGCGTGGAGAGATTTGATAGGTGCGGGCCGGTACTGCTTCTTGATAGGTGATTGTAAGCGGTTGCTAGGCAGAGTGCTGGCTGAGAGGTTTGGAATAGGGGAGGGGAAAGGGGGAGTGAGAGCTGGCCGGATGTTGGGCTAGGCGGGAGATAGAAAGGGGGAGGGCAGCGCCGGCCAGCCGCTAGCAGCAAAGGCCTAGTCAGGCGTAGTCACCTTATCTAGGCCCAGTGGGCAGAGGCGGTATCACTTCTTGCCGCACTGTTTGCTACTGTGGCAAGCCGGGTGCCCTTCCTCCCACATCATCTCCCCCTTTGTTTTTAATATGGCGGGGCTCTCAACACTGGTGGGGGGGGGCGATGGGCTTGGGGTTTTTGGGGCCTTTGTGGCGGGCGTGGCGGCTGTTTGCATCGGCAAGGGTTGGCGGCGCTATCGGCTGAGGGGATTCGGTGGTACTGGACCTGCGAGGTTAGAGTGGTGGTGGAGTTAACTTGGACTTTGATGAGCCGGACAATTCGCCTGATGATCCAGGGTCCTAGGGCTAATAGGAGGACAAGGGTGAGGAGCGGGCCTAGAAAGGGAGAAAGTAAGAAAGGATTCCATTGGGCAGCTCTCAAGAGAAAGACCATCTGGCTTCACGTTCTTGTTTTCTCTTGCGGAGGCCCTCTCTAACTTGTGCGAGGTTATCTCGAATGAGGCCAGAGTGGTTAGCATAGAAGCAGCATTCTTCTCCTAACGCTGTGCAGAGCCCCCCTTCTTTTAGGAGGAGGAGGTCTAGGCCCCTGCGGTTTTGGAGAACGACCTCAGACAGGGAGTTGAGAGATGTTTCAAGGTGGGCCATGGAAGTCTCAAGGCGGGTGATGTCTGCATCGACAGCTTGCTTAAGGGTTGAAAAGGAATTATCTTGGAGGCTGAGAGCTGCAGCTCCAGTGGCTGCGCTGGCAAGACCTAGAAGGGTGTCAATTGTGATGGCGGTGAAGACTTCCCATTTCTGCTCGTGCTGTGGGGAGCTGAAGTGCTGCCAGGAATCAAAGAATTGGTTATTAGTATGAAAGAGAACGCGGGGGGCAATGAGTATAAGCACACAGGTGTCGCTGGTGGAGTTAAGGGTTTGAACATTGAGACATGGAGTGAGGCCGGAGGAAGAGCATAGCCACTTGGTGTTATTAGGGGGAATTAGGAACTTGGCGGCTGCATTAGGGGTGTGAGTTAGGTTGCAGAGGGACTGCATGGAGGGGAGAACCTTGCCGCCGATTTTTATTATACAGAGTCCAGTCTGTGAAACTGATCGGAGGGTGAGTCCTCTTTTTGTTTGGTTTCAATTGCAAGAGGTACCAGTGGAGTCTGGGGAGGCGCGATAGGCGCCGTTGGTAGCTATGGCTTCATAGAAGGGAGCCGCGGCGGAGAAGCAGAGCCAGCAACGTTGGGTAAGGTTGGGCTGGGATAAGTTTAAGGAGATAAATGATGCATTGAGGAGGGCTACAAGAGGGTTGGGGGGTGGCAGGGTTTGGCGGTGGGGAGGATACTTAGTGATGGAAGGATTTAGGGTGGTAGCAGGAGGAGGAGAAACAGAGGGAGGAGGGGGAGGCCATGTGTGGGGAGGATTGAGAACTTGATTTGGGCCCATGGCGGCGGATTGTGTGCAGATTGAATTTTTCTTTATAATGAAAAAGGCACCGTAATCGTAGTTGCTCATGTAAAGTTGGGCTCCCCAGGTGTGGCCCTGTAGCTAGCCTGCATTTTCAGGGTTTTTGACAGTGAGCGTGATGCTGCCCCAGTGACTTTTATCTTTAAAAGAAAAAGAGAGGTGGGGGTCCCTATTGGGAGCTCCCGACCATCCGTGGGCCATGGTTTCGCACCCCCAGGAGGGGCAGTAATAGTGCGCTGGGTCATGGCAGCCTCTGGCCGTGGAAGGGCAAATATAGAAGCCTGAGATTTCGTGATTATAGGGGCCTTGGAGGCCTGTAACTGAACTGTACCAGCACCGGTGAGTATTGTGTGTAATGTCTTGAAGGGGACCACCACTGGCGAAAGGAAGGTTGGCGAGATTACATATGTGCACTGTGAAGGAGGGAGCACCCGCAGTAATGTTATTAGCAAGGAGCTTTTCCTGCTGCCAAAGAGAGAGTGTCCAGTTAAAGGGCCGATGGCCTATACTAGCCTGGTCCATAGTGGAGGGGAGCAGAGCTAACATGAAAAGCAGGAGAGAGCGTAGATTTTTAGGTTTTTTGTTTGAAGCCAATGTGGGGACAGCAAGTTGTACTAGCTGTCCAAGGAGGAGGGTGTCATGAGCTGGATCTGTGGCCACATTTAGCCTCTCCATCCGATGGGCGAGTGCTCTCATCATCCGTCGTTGGAACCTGCTGCTGGCCGGTGGCGGGTTTGACGTTTCTCCCGGGGATCTAGAGCAGCTGGGAGGCATTTTCTGGAAAGACACAAGCAAACCCTCTGCCTTGGGTGAGAAGGGGACTGCCAATTGTTTGTTTCTGGGTCTTTCTAAAACACCATCGGGGCAACTGTTGGTGTGTAGGAGGGGCCCTAATGCTTATGGAGGGGGGGAAAACCATTCTTGTCAAAGGAGAGGAGGTTCATGTGAATGAGACAAGCTGTTATGATGTCGCTCGGCTGACTATGTGGGCGTAGATCCTTCTCTTTTTGAATTTGCATTTTGAGCTGGCGGTGGATGCGTTCTACTATAGCCTGCCCCTGGGGTTTGTATGGAATGCGGAAGTGGTGGGTAATATTGTAGAGCCGGAGGAAGGCAGCAAAGGAGGAGCTGCAATATGCAGGGCCATTATCGGTTTTAACATCCCAAGGAACCCCCATGAATAAGATGGCTTGCCGCAATGCTTTAATGCAATGCTTGGCTGTTTCCCCCGTAAGGGGACAGCGTAGCAAAGGTGAGAAAAGGTGTCAACTGTGACATGGACATACTTGAGGCGCCCAAATGGCGGCACATGGGTGACGTCTATTTGCCATCGGGAGTTTGGCTTGAGGCCGCGGGGGTTGACCCCTTGTGGCTGCAACGGTCTAAGCGGCAAGAAGGGAGCGCATGTTTTACAGGCGTGCACCAAATGCTTGCAAGTTTCCTTGGGGAGGCCCAGCAAAAGATGTTTAAGTGAGGCTGCCAAAAAGTGGAACTTAGAATGGAGAAGTTTGGCTTGATTGACCAGGTCTCCAACAGTGGCTATTGTATGGGTGGAGACGGCTTGGTCGGCAGCAGACTTACCCGTGGCTAGAGGCCCGGGCAGCCCTGAATGGCTGCAAAAATGAGAAATGTAAATGGCTGTGTGTGGAGCTCGAGCTCTCGCTGCAAGGCACGGAGTGCCTGATCAATGGGCGTGTCACGTGGAAAGAAAACAGCGTGGGCAATAACTGAACAAATTTGCAGGGCGTATTGACTATCAGTGAAGATGTTGACGGGCTCATTGCCGTGGTGTTGGAAGGCAGTGAGGATGGCTAGTAGCTCACCTACCTGAACCGATCCGGGATGGGTTTGGCAGTAAACGGTTGGCAAGTCACGGCTGGGAGAGTAGGCAATATAAGCAAACTTGGTCTTATAGGTGTCCATGAAGACAGTAGTGGAGTTGGGGAGAGGCTAGGAGCTAGGGAAAGAGTGGTATTGTGGGTAGAGGGGGAGCCTTGTGAGGCCCTGGAGCAACTTGTGTGGGGGGGTAATGGCAGTCAAAGGTCCTGTGGAAGATTTCTAGAAGAATTTGAGCACGGGGGTTTTCGGAGAAAAGGGCAGTGGTGTGCTTGGCAGTAAGGCATACATATTCAGAATCAGAGACAATATTCAAGGGCTCTTAAAACATTTGTAAAACTTTAATGATGGCTCAAAGCTCTGTGCATTGAGCAGATGAATAAGGAGTTCGCTAAACCTGTTCTTTTTGAGAAGTAATGTATGCTGCTTTTTTATTACTATTACTCTCAGTAAATACCGCACAAGATGGTTGGGCTATGCCCATAGCCTTGAAAAGCACTGCAAAAGTTTATTGTTGATTTTTTTACAGATAAAGGAATGCAGCTGGCTTGATTTGTCTAAGAAGACATTAAAGAAAGTCTTAGGAAGTTTTAAAACAAAGTGATAGCCATACAGCTGGGCTTTAACTTTTTGCAACAAACCAGCAGTGTTTGGGATTGCTGCATAGTATGTTGTTACTTTAATCTATGATAAGAGGTTGTTTTGTGATACATATTCTTTTATAATAATTAAAACCATGAATAACCACATTGTACTTTTCTTTAATATTATGCTGAAATATTGGTAATTTTATATACTCTTAAGCATTCATAGAAACTTTTCACTCAGACACTTTAATTAACAGAGGGTTAAAGGAAAGAAAAAACTTGTTAATTTTATAACACTTTAAAACACCTTTTATTTAACTTGTAACATATCAAATGAACTTAATTATTATTTCAATTTTTCTTTCAAGGTAAAAGAACAAATCTCTTATAATTAGTTTGGAATAAAAGGCCACTGTTCAGGATTAGGTTTTGAGAAAGCAGTTTTGAACATTATGTTTCTTTAAAAGAGATAAAAGTTTCCTTCTTAGAACACTGAGGAAATGATAAGCACAAGAAGGAGAAGAAGCTATTTTAATAAGACAGACTTTCTTTGTATACTGACTATTGAGGATAAGAACTTTTACCAGAACAGATTAATGATGAGAGGCCTTGAGAAAGAATAAAAATTCTTAACCTTGCATCAGCATACTACTTTAAACTAAAGCCTTTAAAATTTTATAGATAGACTCATTAAATTTTATTTAACTTTAACTGTAAAAATTCCTTTTCTAACAGCCTTCTGCAGTTTCAGTATTCAGTCAGGTTTTGTCCCACACTCTACTCTTTCCAATAATCATTTTATCTCAGGACAAAATCATTTTCTGTTTCCTTAATAATAAAAATATATTCCATATAGCCTGCATACAAAGTTATCATGCAAACCTTTTATAACATAATACCATGAACACTAAACAAGCTTATTTTTTTTATTGACTTTGTAATAATATTACATTAAAAATATATATGTGAGGTCCCATTCAACCCCACCCCCCCACCCCCCCTCTCCCCCCCCCAACAACACTCGTTCCCATCATCATGACACATCCATTGGATTTGGTAAGTACATCTTTGGGCACCTCTGCACCTCATAGACAGTGGTCCACATCATGGCCCATACTCTCCTCCATTCCATCCAGTGGGCCCTGTGAGGATTTACAATGTCCGGTGATTACCTCTGAAGCACCATCCAGGGCAGCTCCATGTCCCAAAGACGCCTCCACCTCTCATCTCTTCCTGCCTTTCCCCATACCCATTGTCCACCATGTCCACTTTTCCCAATCCAATGCCACCTCTTCTATGTGGACATTGGATTGGTTGTGTCCATTGCACCTCTATGTCAAGAGGAGGCTCAGATTCCACATGGATGCTGGATGCAATCCTCCCATTTTCAGTCTAAACAAGCTTATTAAAATAATAAACTTTTCTTTAAATATTTAGTAGCATGCAATATCAGAAACAGTTTTCTAGAAGCAAGTTGGCAGGGGAGGCTGGTTGCTGCCAATCTTTCCTGTAATAAAATTACCTTTTATTATTATTATATTATTATTATTAATTCAGGTTTATATATATTTAAGAATGACCTTTTGGAATTAGCTATTTAATACCTTAATGTAAACAATGCTTCATTAAACCTTTTATTTATAACTATATAGACTATTGAAGACAAATTTTATCTTTATAGAACATATTCCCTTACTTAAAGTTATCACAATGCCTTTTACAGCTTGCTACATGCAAATTAAGTTTCAAGAGTTTATGAAAAATTAGCTATTGTACTTTAGGACAAAATTTATTCCCCCCCCCCCGCCTGTTGTCTGTTTTCTGTGTCTATTTGCTGCGTTGTCAGCGGCACAGGAATCTGTGTTTCTTTTTGTTGTGTCATTTTGTTGTGTCACTTCCCCGTGTGGGCGGCGCCATTCTTAGGCAGGGTGCACTTTCTTTCGCACTGGGCGGCTCTCCTTACGTGGCACATTCCTTGCACGTGGGACTCCCCTACGCCGGGGACACCCCTGCATGGCAGGGCACTCCTTGCGCGCATCAGCACTGTGCATGGGCCAGCTCCACACGGGTCAAGGAGGCCCGGGGTTTGAACCGTGGACCTCCCATGTGGTAGATGGTTGCCCTAACCACTGGGCCAAGTCTGCCACCCTTGGATCCCATAAGTTTTGATAAATTTTCTTGGCATTTTCATTAGTTTCAAGGTAAGTACTGATTTCTTCTGCAATTTCCTCCTTGATGCTCTGTTTTTCTAAGAGTGTGTTCCTTAACTTCCATATCTTGGTGCCTAATCTGGTTCTCTGGTCCTTGCACATTTCCAGCTTCATTCCATTTTGGTCAGAGAAATTATTTTGTATGATTTCAATCTTTCTGAATGCATTGAGACTTTTTCTGTGGTGTACAATGTGGTCTATCCTGGAGAATGATCTTTGTGCACTTGAGAAGAATATATATCCTGCTGTATTTGTGTGTAGTGTTCCATATATGTGTCTCAGGTCCAGATTGTCTAATTTATTATTCAATGTCTTTGGTGATAAAAGTGTGTTAAAGTCCCCAGGTGTAATTGTAGAAGCATCTATTACTTCACCTAGTTTCTCCAGTGTTTTCCTCTCATGTATTTTAAGGTGCCCTGGTTAGGTGCATAAATGTTTGTGATCTTTCTTCTTGAAAGATTACTCCTTTTACTAATATAGTGTCCATCCTTGTCTCACAATAGTTTTGTTTTTAAAGTCTATATTTTTTTCTGATATTAGTATAGCTACTCCTCCCCTTTTTTGGTTATTGTGTGCTTGTAAAATTGTTTTCGTCATTCACTTTCAACCTCCTTGACTCCCTGGGTCTAAGGTGGGTTTCTTGTAGACAACATATAGATGGGTCATATTTCCTTATCCATTCTTCCAATCTGTGTCTCTTGACTGGTGAGTTTAATCCATTAACATTCAGTGTTATTACTCTCAAGGAATTACTTACAGTAACCATATTTTCTTTGGGTTTATGTATGCCATATGTTGTTTTTATTTCTCTTTTTTTGTTTTTTTATCTGTTCTTACACTCTCCTCAAACTCTGTCTCTCCCATTTTTCTCTTTCAGCCTGCAGAAATCCCTTTAGTATTTCTTGAAGAGCAGTTTTCTTATTGGCATACTCTCTTAGTTTCTGTTTATCTGTGAATACTTTGAACTCTCCATCATTTTTGAATGCCAGTTTTGCTGGATAGAATATTCTTGGCTGGAAATTTTTTTCTTTTAGTACCTTGACTATGTCATACCACTGACTTCTTGCCTCCATGGTTTCAGTTGAGAAATCAGCATTTAATCTTATTGTGCTTCCCTTGTATATGATGGTTCTCTTTTCTCTTGCAGCCTTCAATATTTTCTCTTTGTCTTGAGCATTGGATACTTTGACAAGTATATGTCTTGGAGTAGGCTTGTTGGGATTTACACTGTTTGGGGTGCACTGCATTTCCTGAACATATACATCCATCTACTTCAATAGGTTTGAGAATTTTTCTGGCATTAATTCCCCCAACACCCTTTCTGTCTCCTTTCCCTTCTCTTCTCCTTCTAGGATACCTATAATGCATATGTTTATCCATTTTGTTTTGTAATTCAAATCACTAAGTCCTTGTTGCATTTTTTCTATCTTTTTATCTAGCAATTCTACTGTCAGTTTAATTTCAGATGTTCTGTATTCCATGTCACTAATTTTTTCCTCTGCCTGTTCAAATGTGTGGTTATTTGCTGAGAATGTATTTTTGATTTCTTGATTTTGCTATTCATCACCGTCATATCCATTATCTTTTGTGTATGTTTACAATTTCTTCAGTATGCCCTCCCAATGTTTTCTTAATATCCTTAATCTTTTCTTTCACTTCATTAATTTGGTCCATGATATTTGTTTGGACAGCTTTGATTTATTGTTCATTGTTCTCTTCTCTTCCTGGTTTTAGTTTGTTCACTGGACTGGGCTGTGTCTTCCTGTTTCTTGATATGGTTTGTAATTTTTGTTGTTGTCTGGTCATTTTTTTATCTTGATGGGTTTATTCAGTTGATTAGCTTCTCCCATTAGTCTAGGATTTTATTTAGTTGCTGTTTTTATGTGTGTGTTAGGTTTTCTCTTTGACATTTTATTCTTCCTATTCTATTTCCTTGTTGTTGTCTAAGATTCCTTGAAGGGAAAATATTTAGGCATGGAAAGCAAAAGATATAAGAAAAGAAAAAGGATAATGGTAATATTGATAGTAAAGTTTGGCAGAATAACCATATAAGACCTAGGGAAATGAATATTTAACTCACGTAAGCAGTGTAGAGTTATAGGAATAAAAAAGTGGAGTATCTACAATGAATTGGAAGATCAAATATGGAGAAGTATATAGTATGAATGAAAAGGCCAGAGTGATTAGGAGAGAGGGAAAGAGAAAAGAAAGAACAAAAAGAGAAAGACAATAAAAGATAGAAAACAGAATAGAATTGTTAGAATAAATAGAAATGTTGGGGGCTGAACAAAGAGAGGTGGACTGTAAGAGCAACATTAGAAAGTAGAAGATAGAGAAATGTAAGGAGGAAAAGAAATAGTGCTGGTAGCCAAAATTGGTACACACAGAAAAGAGGAAATCAAGGAAGAGGTAACACAGCAAAAAAGAAGCTGACAGCACATAATTTTTTAAAAAGAGGGTGGTGGTGGGATAAATTGATTAGAAAGACAAGAAAACAACAACAACAAAAAAATCAGACAAACTCACAAGCAAGAAGTCAACCAAACACTAAGGAAAAACAGCCTTCCCTCTTAAGCCCCCATGGGACTTCTCAGACTGCCAGTGTTTATCAATCAATTACCCTGCAGCTTTCTTACTGAGAATTTTAAAGTGGGTTTTAACAAGTAAACTAAGCTAAATCATAAAACAAAAGTAACTTTTTTTTTGAATGAAACAGACCCAAGGCAAGCCAATACAAGAATAATGTCTTTGTTTTCCCTGTCATAAAGTTTCAGCTAGATGATTATATCCTGGTGGATGACTACTCTAAGAGGAGCTGGGAATCAAACTAGAGACCTTGTATTCCACTGAGCTAAACTTTCTTATTGGGTTGATTAGCTCTCCCTGTGGCAGGACTGACTCTTTGCAATAGGATAAACTGCTGATTAGGAATCTCTCCTTCCCTCTTTTTTTCCTGCTTTCTATCCCCAGGGCAGCAGGATGCAATAACTTGTGCGAGAGTTCCCTTTTGAAATTCAAATGGGAGCCTGGTGATTTTTAAAAAAAGATTTATTTATTTATTTATTTATTTATTATTTATTTATTTATTTATTTATTTATTTATTTATTTATTTATCTCCCCTTCTCCCCCCTCCCCCCATGCCCTGGTTGTCTGTTCTCTGTGTCTATTTGTGTCTTCTTTGTCCGCTTCTGTTGTGGTCAGTGGCACGGGAATCTGTGTTTCTTTTTGTTGCATCATCTTGTGTCAGCTCTCTGTGTAGGCGGCACCATTCTTAGGCAGGCTGCACTTTGTTTCCCACTGGGTGGCTCTCCTTACAGGACACACTCCTTGCATGTGGGGCTCCCCTACATGGGGGACACCCCTGTGCGGCACAGCACTCCTTGCGCGCATCAGCACTGCGCATAACTCACCACTGAAAAAAATGACTCTCAGTCTCTTTGAGAGCACCCACTCCTTGCAGGGAACACCAAATATGCTCTTGGAAGTTTATTAAGCACTTCCTACTGTCCCCCTCCTTTAGGGGAGTTGTACAGGACTAATTTAATCGTTCGACCCCACCTTCTCCCAGGCCAATTTTTCCTGTCCCAGAATCAAGTAAAAGGCCAGAATGATGAGGAGAGAGAAAGAGAAAAGAACAAAAAAGTAAAAAATAAAGAATTCAGAGAAAAAAGGAGAGAGAAGTAGAAGCAAGAATACCTGATGACCAGACAAAAAGAGGTGGAATGAAATAACAATAGAAAACAGAAGATGGAAGGATGAATGAAATACATACATACATACATATATATATACAAACTATATATATATATATATATATATATATATATATATATATATATATATATATATATATATATACACACACACAAACACACAAACTAGCTCAGGGCCCTACTTTGGAATTTGTCCTGAGTGTGATGGAGTTGGACTCAGATGTGACCTCTGTGTGCATGCCTCTTCTGTTTCTTTTACTGAACCTGTGGATGGTGCTGGGGTTGGTATATGCTCAGGAGTCTTGAATCTCAGTGCTGTCTATGTGCCAACTGGGCTCTGAGCCTAAGCAGAGTTGCAACACCTACTGTCCAGTTCATTGGGCTTACCCAGGTCAGCAAACAGGGAGGTGAGGATGGTCAGCCACCACACCAGGGAGCCAAGAGAGTCAACAGCTGCAAACAGGAGAATTCTGTCCATCAGCCATGTGGGATCTAAGCCCTCTCTTCATATCCTTTCCAACACTTGTACTTCTCTGTCTTTTTGATAGTGGATATTCTGATAGGTGTGAAATGATACCTCATTGTAGTTTTGACTTGCATTTCCCTAATCATTAATAATGTTGAGCATTTCTTCATGTATTTTTTTTTGACATTTATATTTCTTCTTTGGACAAATGTCTATTAAAATCTTTTGCCCATTTTTTAATTGGGCCATTTGCCTTTTCATAGTTGAGTTGCAACATCTCTTTATATATTCTGGATATTAAACCCTTATCTGACATGTGATTTCCAAATATTTTCTCCCATTGAGTGGGCTGCCTTTTCATCCTTTTGACAAAGTCCTGTAAGGTGCAAAAGTGTTTAATTTTGAGGAGGTCCCATTTATCTATTTTTTCTTTTGTTGTGCATTCTTTGGGTGTAAGGTTAAGAAACCACCACCTACCACAAGGTCTTGAAGATGTTTCCTTACATTTTCTTCTAGTAGTTTTATGGTCCTGGCTTTTCTATTTAGGTCTTTGATCCATTTTGAGTTGATTCTTATATAGGGAGTGAGATAGGTGTCCTCTTTCATTCTTTTGATTATAGATATCTAGCTGTCTCAGCACTGTTTGTTGAAAAGACAGTTATGTCCCATTAACATTGACTTGGTAGGTTTGTCAAAACCCAGTTGACTGTATAGGTGAGGTATTTCTCGAGTCTTAATTCTGTTCCACTGATTGATATGTTTATCTTTATGCCAGACCATGCTGTTTTGACCATTGTGGCTTTGTAATATGTTTCAAGGTCAGGCAGTGAAAGTCCTCCTACATCACTCTTCTTTTTTAAAATGCTTTTGACCATTTGGGTGCACATTCCTTTCCAAATAAATTTGGTAATTGCCTTTTCTAATTCTGTAATATAAGCTGTTTGGATTTTGATTGGCATTGCACTGAATTTATAAATCAGTTTCAGTGAGATTTACAACTTTATGCTATTTATTCTTCCAATCCAAAAACATGGAATGTCTTTCCATTTGTTTAGTTCTTTTAAAATTTCTTTTAGCATTGTTTTGTAGTTCTCTGCACATAGGTCCTGTACTTCTTTGGTTAAATTTTATTCCTAGGTATTTGAGTCTTTTTGTTGCTACTGAAAATGGAATTTACCCCCTGATTTCCTCCTCAGGTTGCTCAGTACTAGTGTATAGAAACATTACTGATTTTTGCATATTGATCTTGTATCCTGCCACTTTGCTGAACTCATTTATTAGCTCAAGTAGCTTTGTCATGGATACTTCAGGATTTTCTCAAACAGGATCATGTCATACACAAACAATGAGAGTTTTACTTCCTCTTTTCCTGTGTGAATACCTTTAATTTTCTTTTCTTGTTTAATTGCTCTAGCTAGGACTTTGAGTACAATATTGAATAACAATGGTGACAGTGGGCATCCTTGTCTCATTCCCAATCTTAGAGGGAAAGCTTTCAATTTTCCCCCATTGAGTATGATGTTGACTGTGGGTTTTTCATATATGCCTTTTATCATATTGAGGAATTTTCTTTCTATTCCTAATTTTTGAAATGTTTTTATCAAAAAGGATGCTGGGTTTTGTCAAATGCCTTTTCTGCATCGATTGAGATGATCGTGTGTTTTTTTTCCTTCAATTTGTTCATGTAGTGTATTACACTGATTGATTTTCTTATGTTGAACAGCCTTGCATACCAGGAATAAATCCCATTTGGTCATGATGATATGCCATTGGATTCGATTTGCAAGTATTTTGTTTGAGAATTTTTACATCTATTATCATTAGAAAGATTGGTCTCTAATTTTCTTTTCTTGTGTTATCTTTATCTGGCTTTGGTATTAGGGTGATGTTGGCTTCATAAAATGTGTTGGGTAATTTTCCCTTCTCTTCAATTTTTGGAAGAGTTTAAACAGGATTGGTGTTAATTCTTTTGAATTGCTTGGTAGAATTCACCTGTGAAACCTCTGGTCCTGAACTTTTCTATGCTGGGAAATTGTTAATGACTGATTCAGTCACCTTAAATGTGACTGATTTTTAAGTTCTTGTACTTCTTGTAGCATCAGTGTAGGTTGGTTGTGCTTTTCTAGGAATTTGTCCATTTCATCTAGGTTGTCTAATTTGTTGACATACAGTTTCTCATAATATCCTCTTATGATTCTTTTTATTTCTGTGGTGTCAGTTGTAACTTCTCCCCTTTCATTTCTGATGATATTTATTTGTATTTTCTCTCTCTTTTTCTTTGTTAGTCTAGCCAAGGGTTTGTCAATTTAATTGATCTTCTTAAAGAACTAGCTTTTGGTTTTGTTGATTTTCTCTATTGTATTTTTGTTCTGAATTTCATTTATTTCTACTCAATCTTTATTATTTCTTTCCTTTTGCTTGTTTTGGGACTGGTTTGCTATTCTTTTTCTAGTTTCTCTAGTTGTTCAGTTAAGTCTTTGTGTTTAGCTCTTTTCTTCTTTTTTAATATAGGCAGTTAGTGCTATAAATTTCTCAAGTCTGCCTTCACTGTATCCCATAAGTTCTGAAAGGCTGTGTTCTCATTTTCATTTGTCCCAATTTATTTTCTGATTTCACTTGCAATTTCTTCTTTGTCCAACTGACTATTTAGGAGTGTGTTGTTCAACCTCCACACATTTTCAAATTTACTTTTTTCCTTTTATTGATTTCCAGTTTCATTCCATTTGTCTATAGTTTTAATAGAATAATAATAAGTCTACTTTAGTTCATTGTTCATTCCCCAATCTTTAGGATTTGGTGATGATGATGCCCACTCTGCTTCTAATTGAGAGGGCCCTTAGATCCTGTGAGGCAGATGGATAGAGCTATCTTGCTTGCACTTGCAGACACTCTTTTCCTTGGGATGAGCATTGTCTATCATCATCTTTTTATTTGTTGTCCAGGGTGAGTTCAATGAACTGTAGAGTAGGTATTGAAACTCTGCTGAAATTCAGGGCTCAGCTGGCACATGGAAGGACCAAAGATTTATGTCTCTAGGACATATATTCATCAAGTATAGTGTTAACTATAGGTTCAAATTTTTTTTTGTAATTTATTGATTATTTTAAAACTTATTATTTCATTTTCTTATACATTTTATTCATTTATTTTGTTTGCTTCATTTTTGGGGAGATTTTGGTTCACAGAGAGGTCACAGAAGTGGTGGGGGAGAATCACTGGTGCAGGGTGTCAGTGATGTGGGGATGCATGGGAAGAGGTTCACCTGGGGCATGCCTCTCAGACATATGCATATGTTCGAGTTTCATGGGACATTGTCCCAGTCAATGGAGATCCACACAATAGCTGAAAGAATATTGAATTCCCATCCTAGGGAGTTCTGGTCCATTATCTAATAGGACAGCAAGAATCTCCCAAGTGCAAAGGCATTGTCTAGTGAGGAAAACAGACCATTATGCCAGGCCTTTGATATTGATGATTGTATTTATGAACCTTTTCTTATGAAATTGAAACTTAACCTGGTGTTATATATTGCCTAAGAGTTACCTCCTGAGACCCTCCTTGTTGCTCAAATGTGGCTTCTCTTCAAGCCAAACTCAGCATATAAATGCACTACCTTCCCTCTGGTGTGGGACATGACTCCCAGGGATGAGCCTCCCCGGCACAGAGGAATTATTATCAAGCACCAACTAACAATGCATCTGGAAAAAGACCTTGACCAAAAGGAGGAAATGGTAAATACAAATGAGTTTTTATGGCTAAGAGATTTCAAAGTGAGTTGGGAGGTCATTCCAGAGATTATGCTTATGTGCATCTCAGCAGGTTCTCATGGACTGCCACAGTAAATAGTGCCTCAGATCAGTGGAACTTACTTTGGAATTTATATTCCCCAGTGTTACAGAGTTAGATTCATTTATAGGCCCTCTGCCCCTAAACTGAAGTATTTAAATGGCTAATTCCAGAAGGCTATTATTAAATAGAAACCTGAATTTTTATTGATAATAAGAAGCAAGTTATGGTTAGTTATAAAAATTTTGTAAAAGCATTGTCTAAACTGAAGTGTTTAGCTAAATGACTAGTTCCAGGAAGTTATTATTAAATAGAATCCTGAATTAATGTTGATAATAAAAAGTAAATTTATAATGGGGAAACTTGTCAGAGGCCACCTCAATCTACATATTAAAATGGTGATAGGAGAAAAATATTGATTCCATTATTAATCTTAGATTTTCATAAAAAAATAGAGAAAACAGTTTTTCCTTTACTGCTAAAATAAAATACCTGTAAATTAAAGTAATCATGGTAAAGGTGTAAAAGTAAAAAGTAAAGTACTAAACTAGTTAAGTTCATCTGATGTGTTATGAACTGCATGGGAAGTATTTAGAAAGTTTATGAAAATTGAAAGAGATAGACTTCAGTATTGTCAAACTCTCTTGTACATTCAAGCCAGGCATTCAGTACACTGCATTGGTGCCTCTCCATTTGAATTTTTGGCTAGGTTGGTCACTGACCCCTACAACAATAAAGATATCTACCACTTCTCTGGTTATGTTCCTGAAGTGGCTGGAGAGTGCATTGCTGTTTCAGACTCCAACAGCAGCCTGAGATGGTGCGACATAGTTAGATTTACATTGCCTCCAAAATGTCTGTGTTTCATGGTGTTGAAGGGTGCTTTGCACTAGGTAAGTGAAATGCTTAAGCCTCATTCCAAGGGCCAATATTACCAAAGCATGCTGGCTGAGTGAAAGATATACCAAGTCAAGCTATAATTATCAGAGTAAAGTGAGTAGAACCTAAACAGACACAATTGGCATTATGGCCTTCTTCCATGGAGAGACATGTATAATGTTGCAAAACTGCAGCTCAAAGAGGAACTTGTACATTGATTAATATATTTATTAGTACTAAGTGTTTTACCTATATGCCTGATAAATAGGATAACATCTCTTCTATTCTAGATCATATGCAGAGGAATATTGGACATGTTAAAAATCTTTGTAACCTTAATTCATTTTCTGAGTAATGAATGTGCCTATAAGAAAAAAGAATGGCTTTATTTTGCTTGCCATATGCTTATCATGTTGCCTACAATATCTTTGTGAGTTTATGTCTAGGGCAGTGCCTCTTCTCAGACCTCCCCTAAATGACCTAGGAAAAACCACCACTGTGTGAACTGGGAGTGGCAGTTTCATGGAAAGCATTTAAAATTTACAAGATCAAGTCCATTAGCTTCAGGTGGATGTACCCTCTGGAGTCATCTGGGCTTTTCTCATTCTCATGGTCCAGTATGTCATAGCTGGCCTCCTTTTGGGAGCTGCTTACCACTATTTTCTTTATCCTTTTAGTAAGAAACTAAGTTAGTTTCTTCCAGAGTCAATGCCTTCCAGAATAAGGTATTAGTTATGTGGGGATTTCATCCAATTCCAACTGTGGTACCAGAACTGCCTTCCCTCAACCTCAATAGAATAGCCACTAAGTTTCATACCTAGCCAGGCAGGTTCTATGACCCCTAACCAGCAGGAAGCAGCTACAGAAGAATGACCATCACCCTTCACCTTCCCTTAAGAATACGAGTGTGCAGATTTTCTGAGGAGTAACTTGAGGCAGGTTAGTATAGGAAACAGGGAAGGTGACTGGTCAGAATAAAGCCTGCCAAAGACTCTGGTCACAAGGTCCAATTTGAAAGTCCCAGACTACTCTGTTATCTACTAAAAAATGTTGCTTGTGTACTGTTAGACCAGCATGACCTGCCCCTTATTATTTCTGAAAATTGGACAGAATGGAACACCTTGCTGACATGGCAGAATATGACCCGTAGACAAGTTTGGAACAAGACCTTCTCATTTAAGACTGAGATTCGGCTGCCATCTTTCAATGAGACTCATAATTATAATTTTTGCCTTGTAAGGGAATAGGTGAATAAGCCCGGGCGTTTATTAAGATATGTTGTATGTAATGGTTTAGGATGGTTAGTGACTGAGTGTCTCACCCTAGATCACATTGTGATGCAGGGTGGTTACTCTCTGAGTTGTGTAATTTTATTAGCAAGGTCAGATATAGAGTAAAGCATGCCCCCTGGTGGTTCTACCCATTGACTATTTATTGTGCCAGGTGGTGCTACAATTCCCCTGAAATACACCTAACAGCTTAGTCAATCACACTGCTCAAGCCCTTAATGGCTCCAAAGTATCAACTTCCTTAGTAAACAAAGAAACTACCCAAGTACAAAAGGTAGTTTTACAAAATAGGATGACTTTAGATATTCTTACTGCATCACAAAGTGGGATCTCTGCTCTCGTTAATGTTCAATGTTGTGAATATGCTACTTCTATTATTCTGTTGTCTTTTATACTGTTGCTGTGAAATGTGAATGTAATGTTTATTCTATGGTCAATGTAGGCCACTGTGCATGATGGATGGTGGGGATCCAGGGCCAGGCTCCACTAAGTCCTCAGCATGCAGCCACCTGAATGACCTAGGCCTAAGTTGAAAGTTCACACCCTTCCTGGAGGGGAGAGAATGTCTTAAACCAAATCTCCTCTGAGCTGTAAAACTTCATTCCTGTTCATCGCCAAACTCCATGTACACCATCACAGGACCCTAGAAGGGAAATCTGTTCCCATATCCTATGGAATGTCCTTGTTATCATCCCTATGGAATGTCGTACTGAGACCCCCTTATATCACCTCTCATTTTTCCTGTCTCTTTGTGGAATGCTAACATCATTCATTCTTTGACTTGCCACCATCAAATATTCTTTCTTGTCTATAAGTTCCAGTAAAGTTTATGCCTGACTAGATACCAAGTGTGTTCTTTCTTTTTGTGGCCTCACCAACTTGTGCCCTTTAGGAGTTGGGTTGTGACAATACTTATGAAAAATTAAAATCTAATTGTCTCTCTATTGAAATGACAAAGGTTTCTTGGATTATCAGTCTGTTCTTAATAAGAGACAGTAAATTTTATTTTCTGAATAATCAATGTAAAAGCCAGAAAGTCTATGTTTATCAAAATAACTTTATTGCGTCCATAATCATTTAAAGGAAACAAGTCTTCTGTCCTTTAAGAAAAAAACACACGTTATTTACCATTATGTTATCACTTATATTTACTTTTATAATCTTTTGTCATTACTTTTATTAAAGAAGAGAGCCAAGTATTATTTCACAGTGACCTGTAATCACAATCCACTTTTAACTTTCTGCTTTCTCAAGTCAAATGTGAAATGAAATCTTTTTATTTCAAACCATTTTGGAATTTTCCAGACTTGGCCCAGTGGTTAGGGCGTCCATCTACAACATGGGAGGTCCGCGGTTCAAACCCCGGGCCTCCTTGACCCATGTGGACCTGGCCCACACGCAGTGCTGATGCTCACAAGGAGTGCCCGTGCCATGCAGGGGTTCCCCACGTAGGGGAGCTCCACGCGCAAGGAGTGCACCCCGTAAGGAAAGCCGCCCAGTGTGAAAGAAAGTGCAGCCTGCCCAGGAATGGTGCCGCACACAAAGAAAGCTTACACAACAAGATGACGCAAGAAAAAGAAACACAGATTCCCGTGCCGCTGACAACAACAGAAGCGGACAAAGAACATGCAGTAAATACATACAGAGAACAGACAATGGGGGGGGGGGAGGAGGGGAGAGAAATAAAATAAATAAATCTTTAAAAAAATATATTGTCAAATTAGAAAGGATTTTCTAACATTCTGGTAGTTAAATTTATATAAATAAAATTATATCATACATATATATTCCAGAAATCATATATAAAGTTCCTAATATTTGTCAATGTCCTTACTTTTTATAAGATATCCTAGTAATAAACTCTCATATTTTAATAACAGTAAAATGTTAAAGGGCATAATTTCAGTTATTCTTAAAAATGTTACATACCACAAAAATATATATCTTTTTATTAAACTCTCATTAAATCTTTTAAATTTATAAAACAGTAATAAGTTAACCATAGTCATTCTATGTTTATTATTTTTATTATTTTTAATTTATTAGAGAGTTTGTGGGTTTACAGAACAATCATGCATAAAATACAGTTTTTCCATGTACTACCCCACAAACGAGTTGGATTGGTATGGAGCACTTGTTACAATTGATGATAGCATATTTTTGTAATTATACTAGTAAAGTCCTTGGTTTTACTTAGGGTTCACTGTGTAATGTAGTTCCACGGATATTTTAAAAATATTTTTTATGTTATCATATGTACAATCTAACATTATCCCTTTAAAAACGTTTGGATATATACTCCAGTACTGTTAATTGCATTCACAATGTGTTACTATCACTCACCATCCATTACTAAATATTTCCACCGTTCCAAATGGAAATGCTGTATATTTTAAGATTTGATTTCCAATTCCCTACCCCCATCCTATCCCCTAGTATTCTATATTTGAGATTCTGACCCTGAGATTGCTTATTCTACTTATTTCAAATCTGTGAGATCGTACAATATTTGTCCTTTGTGTCTGGCTTATTTCACTCCATTCAATGTCTTCAAAGTTCAGCAATGTCTTTGTATCAAGGACTTCATTCTTTTTATTTCTTTTTTTTTTTTTTTTAGAACAACTAAGCAAAATAAAATCCTGGTTTATTGTTGGACAACGTTGTTTCACACATACATCAAACATGCCTAAATAAATAAATAAATAAATAAACAAACAGCAACTTCATAGACCAAAAAGGAAAAAGAAACCTTTATCTTTGGCCTTTTTTAACCATCTTGTACAAAGCAACTACTTATAGTACAGCTAAGTACATACACAAAAAAAGTTACTGGAATGGTCGGAAGAAGATTGTATTATTATTATTTTTTTTTGCAAGGGTTTTTTTTTCCTTTGAGTTTATAATGAACATGGTCACCACAAGTAAAGTCAGAAGTAGAACAGAGAATGCTCCGAAGGCTGGTTTGGTCATCCCGGATCATTAAAAATGACTGACCCCTAACAATATGTACAAAAATATAAAATGTGAATTAAAAATACAAACAAATTTTCCTTTTTAAAGTACTTTTAAGAACAAAAGGAGGGCGTTGGAAGTTTTGGTTCTTTTTTCCTCCCTGGTTGCAAACGCACGTTGTAGTTTTGGTTGGGTGGTGGCAAGCGCAGGTCATCTGCGGGGACACCGCTCGCGGTGGTGGGCGGCGGGCGGGCGTCTCTCTTCCAAGGTGACCACATATAGATTCTGAGACAGGAAGTGGAGGGTGCATAGGTCACGGCGGCCTCTTTTTTTTTTTTTTTTTAAATTTAACTTTTCCTTTTTTACTGTCATATCATCCTCATCGGTCTGCTTCTTGGCGTCCATGTCGTCATTCTCATCATCTTCAGCTGCCCGTTTGCCCGGAGCTGCCTCAGCCTCCTCATCTTCACCTCCAGGTTTTCCTCACCATCTCCTTCCTCCTCCTCTTCCATCTTCCCCACCTTCTAACTCTTCTTTGTCTACCTCGTTGTCGGCCTCCTGGTCCCCATCTTCTTCGTTAGTTCTCCCATTAGCAGGAGTCTCTTCCGTTCTCTGTCTCCTCCACAACTTCCTCCTTCTTCTTTAAGCCCTTGGTGGTGCTTTCGGAGCTGGTATCTACAGCCGCGTTGGACACGGTGGGGCACGCGGGTGATCCGCTGCAATGGGTGACAAAGGAAGCGGGAGTGCAGGGACGCTGGTGGCAAAGCTGTGGGTGTCCAGGGCGGCGCGCGCGGAGGTGGCTGCAGCGAGCAGGGAGCTGACCCAGAACAATGCAAAGAAGGCTTTTCTGAGCAGCCAGGGGCCTTCATACCTTTTAATAGCTGACTAGTAGTCAATTGTATGTATCTACCACACGTTAATTCTCCTTTCACGGGTTGATGGGCACTTGGGTTGCTTCAAACTTTTGGCAATTGTAAATAATGCTTCTCTTAACATCGGTGTGCAAATATATTTCTGAATCTCTGCTTTCAATTCTTTGGGGTATGTACTTAGTAGAGGGTTTCTGGGTCATAAAGTAATTCTATGGTTGGCTTTCTGAGGAACTTTCAAAATGTCTTTCACAGAGGCTTCTACATTGCTCCCAGGGGAGAATGAATATTCCTATTACTCCATATTCTCTCCAACTCTTGCTATGTTGATTTTATTTAAAATAGCAGCCATTCTCATAGGAGTGAAATGGTATCTCATTGTGGTTTTGATTTGATTTGCATTTCCTCCCATGAAATCTTTTAATGTGCTTTCTGGCTGTTTGCATATCTTGTTTGGAGAGCTGTTTATTCAAATCTTTTTCCCATTTTTCTATTGGGTTGTTTGTCTTTGTATTGTTTAGTTGAAGGATTTATTTATACATTCTGGATATTAATCCTCTATAGGGTATGTGTTTTCCAAATATTTTCTTCCATTGTATAGGTTGTTTTACATTCATGACAAATTCCTTTCATGCACAAAAGTATTAATTTTGACGGATCCCATTTATCTATTTTTTCTTTTCTGCTTGTGTTTTAGGTATAAAGTGAAGATGCTTCCCTATGTTTTCTTCTAGGGTTTTGATAATTCTAGCTGTTATATTAGGTATTTGATCCATTTTGAGTTTATTTTGTACAAAATGTGAGGTAGTGATCCTCCATTTTATAACAAATGGAGATCTAGTTTCCCAACACCATTTGGGGAAGAGACTATTCTTTCTGAATTGAATGGTTTTGCTACCTTGTCAAAAAATCAGTAGGCTATAAATGTGAGGGTTGATACCTGAGCTCTCAATTTAAATCCATTTGTTTTTTATCTTTCCTTTTTAGCAAATTGATTTAATAACTACGTATACATAAACCATAAATCCAAACAAAGAGTACAATCAATGGTATTTGGTGTAATCACATATTTTTGCATTAAGCACCCCAATCATAACCAGAACAGTTTCATTATTCTAGTAATAATAATAATCAAAAAACACCACTTAATCTCTCTATGCCTCAATTGTCATGAAAAGTTGGTATTTTTCCATCTCTCTAGCATATTTGTATTATACTTTATAAAAACAGTTTTCTGGTGACTATATTCTGCTTAACTCTATGAGTTTGCACAAAATATTGAGTTCATAATAGCACAATCATACAGTATTTTCCTTTTGTGTATGGCTTGCCTCACTCAACATAACATCCTCTAGGAAATGTGGAAGCAGAAAGGATTCAATGATCGCGTATTGAAGGCTAGGACTCAGGAATATTCTGAGAAGGAAGATTTATTCTGACTGGCCAGGTCCAGGGACTCCTGTCCAAAAAGCTGGACCCTGAATAGGATTTCTTGGTCCCTTTTATACAGAGGATGTAGGAGTGGGGAGTCAAATGGTGCTTTATGCAAAAAGAACTTTTCTCTGTTAGTTTCTTAGAGTTTTAAGTGTTTGTCTGAGTACCAGATAGGTTTTGAATTAATATATCCCCCACATTCCGTCTGTATGTAACTTTGAATATACATTCGGTCTACATCTTTTCTGAATATTTAAAGCCTATAGGGCCTATATTACTTAATTGGCTTTCTAGAAACTAGGCACATTTGGATACAGAATTAGATAATTTTGAATTCATGTACAGGCTATATTATATCCCCTCTTTGAGGCCTTGCTTAAGTTTATTAAGTTTGGCATCACTATTTCCAGAGTTATGAGGTGGGCCACTGTCTGTGTTTTTACTGCATTATTTATTAAATCATGTACTCTAGTTATTAAGGGGAGGAAGTGGGGAAGTATGATGAGAACATGGGAGGAGTTTCAGCTGTTTGCTGTTTTGATTGATTACCCCACCGATCAATCCTCCAGTGAGGGCCCAATGATAAAATCCTTGGGGAATATCTGGGGCTTTTCCTTGCTCTCAGAAGAAGTCTTTGCTCTGGAGAGCAGAATCCTGGGGGTGGGGGTCTTCCAGCAGCCATCTTGGGGGTTACAGATGTCCATGTGGTCTCTCTTCAGGTTTCAAATCCATCTATTAATTCCCTCTTACTAGCCTGCTTCATTCCCCCCTCACAGAGTTTACACCATTAATCTTAAAGGGGTGCTGAAGGGAGATGATCTTTCCTCTGTAGCTACTTTCTGCTGGTTATGGGCTGTCGGTCCTACCTGACAAGTTGTAAAACCCTGTTATTTTATTTCAATTGGAGAAAGATATATCTGACATCCTGTATGAAGATGGATGAAGTTTTCATATGCTAACAAGATGTTGATTCTGGAAGAAATAAGCTTAATTAGAATTTTGAGAATATATGGTTCCACTAAGAGGACACTGGACCACAGAAGGAGAAAAGGTCAGGTGCCTGCAAAGGTGGCATTTTCCTAAAGTTGGTGGGAAACAGTATATATCTATATATATTTAAGTTATTTTATGCTGTTGGTTAATTTCAGAGAGAAATTGCAATAGCAATAGACAATGGGGTAAAGTATAAATTGTCAATATCAGTTCTTATGGTAGAGGAGAGGAATGAGAAGAGGCATTTCTCTTTTCAGTTAAGCTAAAGGAAATGAAAAGGGGCAAGGTTTTTAAAAGGAAGTCTGGTTTGTCTTTTTCCTAGCAATAGGCATTTGAGCTAGAGTTAAAGGAAACAGTTGATTTTGATGTAGACACTACTTAGCTTTGTCTTTTGAAGAGGTATCACAGGCTGTCCAATGACTGGCACTCATGTGTTTCATCAGGTACTTCTGGTGAACTGGCATGCTTGGGTAGCTGACTTTGTTCAGGATTAGTACACCAAGTTGGACATTCCTTTATCTTTAATAGCTGTGGGAGTGATCAGAACTACAGAGTAAAGTTTTTATATTTTGCTTTAATTGAGCAACTCCTGATAATTTTTTTTGACTTTTTACCAGGCTTTCTCTTTTGAAAACCCATTTGGCTAAGCTGTTTAGGGCATCCTTCCCCAGATGAGTGCCTAGATGAAGTTCATGAAAAACTTTTCACTGCACTTTTCACTGCACTGCTCCTGGCAGGTAGGTTTGAGCATTTCCAACAAGCCACCCGTCAATTTCCAGGATGAACCCCAAGCTAGCTGCCCTGGTTTGTACACCTTGGGTACACAGTGGAACTTTAAGTACTTAATAAGGGGTAGGAAGGAAACCTGGGTTTGTGCTGCTGCTTTAGCAGCTGCGTTAGCTTGAGCGTTTCTTTTTTTCTATAGCAGTTTTTTTTTTTTCTGATGCTCTGGATAATGTATAACTGCTATTTCCTGAGGTAACAGTATGGCTTCTAAGTAAATTTAGGATTTTTGCTTGTGTTTAATAATTGACTTACTGTTAGTAAGCAAGCCTTGTTCATGTTATACAGCACAGTGAGTGTGAAGGACAAGGAAAGCATACTTAGAGTCTGTGTAAATATTAGCCCATTTCCCAGCTGCTGGCTTTAAACTTTGGTAAGGGCAATTAGCTCTTCTTTCAGGGCTGAAATTTCAGGGGGAAGAGCTCTGCCTTCTATGGTTTTAATAGGAAACCACTGCATAACCTGCCTTTAAAATTTTTCCCTTAATAAAACTACTTTCATCTGTGAGCCATTTAATGTTTGGGTTCACAGGAGGCTTATCCATTAGATCTGGCCTGCTTGAGTAGTTTTGGTAAAGAGTCTCAGGCAGGAATAGAGAAGGTGTATTAGTCAGCCAAAGGGGTTCTGATGCAAAATACCAGAAATCTGCTGGGCGTTATAAAGGGTATTTATTTGGGGTAGGAGCTTAAAGATACCAGGCCATAAAGTACAAGTTACTTCCCTCACCAAAGTCTCTTGCCACGTGTTGAAGCAAGATGGCTGCCGATGTCTGCAAGGGTTCAGGTTTCCTGGGTTTCTTCATTCTTGGGGCTTGCTTTTCTCTGGGTTCAAGGTTCCTTTCTTCCTGGGGCTGGCTTCTGTTTCCTCTGTGAGCTTACTTCCTGGGACTCCAGATCAAGTCTTCAGCATCAATCTCTAACATCAAATCTCCAATATCAGAAACCCTCAACACTGTTCTTTGCCATGCCTTTTATCTATGTGTTCCCACCCACTCAGTCATGCCCAGGTACAGACCAGATTACCAGCATAATCCAATATTTCTTTTTGGAATTCATAACCATATCAAACAGCAACAGAAGGGGTCCTTCAGGATCTGACTTTGGGCCCTTTATTGGTAGTAGGGTGGTTGGTTTGAGAGTTTGACACACCCTTATTTTGCACCTTGGGGGTTTCTAGTAATTGTGCCTGGTATTAATTGACCAACTTCTTATAAGCCACTGGTGGCCCTGGGCTCAAGCACATTTTTCAGCTGGTGGTGAGGTTGCCACCAAGTTAATTTGGTGGCTTTTTCAATTAAAAAAGCTGTTGGCACCACTGCTTTTAAGCAAGGTGGCCATTTTTTAAACCCTTACAGATACGTTCATTAACTACTCAGAAAATGAAATTGATAAGGACTTTTAACATGTTCAATATTATTTTGCTTCTGAATTATTAGAAGTATTACCATAATTATCAGACATAAATTTAGAATAGGATATGGGTATAGTACTTAATACTAATTAATGTACTACTCAATGCATACGTTTTTTCTTTTGCAATTAAGCTGCAATTAATAGCTTTAAGTTTCAGGTTTGCAATACCATATGGTTATTTCTCCATGGGAGCAAGCCATAGCGTTGGTTGTGTTTAAATTCTACTTACAGCACTCTGGTATTCATTGCTCCACTTTATATGTTCTTCGCAGAAGCTGCAGCACTGTTGACCCTAGAGAGAAACCAGAGAGTAGATTTTACTGACCTGGTGCATAGTGCTCTCTGTAATTATGAAACAGTGCCAGTCTGGAGATGATATCCATTGTACATTAGGCTGTACTGAGCCATTGTTGGCTACTGCAGGAGTTTGAAACTGCAAAGTAGTTCCCATCCATTTCAGGAGCACTACCAGAGATGTAGTAGATACTTTTATTGTTTTAGGGGGCCAGTGACCAACCTAGCCAGTATAACTCATATGGAGAAGTACCCTGAAGTGTACTGGACACCTGGTTTGAATGCACAAGGGAGTTTGACAATGCTAAAGTTTATCTCTTGATTTTTATATATCTTTTAAACATTTCTAATGCAATGTGTTTTATATTAAATGAACTTTGAGTACTTTGCTTTTTACTTTTACACTTTTACTATGAAGATGTTAATTACACAGGTAGTTTACTTTAGCAGTAGAGGAAAACTACTTTTTCTATTTTTAAAATGAAAACTGAAGATTCTCAATGGAATCAAAGTAACTTTTCATTACCACCACTTGAATATACACATAGAGGTGACTTCCAGACAGGTTTTATTGCTATGAAGTTACTTGTTGCCTTTAATATTAATTTAGGTTAATAATGACTTTTTAGAACTAGCCATTCAAGTGCTTCAGTTTGGAAGATGCTTTTATAACCTTTTTATACTTAAACACTATTACATAGACTGGTTAATTTACTTTAGATTACAATTGGCAACTGATGGATTTTACTTTATGCATTTAGGAAAGGGCAGATCTACATTTCTTCATCTCAATTTCATTAAACATGAACCTACAGCTTTTATCATTTTAAAGATCCAATACATATAATGTTAACCTATTAACCTGGTATCCCACAAACCAAAGAAATAACACCCAAGTCAAATAAGTTGAAACTTTTATTGTTTAAACAAAGAAATTTTTTTTTTTTGTCATTGTTGTTATTTTCTCATTTCTTTACAGGGACCTAAAACCTCTTGTCTTTGATAAAATTTTAAAACTGTTAATAATCTTAAAAGCATACTGACTTCTAGGTTCTGGAATATATTATAATTAATTTGCTTTAATTATAATTTTGTAAGGATCTTTTCATAGCTTTCAAGGACTTTTTCTTTACTTACTGAAATTTTGTAATAGGTTTAGTAATTACCCTTATTTAAGGCTGTTAAAAGGTTTAAAATGGGGAACTACAGGAGAGATCAACTTTATTCGCCAGCCTAGAGGACAGAGTTTTAATCTGCCAAACCTGGCCCCTCCCTCAGAGCTCTTGCAAAGAGAAGGCCCTGGGGGCTGGGCAGGTTAAAGAGCTCAGAAAAAAATTTTTTTTCCTTTCCTAATAGTTTTTATATTCACATTTTTATATGACCTTTCCATACCACTTAGCCTAATTTGGGTTCTAGGAGTATTTATTACATATGTAACTGCATATTTAATTTTTAATAATTTGAATAGTTTTTGAAAAGAATTGTTAATTTGATCTTATTACCCTGATATATGAAGATATACACTGAGAAAATAGGCAAACATGAATAGTTTGACATGGAAACACAACTTAGTTACTTAAAACTTTCCTTTTTCTTTTTCTTTTTTTTTTTTTTTACAAAACAATTTTAACTGTAAAACAACACTTGAATGATTTTCCTGAAGGTTTTCCTTTGCTGGCTTTTCCAGACTAGGGGTTTGTGGTTTCCCCCCTTTGTGGCTTTCTTAATTAATGCCTTAAAACCAGAATGTCTTAAATGCTATGATACTTTTTTTTTTTTTGCTTCAGAACCATAAGCAGAGGCAAGGGATGGGGCCAGACTTGCAGTAACCATAAATAAAGGCAAACTCAGTTTACAATTACCATTACAATAGTTGAAGTCTAGGGGATAGGTGAACTTATAAAATAACCATAATTCCGAGGGACCACTATCAACTACCAACTGATGATGCAACTGGAAAATGACCTTATACGGAAGGTTCAATGCGGATCAGCAGAATATCCATGTCTACAGAAAATACCATGACTTTAAAATGCTGTTTGACCTAATGTAAGGGGGAAATGGAAAGGAGAAATGAGTTTATATGGCTACGAGTCTCTAAAAAAGAGTCTGGAGGCTGTCAGAAGGATTGCCCTTATGCACAACTGAGCAGAGTCTGAGAGACAGATAAAGCAGATACAACCCCCAGGTATTGGTTCTTTGAGGGCTAAAGAGACCCATGGGAGTTATGGTCATGGCCGATGGGGTTAACTACCAGGTCAGATGGCCCCTCTTTGGAAATGGTGTTTACGTGTGATGAATCTGGACTCAGATGGGATCTCTCTTCATAAGACTTTCATGCTAATGTGCTGGAGATGCAGTTAGTGTTGGGGTTTAAGATATATTTAGGGGATTTGAATCTCTGGACTGACAATGTGATAGCCAGGTCCTGAGCCTCAACAGACTCCAGCACCTACAATCTGATTCATTGGACTCACCACACTCAGCTAAGATGGAGTTGAAGAAGAACAACCACCACACCATGGAGCCTAGAGTGATTACAACTGAAAGTGGGAGGATTGCATTCAGCATCCATGTGGAATCTGAGCCTCCTCTTGACATAGAGGTGCAATGGACACAACCAATCCAATGTCCACATAGAAAAGGTGGCATTGGATTGGGAAAAGTGGACATGGTGGCTGATGGGTATGGGGAAAGGCAGGAAGAGATGAGAGGTGGAGGCGTCTTTGGGACATGGAGCTGCCCTGGATGGTGCTCCAGGGGCAATCACTGGACATTGTAAATCCTCACAGGGCCCACTGGATGGAATGGGGGAGAGTATGGGCCATGATCTGGGCCATTGACCATGAGGTGCAGAGGTGCCCAAAGATGTACTTACCAAGTGCAATGGATGTGTCATGATGATGGGAATGAGTGTTGCTGGGGCGGGGGGGAGAAGTGGGGTGGGGGTGGGGGGGTTGAATGGGACCTCATATATATATATATTTTTAATGTAATATTACTACAAAGTCAATAAAAAAAATTAAAAAAAAAATAACCATAATTAAAGGTAGGTTTAAGTTATAATTATCACTACTATAGTAAGCACTAGATAGACATGAAGTAGCCATAAACAAAAGTAAATTAGTTTAAGATCACCATTACAATAGCTGAAATTTAGGCTATATCTACTCTGCTGTAAAATTTCAGTTATTAAATTATTTTTACTATTTTATATATTAAGATAATTATACATGATTTCAACTCTTAGTTTTTAGAAAGTTTTTACTTAAAATAAATTTGGGTACCTTTATTTATTAACTATGCAATTAAAACAATTTTATTAGTAACAACTCTGTGCAGTCCTTCTGCCTTTCCAGCAATTTAATAAATTTCACTCATGAGTTATGCATTAAATCCACTAGAAAGGCAGTATTGGCATTTAAAGATTCATTTTTAGATTACCTTTCACCATTATTCAACTTGTGACAGGTGAACCCCAAATCCGATTTCCTAGACACAAGCAAACTGACAAAGTTAAACACAGATTTTAAAGTCGAACACAAGGTTATGCACAGATTAAAACAGAAGAAGTTTTTGTATTTAGCATTTCTAGGAATTCTTTGACATTAATTGATGGCACATGAGGTTTTTTATTACTAGTCATACCTTTTATAGGCATGACTGCATGACTGAGTTTAAACTTAGAAGTTTGGGGGTTATTTCCTCATTTTTTTAAGGAGACATGACATGATGTTTCTAGGTTTCAGATCTATTTGTCCCCCCCCCCGCCTTTTTTTTACAGTGGTTTAACTGGATTTCAGGGTTTCACACCGAGGTTGCTCAGTGGCCATGTGGACCAGCAGTGCAGAACTTCCTGATTCCTGAGAAGGGACTCCCATGGGGAGCCCACTGGTGTGCCAGACACTGTACTTATTATTCTAGACAGAATGAAGAGATACCCTTTTAGTTGACTGACCTGGTGTTCCAGAGTTCTAGCCTAACCAAAGCGCACCATTTTACACAATTCAATACCACTGTCTGGAGGCATGAAAACATACACTGGCATCAAATAAACTGACAAACACTGAAGAGCCATGGCAAGCAGACAGAAACACAAAATCCATCAATTTGACTCATAATTTCCATTTCTCCGGTATGGCCATTTTTGAGCTCAGCTTGTTAATTATTGCAACCTTAGCTAGGGGGAACCTCTAACTGGACTCTTTGCCTACCCTTGCCATTTACAATACAAGCTCATTTGCAATCCATCACCAAAACAAAGACCTATTTCTGGCCAAACCTTTCCACTGCTCAACTCCTATTCAGACCAAGCTTTATTACAAAAACCAATCCATTTTTCTGTAACCAAGATCTTCCAAATCCAGACCAATTTTTCAAGATGCATCCCAGTGGAAAGCACTGGGATACTGACACCTCATTTCCTATGGTGGCAGAAAGAGAGAAAGAGAGAGAGCAGCCAAAATAAAGACACAAGAGGTAGCAGTCCCTTTTTTTTTTTTTAAAGTGAGGTACTAAGCTGCACTTAAACCCATCAATGCCTCTCCCACTGTAACCAAACCTTTCACTATCTTAGTGAAGGCAAACCAGATGCCAACCCACAGTCAGCTAAAACCAAATGTCAGGCTTTTTTTTTTCTCATTTCAGACCTGGAGAAGATGGCTTCCCCCAAACTTTTGTGGATACTAGGGTCTTCTTGTATCCAGCTGATCAGGCCCCCCTTCTAATGTTTACCATTAGGCTTTTCTTACATATTGCCCCAGGGGGTCTTACCTTCTGGCATGCAGAGGTTTTTTTTGTTTTTTTCATTCTCAGGATCTCCTTTTAGACTCTTAGATGTATCCAGTTTTTTTTTTCCTCTGGGAGTGCTCCAGTGGAGCCCTCAACTTTCTGGACTAAAAGGGGTCCAGGTGTGCCCAGGGCTGGGGTTTGCTTGAGCTCTCCCAGTTTCCTCAGAGGTATCTGAAAAGGGCAGCAAAATGCTGCCATCTCTGGCCTTCATTGTGATCCCAGATGAACCCCCAGGAAATGCTGTGGAGGCAGAGAGATGCAATGATCGCATATTGAAGGTTAGCACTCAGGAATATTCTGAGAAGGAAGATTTATTATGATTGGTTGGGCCCAGGGACTCCTGTCCAAAAAGCCAAGTCCTGAATAGGATTTCTGGGTCCCCTTTATGCAGAAGATGTAGGAGTGGGGAGTCAAATGGTGCTTTTATGTAAAAAGAACTTTTCCTTGTTAGTTTCTTAGAGTTTTAAGTGTTTATTTGAGTACCAGATAGGTTTCAAGTTAACATATTGCCCACATTCCAGGTAAGCTTGAATTAACATATCATCCACATTCTGTCTGGATGTAACTTTGAATACACATTCAGTTTACATCCTTTCTGAATATTTAAAACCTATATGGCCTTTATTACTTAATTGGCTTTCTAGAAATGAGGCATACTTGGATACAGAATTAGATAATTTTGAATTCATGCACAGGCTATATTAGGTTCATTAATGTCATATACTTCATGACTTCATTTCTCCTTACTGCTGCATAATATTCCATCGTGTATACACCACAATTTCTTCCTTCATTCATCAGTTAATGGACACGTTGGTTGTTTCCAACTTTTGGCAATAATGAATAATGTCACTATGAACATCAGTGTGCAGATGTCTGTTTGTGTCTCTGCTCTCAGTTTTTCTGGGTATATTCCTAGTAATTGTATTGCTGGGTCACACAGCAAGTCTATATTTACCTTCCTTATGAACTTCCAAACAGTCTTCCACAGAGGCAGTACCATTATACATTCCCACCAACAGTGATTAAGTGTTCCTATCTCTCCACATCCTCTTCAACATTTATAGTTTTCTGACTTCTTAATAGCAGCCAGTCTAAAAAGTGGTAAATGATATCTCATTGTAGTATTGATTTGCATTTCCCTAATTGTTAGTGATGTTGATCATTTTCTTTCATGGATTTCCTCCCCATCTGCACAATTGTCTTTTCAAGTCTTCTGCCCATTTTTTCAATTGGTTAGTTTTTCTTTTTATTGTTGAATTTCATGATCTCTTTGTATAACATGGACAACAAATCCTTATCAGATATGTGATGGAGAAATATTTTCTTTCATGGACTTGGCTGCCTTTGCACCCATTGACAGAGTCCTTTGAGGTGCAAAAGTGTTTCATTTTGAGGAGGTCCCATTTATCTAATTTTTTTCTTTTGTTGCTTGTGCTTTGGGTGTAACTTTTAAGAAACAACTGCTTGTGAAAAGATCTTGAAGATGTTTCCTACATTTTCTTCTAGGCATTTTATGGTTGTGTCTTTATATTTGAGTCCTTGATCCACTCTGAGTTAATTTTTGTACAAGGTGTGAGATAGAGCTCTTCTTTCTTTCTTTTGGATATGAAGATCTATTTCTCCCAGCACCATTTGTTGAATAGACTGTTCTGGCCCAGCTGGGATGGCTTGTCCACCTTGTCAAAAATCTCTTGACTATAGAAGTGAGGATATGTTTCTGAGTTCTCAATTCAGTTCCACTGGCCAATGTATCTGTCCTTAAGCCAGTACCATGCTGTTTTAACCACCATAAAATGCTTTAAAGTCAGGAAGTGAGAATCCTCCAACTTCACTCATCATTTCAAAAATCCTTTTTGTTATTTGGGCCCCTTCCCTTCCAAATAAATTTGATAATTTGTTTTACCACTTCTGCAAAAAAAAGGCTGTTGGGGTTTTCTTTGGGAATGCATTTATATTAGCCAGCCAATGGGGTGCTGATACAAAATAACAGAAATCAGTTGGTTTTTATAAAGGGTATTCATTTGGGGTAGAAGCTTACAATTACTAGGCCATAAAAATGTTCCTTCCCTCACCAAAGTCTGTTGCCAGATGTTGGTGCAAGATGGCTACCCATGTCTGCAAGGGTTCAGGCTTCTTCTTTCTCTTAAGGCTCCATGGTCCCAGCTTCTTCCAATATCAGGTGTAGGCTGGGATAAGTCTTATCTCTCTCCAGGCTCAGCTGCTCCACTCTCTCCACAAGGCCAGCTGTAAACTATCAGGCAAATGGCTCATCTCTATTCCTGGGGCCTCTGCCATGTCTAATGAAGTCTTCTCTCTCTCCTCACTTATCTGCTTCTCTGTGTATTTACTTCCCAGAGTTCCAGCATTAGAACTCCAAACTCTGTCCTCTGCCATGTCTTTTCTCTGTGAGTTCCTGCCCACCAAGGGCAGTGGGGACTCAGTATCCTACTGACATGGCCCAATCAAAGCCCTAATCATAATTTAACCATGCCCAAAGGAACATACCAGTTTGCAAACATAATAATCCAATATCTATTTTGGAACTCATAAACAATGCTAAACTGCTTCAGCATTGACTCTGTAAATCATTTTGTATAGAATTAAAATCTTAATGATATTTAGTCTTCTAGTCCATGAACATGGAGTGTCCTTCCATTTATTAAATCTTCTTCATTTTTTATTAATGTTTTCTAGTTTTGTGAATACAGGTCCTTTATGTCCTTGGTTAAGTTTATACATAAATATTTGATTTTTTAGTTTCTACTTTAAAGTGATTTTTTTTCTGATTTACTCCTCAGATTGTACATCACTACTGTATAAAAAGGCTATTCAAATCCATATTAATGGCTTCTATGTATCAAGGTCCTTAGAAGATAGTCTGATGAGATACTTTATGAGAGAACTCACAATATAAAACTAATGGAAATGGAGAGTCAGAGAAAGCAAAAGTGAGAAATTCTATGTACTCAATATGGAATTGCTTGCTTTATAATTTAAATAAGTGAACTACATATTAATCTTGTATCCTGCCACTTTGCTGAACTCATCTATTAGTTCTAGGAGGTTTGTTGTGGATTTTTCAGGAGATTCTTGATATAGGATCATATCATCAGTGAATAGTGCAAGTTTTACTTCTTCCTTTACTATTTCAGTGCCTTTTATTTCTTTATCTAACCTAATTGCTCTAGCTAGAACTACAATGTTGAATAACAGTGGTAACAATGGGCATCCATTTCTTGTTCCTGATCTCAGTGGGAAAGATTTCAGTCTTTCTCAGCTGAGTAGTATGCTAGCTGAAGGTTTTTCATATATGCACTTACCACATTGAGCAAGTTTCCTTGTATTCATATCTTTCAGAGTGTTTTATCAAGAAATGCTGCTATATTTTGTTACATGCCTTTCCTGCATCAATTGTAAGGATCATGTGATTTTTCTTTAATTTGTCAATGTGGTTTATTATACTAATTGATTTTCTTGTGATGAACCACCCTTGCATACCTGGCAAAAAAACCACTTGATTGTGGTGTATAATTCTTTTAATGTGCTTTTTGATTATATTTGGAAGTAATTTGTTGAGAATTTTTTCATTGATATTCATTGGAGATATTGATGTGTAATTTTCTTTTTTTGTGGTATCTTTACCTGGTTTTGGCTTCATAAAATGAGTTTGCTAGTGTTCTTTCCTGTTAAATTTTTTGGAAGAGCTTAAGCAAGATTTTTATTAGATCATCTTTGAATGATTGGTAGAATTCAACTGTGAAGCCATCTGGTCCCAGTCTTTTCTTCTCTGGGAAGTTCTTGCTGTTTCAATCTCTTCACTTGTGATTGTTTTGTTGAAGTCTTCTATTTCTTCTAGGGACAATGTAGGTGGTTTGTGTGTTTCTAGGAATCTGTTCATCTCCTTTACTTTATCTAGTTGTTTGGCATACAGTTGTTCATAGTATCATCTTATGATCTCTTTTATTTCTGTGAGGTCAGTGGTAATGTCTCCCCTCTCATTTCTGATTTTATTTATTTTGGTCTTCTCTCTTTTTCCTGTGTGAGTCTAGCTAAGGTTTGTCACTTTTTAGAAAATCTTTTCAAAGAACCAACTTTTGGTTTTGTTGATTCTCTCTATTTTTTTTTCAATCTCAGTTTCATTTATTTCTATTTTGAAATTTACTCTTTCCTTCAGTTGGGTTTGGGATTAGTTTGCTGTTCTTTTTCTAGTTCCTCCAGTTGTGTAGTTAGTCTTAAATTTTAGCTTTTTTTTAAATACAAGCATTTAGGGATATAAATTTTCCTCTCGGCACTGCTTTTGCAGTGTTCCATAAGTTTTGATATGTTCTATTCTCATTTTAATTCATATTAAGATATTTGATGAATTATCTTGCACTTTCTTCTTTGACCCACTGATGGTTTAAGAGTGTGTTGTTTATTTCTATATATTTATCAATTTTCCCTTTTTTATCCATATTGTTTTCCAGCTTCATTCCATTATGATCAGAGAAATTGTTTTATATAACTTCATACTTTTTAAATATATTGAGACTTGTCTTTGACCCAGCATAAGGTCTTTTTTGGAGAAGGATCCATGGGCATTTGAAAAGAAGGTATATTCTGCTGTTTTGGGGTGCAATGCTCTATGATGTCTGTTAGGTCTAGTTCATTTATCATATTATTCAAGTTCACCATTTCTTTATCCTCTGTCCAGATGTTCTATCCAATATTGAGAGAGTTGTATTGATGGCCCCAACTATTATTGTAGAGACTTATTTCTCCCTTGAGTTATGCCAGTGTAGGCCTCATGTATCTTGGTGCACTCAGGTTAGGTGCATAAATATTTAGTACATTTATTTCTTCTTGGTGAATTGCCTCTTTTATCAATATATAATGACCTTCTTCATCTCTTTATAACAGTTTTGAATTTGAAATCTATTTTGTTCAATATTAGTATTGCTACTCCAGCATTTTTTTTTACTGTTTGCATAGAATATCTTTTTCCAACCTTTTCATTTTTAACCTGGTTGTGTCCTTACATCTGAGTTGGGTCTCTTTTAGAAAACATAGAGAAGGCTCATATTTTTGTATCCATTCTATCAGTTCATATCTTTTGATTGGGGAGTTCAGTACATTAGCATTCAATGTTATTACTGTAAAGGCATTACTTACTCTATTCATTTTGACCTTTGGCTCTCTATTATCAGATTGTTCTATTATCTGTCTCCTTATCCTTTACTTTATCTTACCTAATAATCCCCATTTCTAAACTCTTCTCCAAATCTCTTGCCCTTGTTTTTTCCTTTCAGGCTGCAGTACTCTCTTTAGTAGCTCTTGCAGTTCTGGTCTTTTGGCGATATATTCTATCAGTTTTTGTTTGCCTTTGAAGACTTTGAACTCATCCTAATTTTTTCTTCTTTATTTTCTTTTAAATGTTACATTAAAAAAATATGAAGTCCCTGTGTACTCCCCACCCCTCCCACATCAACAACCTCTTCCATCATTGTGGCACATCCATGGCACCTGATGAATACATTTTGGAGCACTGTTGCACCACATGGACAGTGGTCCACATTGTAGTACACACTCTCCCCCAGTCCACCCAGTGGGCCACAACAGGACACAAACCATCCAGCATCCATCCCTGCAGCACCACCCAGGACAACTCCACATCCTGAAAATGCCCCCACACCATATCTCTTCTTCCATCTCCCTACCATCAGCAGCCACTGTGGCCACCCTCTCCACATCACTACTACAATTTCTTCCCTTACTAATCACAATAGTTCCCCAGCAGAACACAAGTAAGTCCACTCTAATCCATACTCTATTTCATCCTCATTGTTTAAGGACAGTTTTGCTGGATACAAAATTCTTGCCTGACAGTTTTTGTCTTTCATTACTTTAAATACATCCTACCACTTCTCATCTCCATGTTTTCTGATGAAAGTTCAGCCCTTTGTCTTATTAAAGTTCCCTTGTATGTGATGCTTTGCTTTAAACTTGCTTCTTTTAGAATCCTCTCTTTATCTCTGATATTTGTAATTCTGAATAGTAGGTGTCTTGGGGTAGGTCTATTTGGATTTATTCTGTTTGAGGTCCATTGTCCTTCTTGGATATTGATATTTATATATCTTTCCTACAAGTTATGAAGTTTTCAGTCTTTATTTCCTCAACTATTCTTTTTGCCCTTTTTCCATTCTCTTCTCCTTCTGTGACACCGATGATGTGAATTTTTATGTGTTTTGCCTTATCATCAATTCTCCAAGACGCTGTCCCATTTATTTCCTTTCTCTTCTCTTCTGTTATACTGTCTTTTCCAGTTCTAATATTTGATTTTCAGAATCACTAATAAGCAATTCAAATCTGCTCTTATGTGCCTCTACTGTATTTTAATCTCATCTACCTTGTCTTTCATTCTAATAAGATGTGTTACTTTTCTTTGCATGCTTTCAAATTGTTCTTTATGCTCAACTGGTGTATTCTTGATATCCTTTATATCTTCAGTCATATTTTCTTTAAATTTCTTGAAGTGATTTAGGAGAGTTGTATGATACTCACTGATTGTCTTAAATTCTGTATCTCTTCAGGATTTCTGGTAATTTGTTTTTTTGGCTGGACCATCTCTCTCTGTTTCTTAGTATGGCTTGTGATTTTTTGCTGATATCTAGGCATCTGAAAATGTTGATGAATTTACTCTGATGGCCAATTTCTCCCTCTCTTGCTTATTGTTTTTTATTCACAGCTCTTCTTTGATATTTGGCTCAACTTATTCTAAGTCTTAAGTTATTAAGCTTGTCTTATGTTATCAAAATTGGGCAAGGGATTCATTCTTGGGATATGGATTTTCTCGCAGTGGTAGGATACAGAGAGAACCAAGAGCAGTGTTTCTCCATGCAGTTTCTAGTTTGGCCAGCAGATGGTGCTCATCAGCATACCTTTCCATGGAGGTGTTTTCAGTCTGGGCTTTCCTTGTATTTCTATGTTAAATCTCCAAAGTGGAGATTCAAAGAAGGCTCTGCTGGCTGAATTCACCAAAGAAAAGGCTGAATTCACTGAAGAAAAGGACTCTGACCCTGCCTTTTCCCTTGAAATATCTGATAAAGAGAAAGTTGTGTGTTTCTCTCTCAGTTGGCTGCAGTGAGCCAAGGATTTTACCCCAGCTTAATATCTTGGGGGTGGAAAAGGGGAGACTTTCCCACCCACCACTTACCTTTGTTTTCCAGCTTCATTGTCTATCTGTCCCTCACCCTCCAGGGAGTTGTGTAGCACTGTCCTAGGCTGTTGACCCCCAAAAGAGGTCCCTTGGACAAATTTTGGCTTTTTCTCCATTGTTTTTGTGAAAGCATTGAGCTCTACCTATTAGTCCAATACCATCTTCCCACAATTCCTCCACTTGTTTATGTGTCTGTCCTTTTTATTTTCTTCTGATTTTTAAATTTATTTTATTAATTCATTTTTTAAATATTACATTAAAAAAATATGAGGTCCCCATGTAACCCCCACCCCCACACCCCTCTCCCCCCCCCATAGCAACATTCTCCTCCATCATCATGACAAATTCATTGCATTTGGTGAATACATCTCTGAGCATTGCTGCACCTCATGGTCAATGGTCCACATCATAGCACACACTCTCCCACGTTCCATCCAGTGGGCCATGGGAGGACCTACAATGTCTGGTAATTGTCCCTGCAGCACCACCCAGGACAGCTCCAAGTCCTGAAAATGTCTCCACATCTCATCTCTTCCTCCCATTCCCTAACCCCAGCTGCCACCATGGCCACTTTTTCCACACCAATGCCACATTTTCTTCGATTACTAACCACAATAGTTCATAAATAGAATATCAGTAAGTCCACTCTAATCCATATTCTATTACTTCATCCTATAGGCCTTGGATTGGTGGTGTCCATTACACATCTATGTCAAGAGGGGGCTTAGATTCCACATGGATGCTGGATGCAATCCTCCTGCTTTCAGTTGTAGGCACTCTTGGCTCCATGGTGTGGTGGTTGACATTCTTCAACTTCATGTTAGCTGAGTGGGGTAAGTCCAATAAACCAGAGTGTAGGAGCTGAAGTCTGTTGAGGCTTAGGGACTGCCTATCATATGGTCAGTCCAGAGATTCAGGTCCCCTGGGTATATCTTAAACCCCAGCACCAACTACAATTCTGGTAAAGTAACAGGAAAGGCTTGTGAAAAGAGATCACATCTGAGTCCAGGTCCATCACACAGAAAAACCAACTCCAAAGAAGGGCCAACTGAAATGGCACTGAACTCCATCTGACATGACCATAAAACCTGTGTGTCTCTGCAGCCCTCAGAAGAACCAATACCTGGGGCTGTATTTACTTTATCTGTCTCTGGGACTCTGCTCAGGTGTGCATAAGGGCAACCCCTCTGATAACCTCCTGGCTCTTTTTTAGAGACTAATAGCCATATAAACCCATTTGTCCTTTCCATTTCCCCCTTGATTTAGGTCGAAAAGCATTTTTAACTCCTGTTATTATAAGTAGACAGAGATATTCTGCTGGTCAGAGTTGAACCTTTTATTCAAGGTCATTTTCTAGTTACATCATCATCTGGCACTTGGTAGTGATCCCTCAGGACCAGGGAGGCTCATCCCTGGGAGTCATGTCCCACACTGGGGGGAAGGCAACAAATTTACATGCTGAGTTTGGCTTCGAGACTGGCCACATTTGAGCAACATGGAGGCTCTTGGGATGTAACTCTTAGGCACGCTGCTGCTCTAAGCCTTGTTCTTATTTCAGGTGCACAAGCTCACAAGCTTAACCATTAGTATCAGGGGCTCATTGTTGGACCTTCATTCTTTTTTCGTCTTTGCCATTGCACTTGGGGGATTGTTGCTGTTCCTTTAGGGACTGTGATAGAGCTCCCCTGGCTAGAATCTCAGCACTCCCTTGGTTGTTGATTTTAATTGTTTCCACTATGAAAATATCCAAACATTTTTATGTACCCTGGATATATGCCCTGTAGAACTCCCTGCCAACCATGTGTCCCCTGTCAATAACATCCCACACTAGTATTCCTCTGCTGCCCTTGTTGAACCTCTCTGTGAACCAAAACTTCCTGAAAAGTGAAGCCCAGTATATTACCTGGTTCCCTTAATAGTAAAATGGAATATAGCAATGAGTTTAAAGGTTAGATATAGAATAGATATTAATTTGGAAAAATTCTACATCCTATCTTTTTCTTTTCTTTTTTCTAATTATTAAGCTTATCTTCACAAGAGTCTTAGATCACAGTAATTCATATGTACAATATACAGTTCTCCCACATATCCAACATAAAAACCTTTTCCCTTCCACAGCAATAATCTTTTAACATATTCACACTATATTTACTGAAACTGATGTACAGATATTGAGAAAATAGCTTTCAAACAAGGTAACATTTGTGTTTACATTGTGGTTTGTATTTTAGACTATACAATTTTCTAAATGTTTAATTATCTTATGTTTCACATTATGATTTACATTTTAGCCTATCAGCCCCTATATATTTTGGGTGTAAATTTTACATGTCTTATATCCATCCTTGCATACACTTGTGAAACACTTCTATTGCCCACACAGTTACATTGGTTCCATCTATTCAATACTTATTTCCCCCTCCCCTTAGGGCCCACAGTGACAGTCAATCTTCATTGCTTAAAGGGCCATGTTCAGAGATACTTGCAACAGTGCTGAGGGCTTGACCTGCGCAACTGCCCTAATACCCTGGGAGCCACCATTTCTCTTGAGAGATACAGTTCCCTCTATTTGATGGCTTCAGTCCTCCCCAGGATGTGGGTATACCTTCACTCTCATTATATGGGTCTCTACCCAATGATGTAACCCACTCTGGCAAAATGAGCATTCACATATTCCCTAGCAGTCTGTCCTGTGTCAGATTATCCCCTTTAAGTATCTTAAACAGGTAACTTTCCTTATTATATTTTTGAAAAGGTTTTCTCAGCATTATACTCTCAATGAACATCTGACAATCTCTTATGTTCATATGTTGCCCCACCCTCCCCCCAATTTCGTGGGCAATATTACCCGTCCTTCCATCCCTACCACCCTCAAGCCCATAAAGCCCCACCCAAAGGTAACCCTATGCCCCCATTTTATCCTTCCATGTACACTTCCTTACCTCCAGCTTATCATAGATTTCACCCATGTAGATGTCAACTTACATCCTTCTTCTACCACTCCAATTTCCTGTAAGCCTATCATCCAGTCTCTAGCTCTCTGAGGCAGCTTGGTTTACTTATTTCATATCATTGAGGTCATGTAGTATATGTCCTTCAATGCCTGGGTTGCTTCACTCAACATAAGGTTCTCAAGATTCATCCATGTTATCATGTGTGTTTGTAGTGTATTTGTTCTTAAAGCCGAGTAGTATTCCATTGTATGTATATAGCACATTTTACTGATCCACTCATCTGTTGATGGGCATTTGGGTTGATTCCACCTTTTGGCGATAGTGAACAATGCTGCTATAAACATTGGTGTGCAGATATCGGTTTGTGTCCTTGTTTTCAGTTCTGCTGGGTATATACACAGCAGTGAAATTGCTGGGTCATACATATGGCAAATCTATGGTTAGTCTTTTGAGAAACCACCAAAATGTCCTCCATAATGGTTGGATCCTTCTGCATTCCCACCAGCAGTGGATGAGTGTTCCCATTCCTCCACATCCTCTCCAGCATTTGTATTCTTCTGTTTTTTTCATAGCTGCCAATCTTATGGGATTAAGATGGTATCTCATTATAGTTTTGATTTGCATTTCCCTGATTTGGAGCATTTTTTCATGTGCTTTTTAGCCATTTGTATTTCTTCTTTGGAGAAGTGTCTGTTTAAATCTTTTTCCCATTTTTTAAATGGGTTGTTTATCTTTCTATTTTCAAGATATAGGAGTTCTTTATATATGCAAGTTATAATTCTCCTGTCTGATATATGGTTACCAAGTATATCTCCCATTGTGTAGGCTACCTTTTCACTTTCTTGAGAAATTTCTTTGAGGTGCAGAAGGCTTTAATTTTGAGGAGGTCCCATTTATCTATTTGTTCTTTTGATGCTCGTGCTTTTGGTGTTAAGTTCATGAAGCCATTTCCTATCACAAGGTCTCGTATATGCTTCCCTACATTGCTTTCCAAAGTCTTTATGGTCTTGGCTCTTATATTTAGGTCTTTGATCCATCTTGAGTTGTTTTTGTAAAAGGTGTGAGAAGGTAATCCTCTTTCATTTTTTACATATGGATATCCAGTTCTCCAGGCACCATTTGTTGAATAGGCCATTCTCTCCCAGTTGAGACGGTTTGGTGGCTTTATCGAATATTATGTGGCTATATATATGAGGATCTATATCAGAACTCTCAATTTGGTTCCATCTGTCTATGTGTCTCTCCTTATGCCAATACCATGCTGTTTTCACTACTGTAGCTTTGTAGTATGTTTTGAAGTCAGGTAGTGTGATTCCTCCAATTTCATTTTTCTTTTTCAATGTCTTTGGCTATTCACGGCCTCTTTCCTTTCCAAATAAATTTCATAGTTAGTTTTTCTAGTTCCTTAAAGAATGCTGTGTTGATTTTTATTGGGATGCATTGAATGTGTAGATCAGTTTTGGAAGGATAGACATCTTAATAATATTTAGTCTTCCTATCCATGAACAGGGAATATCCATCTATTTATTTGTCTTCTTTGATTTCCTTGAACAGTCTTGTATAGTTCTAAGTATATAAGTTTTTTACATCTTTAGTTAAATTTATTCCTAAATATTTGATTTTTTATTTACTGTTGTGAATGGTATTTGTTTCTTGATTTCCTCCTGAACTTGCTCATTATTGGTGTACAGAAATGCTAATGATTTTTGCACATTGATCTTATAACCTGCAACTTTCCTAAACTCATTTATGATTTCTAGAAGCTTTTTGTAGACCTCTCAGGGTTTCCTATGTATAGGATCATGTCATCTGCAAATAATGAAATTTTGACTTCATTCTTTTCAATTTGAATGCCTTTTATATCTGGTTCTAGCCTCAGTACTCGAGCAAGTACTTCTAAGACAATGTTAAATAGAAGTGGTGAGAGTGGGCATCCTGTCTTGTTCCTGATCTTAGAGGAAAGGATTTTAGGATTTCACCATTGTAAACAATGTTGACTGTGGGTTTTTCATGTATACTCTTTATCATGTTCAGAAAATTTCCATGTATTCCAATCTTTTGAGTGTTTTTATCAAGAATGGGTGCTGTATTTTGTCAAATGCTTTTACTGCATCTATAGATATCATCATGTGATTTTTTTCCTTCAATCTATTTATATGGTGTATTATAGTGATTGATTTTCTTATGTTGAACCGTTCTTGCATACCTGGAATGAATCCCACTTGGTCATGGTGTATAATTCATTTAAAGTGTTGTTGAATACAGTTAGCAAGTATTTTGTTGAGGATTTTTGCATCTAGGTTCATTAGAGAAAATGGTCTGTAAATTTCCTTTCTTGTGGTGTCTTTGTTTGACTTTGGTACTAGGGTAATGTTGGCATCATAGAATGATTTTGGTAATGTTCCTTCTGTTTCAATTTTTTGGAAGATTTTCAGCAGGATTGGTGTTAGTTCTTTCCAGAATGTTTTGTAGAATTCACCTGTGAGGCCATCTGGCCCAGGGTTCTTCTTAGTTGGGAGGTTTTTAATGACTGATTCTATCTCTTTACTTGTGCTTGGTTTGTTGAGATCATCAATTTCTTTTTTCATCAATATAGGCTGCTTATGTGTTTCTAGGAATTTGTCGATTTCCTCTGAATTGTCATTTTTGTTGGAATATAGTTTTTCAAAGTATCCTCTTCTGATAGTCTTTATTTCTGTGGGGTCAGTGGTGATCTCTCCTTCCTCATTTCTTATTTTCTGTATTTGCATCTTCTCTCTTTTTCTTTGTTAGTCTCACTAAGGGTTTGTCAATTTTATTGATCTTCTCAAAGAACCAGCTCTAGGTCTTGTTTATCATTTTAAGTGCTTTCTTATTTTCTATTTCATTTAGTTCTGCTCTTATCTTTGTTCTTTCTTTCTTTCTTCTTCCTGTATGGTTACTTTGTTGTTTTTTTTACTAATTCCTCCAAATATGCAGTTTGTTCTTCAATTTTTGCTCTTTCTTCTTTTTTCGTGTATGAATTTATGGCTATAAATTTCCCTCTCAGTACTGCTTTTGCTGCATCCCATAAGTTTTGGTATGTTGTGTTATCATTATCATTAATTTAAAGGTAGTTATTAATTTCTTTTGAGACTTCCTCTTTGACCCACTCTTTTTCTGAGAGTGTGCTGTTTAATTTTCGTATCTTGGTGTGAATTCTGGGCTTCTGCCCCTTGCAAATTTCCTGTTTCACTCTACTGTTGTCAGAGATATTATTTTATATGATTTCAGTCTTTCTGAATTCATTGAGCCTTTCTTTGTGGCCTAGCATGTGGTGTATCTTGGAGAATGATCCGTGTGCACTTGAGAAAAATGTATATCCTGTTGTATTTGGGTGTAATGATCTTTATGTGTCTATTAGATCCAGCTCCTCTAATATACTGTTCAAATATTTTCTTTATTTAGTGATTCTCTTTTGAGATGTTCTGTCCAAAGTTGATAGTGGTGTATTAAAATCTCCCTCTATAATTGTAGAGGCATGTATTCTTTCACTTAGTTTTTCCAGTGTTTGCCTCATGTATTTGGAGGCGCCCTTGTTAGGAGCATAAATATTTATGATTGTTCATTCTTCTTGAGAGATTGTCCCTTTCACTAATATGTAGTATTTTTCTTTTCCTCTCACAATTATTTTGCATTTAAAGTCCATTTTTTCTGATATTAATATAGCTACTCATGCCTTTTTTTGGTTATTGTTTGCTTGTAAGATTGTTTTTCAACCATTCACTTTCAGCCTCCATGAATCCCTGGGTCTAAGATGTGTTTCTTGTAGACATCGTATAGGTGGGTCATATTTCCTTATCCAATGTCCCAGTCTGAATCTTTTGATAGGTGAGTTTAATCCATTGACATTCAGTGTTATTACTTTCAAGGAATTATTTATGTTAGCCATATTTTGATTGAACTTGTGTTTGTCATATTTTGTTTGTTTTTTCCTTCTCTTTTTGTCTTTTTTGTTGCTCTTACATGCTCCTCCAACTCTGCCTCTCCTGTTTTTTCCTTTCTTCCTGCAGAACTCCCTTTAATATTTCTTGAAGGGGAGGTTTCTTGTTGGCTCTTTCAATTTCTGTTTATCTCTGAATATTTTTAACTCTCCATCATTTTTGAATGCTAATTTAGCTGGGTAGAGTATTCTTGGTTGGAAATTTTTTTCTTTTAGTACCTTGACTATATCATACCACTGCCTTCATGCCTCCATGGTTTCAGATGAGAAATCTGCACTTAATCTTATGGAGCCTCCCTTGTATGTGATGTTTTTCTTTTCTCTTGCTGCTTTTAGAATTTTCTCTTTGTCTTGAGCATTGGACAATTTGACAAGTATATGTCTTGGGGTGGGCCTGTTGGGGTTTTGATGTTTGGGGTGCGTTGTGCTTCCTGGATATGTATATCTGTCTCTCTCATTAGATTTGGGAAGTTTTCAGCCATTATTTCCTGGAACACTGCTTTTGTCACCTTTCCATTCTCTTCTCCTTCTGGGATGCCTATGATATGTATGTTTGTGCATTTTGCGTTGTCATTCAGGTCCCTAATTCCCAGCTGGATTTTTTCTATGTTTTTGTCAATCAATTCTACTATCTGTTTGATTTCCAATGTACTTTCTTCCACGTCTCCTCTGCCTCTTCTCATCTGTTTCTATTTGCTGTGAGTGTATTTTTGATTTCTTGAACTGTGGTGTTCATCCCCATCATATCTGTTATCTTTTTGCGTATGTCTGCAATTTCCTCTTCAAGTGTTTTCTTCATATTGTTAAATTCTTCCTTTACTTCATTAAGTTGGTCTCTAATATATGTTCTGAGATCTTAAATTACTTGTCTGATGTTCTGCTTCCCGTCCTGGTTTCTAGTTTGTTCATTGGATTCAGCCATGTTTTCCTGATTATTGGTTTGGTTTGTAGTTTTTTGTTGCTGTCTGATCATCATTTTATCTTGATGGGTTTAATCAGTTCCTTAGTTTCTTTGTCTAGTCTTGGGGATTAATTAGTTTTTGTTCTTGCATAAGTGTTATATCTTCTCTTTGTCACTTTGTTCTTCTTATTCTAATTTCTTGTCGATGGCTGAGTTTACTTTGAAGGAAAATATTAGGGCTAGGGAAAGGAAATTGTGTAAGAAAAGAAAGTGTGTAAAGTAGTATTAGTAATAAATATTAACAGAGCAACAATGTGAGATCTGGGGGAATGGATATCAGACTCATGTAAGTTGTGTAGAGTTATAGCAGTAAGCAGAGCACCTATAATGTGACAGTCAACTGAATATGGAGAGGAATATAGTATGAATTTAAAAAGCCAGTGTTTTCATGAGAGAGGGAAAGAGAAAAGAAAGACAATAATATTGAGTGGATAAAAGACAGAAAACAGAACAAAGGCATTAGAAATCAAAAGTTAGACAATTTGAGGACCAAAGAAAGGGAGGTGGAATGCAAGGGAGACAGTAGATAATGGAGGATAGCAAGATCTGGGGGCAAGGGGATAATGTAGGTGGCCAAAATCAATTCACACAGAAACAAGGAAATGAAGGATGAGGAAACACAGCAAATGTGAGGCACTCCCTGCAGCACCTATTGTAAAAATAAAATAAAATAAGAAGAAAAAGAGAGAAAAGAAAAAAAAGAAGGAAAAAAAGGGAGTTAGGCAAAGAAAAGGGAGGGAAACAAGCAAGAAAAAGAAAAGAAGAAAGAAAAAAACCTAAATAAACAAAAAGGACCTTGGGGGATACAATGGGAGAAAAGACTGGCAGATAATGGAATATTAGCAACCAAGGCAATTAAAAAAAGAAAAGAAAAAAGAGAAAAAGGCAAAAAAAAAACCCCACAAACGCCAAGGGCTAGGACAATCAAGGACCTAAGATGGACCTCAGGGTGTGGTGGATTCAGGGATGGAAGTCTGTGATATTGCAGACTCAAGAGGTGTGAGTCTCTGGGGTATGGGCACCAGGGTTTAGGGGACACAGACCTGGGAACCATGCATCCAGTTAACAGGGAGCCTGGGAGCACCACAGTGCAACACAGCCTTCAGAGATCCTCGTAGCTGGGCACCAGCCCTAGGGGGAGGGGTCATGCCTGCAAACTCTGACCTTTGTGTCAGAAACCCAAAATTCCACCTTTCACAAGAACCTCTTCTGTCACTGTCTCACCAAATAGTCTTCATGACACCTCCTGCCCTGCAAGCCCCCAAAACAGCCTCCTGAGGGCACCGCTGTACTACAAACAATTCAGGGACTGCTGCAGATGGCCTGCCAGCCCTAGGGGAAGCGGCTCTAGCTGGAAGCTCTGATCTCCATGTCAGAAATCCAAAATTCCACGTCTCACAAAAATCTTCTCCAACTTTGTCTCACCAAATTGGCTTCCAGACAACAACTATAGAAATGATCCCTGTCATATTTTTTTTAATGTAATATTTTTACAAAATCAATATAAAAAAAAAAATTGGCTTCCAGACAACTCCCACCCTGCAAGCCCCTGAAACAGCCTGCTGGGGATGACGCTGTACTACAAACATTTTGGGGATGTCTCAGATGGGCCTTCTGCCCTAGGGAGAGGGGCTCTAGCTGGAAGCTCTGATCTTTGTGTCAGAAACCCAAAATTCCATGTCTCGCAAGAATCACCTCCATCTCTGTCTCACCAAATTGACTTCCAGACACCTCCCACCCTGCAAGCCCCTGAATAGCCTGTTCAGGGCTTGGGAACTCCCCAGCGCAGCAAAGCCTCCAGGAATCGCCGACGCCAGTCCGCCAGCCCCAGGGGGAAGTATCCCATGTGCAGCCCTGATCTCCATAAAAGAGACCCAAAATTCTACCTTTTACAAGAATCTTCTCTGTCACCGTCCCACTAAATCAATGTCCAGACACCTCCTGTCCTGCAAACACCTGAAACAGCCCAGTCCAGCAAAATTCCAACCCTACTCAGCCACTTCTTTGCAGGAGAGATTATAAGGTGCACTCAGATGCCATCTTGCCCTACCTCTGTGCTTTACACTTTTATAAATATTTGGTGAAATTTATTATGACCTCTATCCATTACTGTCGCATCATGCCGAACATACCCATTGCCCCCCAGTTAATCCTCTTTCATCTATTCTTTTTCTTTTCCCCCTCCCCTCAGGACCCATAGTGACAACCAAGCTTCACTGCTTGAAGGACAAGATTCATAGATACTTGCATAAATGCCGAGGGATTGCCATACTAGTCTGTCCTCCCATATTGGGGTCAACTCTGCTCTTTAGAAATACTCTCTCCTCTCTTTGAGAACATCAGGTCTCCCCAGGATGGGGGTGTAACACCTTCCAGCTCATTGTGTAAGTCTACACCCACTGATATAACACACTATGACAAGATGAGTTCTCTCACACACACTCCCTAGAAGCCTGCCTTCATTCACCTTAAACCATTAACTTTCCTTATTTTATTTTCTAAAGAGTTTTATCAACATACAAAGTGAGGAATAAATGGAAGAGTTTGACTCACCACTGTATATACAGGGCAACACCTATTACACTGATGAAAGGGAAAATATAAAAAAATTTTTAAATGATATTTTTTCAGTTTTATAAAGATTTATTTATTTCTCTCCCCTTCTCCCAGCTGCCCCAGTTGTCTGTTCTCTGTGTCCATTTGCTGTGTGTTCTTCCCTGTCCGCTTCTATTCCTGTCAGTGTCATCCAGAATCTGTGTCTCTCTTTGTTGCGTCATCTTGCTGTGTCAGCTCTCCATGTGTGCAGCACCACTCCTGGGCAGGCTGAACTTTCTTTTGTGTTGGGTAGCTCTCCTTATGGGGCACACTCCTTGTGTGTGAGGCTCCTCTATGCAGGGGACACCCCTGTGTGACATGGCACTCCTTGCATGCATCAGCACTGCATGTAGGACCAGCTCCACAGGGGTCAAGGAGGCTCTGGGTATGAACCATGGGCCTCCCATGTGGTAGGCAGATGCTCTAATCATTGAGCCAAGTCCACTTCCTTTTTCAGTTTTTTATACCCCAATTTATTTTTTAATTTATTTTAGTTTTTCTAAATTATTATGTATTCTATTTCTAATCTTTAAACCTATCATTTCTATTTCACTTTCTTATTACTTGAATTTGGCAATATATTAAGCTTCATTTTTGGGAAGTTTTGGATATCACAGATGGGTTCAACTATGGCAGGGGAAGAGCACTGAGGTGGGGTGTCACTGATGGGGGATGCATGGGTGGGAGGGAGTTCTCTAGGGCATGCATATAGGGTATATAGATAAGTTTGAATGTTTGCTGGGTATTGACATAGTGGGTAGAGTTTCACATGAGAACTGAGGGACTGCTGAATTCCCATTCTGGGGAACTCTGTCACACTCTCCAATAGAGCAGCAACAATTCCCTAAGTGCAAGGGCAAGTACCAATGAAGAAGGATGCTCCAAAATGGGTCCTTGATACTGAGGACTGTGTTTATGAGCCTGTGTGTTTGGAATGTCAACTAGGTCTAGAGATGCAGGATACCTGAGAGTTACCTTCTGAGAGCCTTCATGTTGCTTAAATGTGGCCACTCTCTAAGCTAAACTCAGCATGTAAATGCATTATGTTTTCCCCAGTGTGGGACATGACTCCCAGGGATGAGCCTCCCTGGTGCTGAGGAATTATGACCAAGCACCAGCTGGTGAAGCAACTTGAAAAAGTCCTTGATTAAAAGGGGGAAATGGTAAAGACAAATGAATTCATATGGCTAAGAGACTTCAAAATGAGTTGAGAGGTCATCATAGGAGTTGTACTTATACTTGTTTCAGCACCATCTCAGAGGCCAAATGAGGTACAACACCAGGTATTGGTACTACTGAGGGGTATGGAGACACCCCAGTCTTACAGTCATGGCCTTGCCAGGGGGCCTTACTTTGGAATTTGTGCTCTGGAGTGTGATGGAGTTGGACTCAGATGTGACCTCTCTACACATGCCTCTTCTCTCACTTTTATTGTACCTGTGGTTGGCACTGGGGTTGGTATATGCTCAGATGACTTGAATCTGGACTGTCCATGTGCCAGCTGGGTCCTGAAACCAAGAAGAGTTGGTACACATAGTCTCCAGTTTGTTGGACTACCCAGGTTAGCTAATAAGTTGGTGAGGGTGGTCAACCACCACACCAGGGAACTGAGAGTGTCTACAACTACAACTGCAAGTGAGACCTAAGCCCCCATCAACATACAGGTGTAGTGAGTATCACCATCCTAGTGTTGTCAGGATGGAGGAATTAAAGTATGGATTAGAGTCGACTTAGTGTTTTTCTTCTGTTATTATTGTGACTCTAGCAATGGAAGAAACCAAATCACTGATGTGGAGACAGTGGCCATGGGCATTGCTGAAGGCAGGGAGAGGAAAGAAGAGATGTGATATGAGGGCATTTTTGAGATTTGGAGTTGTCCTGAATGATATTGCAGGGATAGATACAGGACATTATATATCCTGCCATAACCAAGTGAGTCGACTGGGAGAGAGTGTAAACTCTAGTCCATGCCTTATAGTAATTCTCCAAAATGTATTCATCAAGTTCAATGAATGTGCCACACTGATAAAAGAGGTTTTTGATGAGGGAGGAGAGGTGGCTGGGGTGGCAAGTGGTGGTATATGGGAACCTCTTTTATTTTCTAATGTAACATTTTGTATGATCTGTTTATCTTTTAAAAAAAGATAATAAAAAATTTAAAAAAATGAGAAAAAAATGCTGTGTTGATTTTTATTGGGATTGCATTAAATCTGTAGATCTGTTTGGGTAGGATAGACATCTTAATGATATTTAGTCTTCCTATCCAGGAACAGGGACTATTCTTCCACTTATTTCCATCTTCTTTTATTTCCTTTAATAGTGTTGTGCAGTTTTCTGTGTATAAGTCTTTTACATCTTTAGTTAAATTTATTCTTAGGTATTTGATTTTTGATTTACTATTGTAAATGGTATTTTTTTCATGATTTCCTCCTTAGATTGCTCATTATTGGTGTACAGAACTGCTACTGATTTTTGCATATTGATCTTATAACCTGTGACTTTACTGAACTCATTTATAAGTTCTACATGCTTTGTTGTAGATTTCTTAGTGTTTTCTATGTATAGGATCATGCCATCTGCATATAGTGAAATTTTGACTACTTTTTTTCCAATTTGGATGCCTTTTATATCTGTTTCTTGCCTCAGTGCTTGAGGAAGTACTTCTAACATAGTGTTAAATGGGAGGGGTAATAGTGGGCATGCTTACCTTGTTCCAGATCTTAGAGGGAAAGATTTAAGATTTCACCATTGTAAATGATGTTAGCTGTGAGATTTTCATATATACCCTTTATCATGTTTGGAAACTTTCCCTCTATTTCCGTCTTTTGCAGTGTTTTTATCAGGAAGTTGTGCTGTATTTTGTCAAATGCTTTTTCTGCATCTATATATATGATCATGTGATTTGTTTCTTTTTTCTCTTCATGTGGTATATTACATGGGTTGATTTTCTTATGTTGAATCATTCTTTTATATCAGGGATGATACCCACTTGGTCATGGTGTATAATTCATTTAATGGGTTGTTGAATATGATTAGCAAGTATTTTGTTGAGGATTTTAGCATCTAAGTTCCTTAGGGGAAGCAGACTTGGCCCAGTGGATAGAGTGTCCGTCTACCACATGGGAGGTCCATGGTTCAAACCCAGGGCCTCCTTGACCCATGTGGAGCTGGCCCATGTGCAGTGGTGATGCGTGCAAGGAGTGCCGTGCCATGCAGGGGTGCCCCCTGCATAGGGAAGCCCCATGTGCAAGGAGTGCACCCCATAAGGAGAGCTGCCCAGTGTTAAAGAAGTTCAGCCTGCACAGGAATGGTGCCACACACACAGAGAGTTGACACAGCAAGATGATGCAACAAAAAGAAACACAGATTCCCATGCCACTGACAACAACAGAAGTGGACAAAAAGAACATGCAGCAAATGGACGCAGAGAACAGACAACTGTGGCAGGGGGGAAGGGAAGAAAAATAAATAAAATAAATCTTTAAAAAAAAGGAACATTAAGCTTTGAAAAAAAGTTCATTAGATAGTTTGGTCTGTTATTTTCCTTTCTTGTGGAGTTTTTGGCTTTGGTATTAGGGTAATGATAACATCATAGAGTGAGTTAAACAGTGTTCCTTCTATTTAATGTTTTGGAAGAGTTTAAGCAAGATTGTTGTTAGTTATTTCTAGAATATTTTGTAGAATTCACCTGTGAAGCTGTCTGGCCCAGGGCACTTCTTAGTTGGGAGGTTTTTAATAACTGATCCTATCACTTTACTTGTTATTGGGTTGTTGAGATCAATTTCTTCTTTCCTCAATGTAGGCTACTTATGTGTTTCTAAGAATTTGTCCATTTTCTTTAAATTGCCCTTCTTGTTATCATACAATTTTTCAAAGTATCCTCTTATGATAATCATTATTTCTGTTGGATCAGTGGTGATATCGCCTTTTTCAGTTTTTTTTTTTTTTGTATTTTCATCTTATCTCTTTTTTTCATTTTTAGTGTAGCTAAGAGGTTTTCAATTTATTGCTCTTCTCAAAGAACTGGCTCTTGGTTTTGTTTATTTTTTCCTGTGTTTTCTTATTTTCTATTTCACTTAGTTCTGCTATGATCTTTGTTATTTCTTTCTTTCCTCTCTTTGGTGTTAGTTAGTCTTGTTTTTTTTTAACCAATACCTCCAAGTGTGCAGTTAGGTCTTCAGTTTTAATTGTTTCTTCTTATTGGGTACATGGATTTAGGCTATGAGTTTCCCTCTCAGTTCATCTTTTGCTGCATCTCATAAGTTTTGAAATGTTTTGTTGGCATTTCCATTAGTTTCAATGTATTTACTGATTTCTTTTGAGATTTTCTCTTTGATCCTCTCTTTTTCTAAAAGTTTGGGGCTTAACTTCCATATCTTTGTACCTAATCTGTTTCTCTGGCCCTTGCACATTTTCAGCTTCATTCCATTGTGGTCTGTGAAATTATTTTGTATGATTTCAGTCTTTCTGAATCCATTGAGACTTTCTCTGTGGCCTACCATGTGGTCTATCTTGGAGAATGACACTTGTGCACCTGAGAAGAATGTATATCCAGCTGCATTTGGGTTTAGTGTTCTGTATATGCGTATTGGGTCCAGATCCTCTAATTTATTGTTCCATGTCTTTGTTTCTTTGTTGGCTGTTGAGGTGTTCTGTCTAATGGAGATAATGGTGTATTAAAGTACCCAATTCTAATTGTAGAAGCGTCTATTCATCCACTTATATTTTCCAGTGTTTGCCTCATGTATTTTGAGGTGCCCTCATTAGGTACATAAATGTTTATGATTGTACTTTCTTCTTGAAATATTACTCCTTTTATGAATATATAGTGTCCACCTTTGTCTCTCACTATAGTTTTGTATTTAAAGTTTTTTTTTGTCTGATATTAGCATAGCTACTCCTGCCCTTTTTTGGTTATTGTTTGCTTGTAAGTTTGCTTTCTAGCCATTCATATTCACCCTCCTTGAATTCCTGGGTCTAAGGTGGGTTTCCTCTGGACAGCATATAGAAAGGTCATATTTTTCTTATCCATTCTTCCAGTCTGTATCTCTTGACTGGTGAGTTTAATCCATTAACACTCTGTGTTATTACTCTCAAGGAAATACTTACATTAACCATATTTTCTTTGGGTTTATGTATGTCATATGTTGATTTTATTTCTCTTTTTTCTTTTTATTTGTTCTTCCACTCTCCTTCATCTCTGTCTCTCCTAGTTCCTCCCTTTCAACTTGCAGAATTCCCTCTAGTATTTCTTGATGGGCAAGTTTCTTATTGGTGTAATCTCTTAGTTTCTGTTTATCTGTGAATATTTGAACTCTCCATCATTTTTGAATGCCACCTTTGCTGGATAGAGTATTCTTGGCTGGAAACTTTTTTCTTTAAGTACCATGCCTATGTCATCCTGCTGTCTTCTTGCCTCTGTGGTTTCAGTTGAGAAATCAGCACTTATCTTATTGAGCTTCCCTTGTATGTGATGGTTCTCTTTTCCCTTGCTGCCTTCAGTGTTTTCTCTTTGTCTTGAGCATTGGATAATTTGACAAGTATATGTCTTGGAGTAGGCCTCTTTGGATTTAAATTGGTGTGTGTTCCACTTCCTGGACATGTACATCCACCTTCCTCAACTGGTTTGTGACATTTTCAGGCATTATTTCCTCCAGTATCCCTTCTTTCCCCTTTCGCTTCTATTCTCCTTCTAGGATCCCTATAATGCATATGTTTTTGCATTTTTTTTTTTTTTTTTGTCATTCAAATCCCTAACTCCCTGCTGGATTTTTTCTATCTTTTTATTGATCAGTTCTATTATCTGTTTGATTTCAGATGTTCTGTCTTCCACATCACTAATTCTTTCCTCTGCTTGTTTAAATATGTTGTTATTTGCTGAGAGCACATTTTTGATTTCTTGATTGTGCCATTAATCACCATCATATTTGTTATCTTTTTGGGTATGTTTACAATTTCTTCAGTATGATTTCCCAGTGTTTTCTTAATACCCTTAATCTCTTCCTTCACTTCATTAAGTTGGTCCATGATATTTATTTGGAGAGTTTTTATTAGTTGTTCAATTATTTGCTCCTCTTCCTGATTTTAATTTGTTTATTGGACTGGATCATATCTTCCTGTTTATTGCTATGGTTTGTAATTTTTTGTTCCTGTCCAGTCTTCATTTTTTCTTGATGGTTTTGTTCAGTTGATTAGCTTTTCCTTCTAATTGAGGGTTTTATTTAGTTGCTGTTTTTGTGTGTGTGTTAATTTTTCTCTTTGATACTTTGTTCTTCTTATTCTATTTCCTTCTTGTTGTATAAGTTCCCTTGAAGGTAAAAGCTTAGGACCAGGGAAAGCAAAAGTAGTAAGAAAAGAAAAAGCATAATACTAATGTTGAAATTAAAATTTAGCAGAAGACCTGTATAAGACCTAGGAGAATGAATACTATACTGATGTAAGCAGTGTATAGTTATAGGAATAAAAAGTGTAATACCTATAATGAAATGGGAAACTGAGTATGGAGAAGAATATAGTATGAATTAAAAGGCCAGTATGATGATGAGAGAGGGAAAGAGAAAAGAAAGGACCAGAACAGAAAGAGTTAATAAAAGATAGGAAACAGAATAGAAGTGCTAGAAATATGTAACCAGAAAAATTGGGGGCTAAACAAAGAGAGGCTGAATGTAAGAGCAACAACAGAAGGTGGAAGATAGAAAGATGTAGAAAGGAAAAGAGATAACATTGGTATCCAAGATTAGTACACACAGAAAAGAGGAAATCAAGGAAGAGGAAACTCAGCAAGCAAGAAACAAGCTGGCAGCACCTAATTTAAAAAAGAAAGGGGGAGGATAAAAAGGAAGGAAAGGCAAGAAAACAACAACAAAAAAATCATACAAATCCATAAGCAAGGAGTCAACCAAACACTAGGAAAAAATAGACTTCCTCTGAAGTGCCTGTGGAGTTTGTCAAGTTGCTGGTGTTTATCAATCAATTACCCTGCAGTTTTCTCACTGCATATTTTAAAGTGGGTTTTAGTGAGCAAACTAAGTTAAATTATATAACAAAAGTAAACTTTTTTTCTTCCTAGGAAAAATAGGAGACCCAACAGAAGCTAATACAAGCATAATGTCTATGTTTTCCCTGTCCTAAAGTATCAGCTAGATGTTTAATATGCCAGTGGGTCACTACTCTAAGAGAAGCCAGGACTTGAACTAGAGATTTTGTATATTCAAGTCTCAGACTCCTCCATTGAGCTAAATTTTCTCATTCATTTGATTTGCTCTTCAGAAAGAGTCTCTTTCCCAGGGGCAGGATTGACTCTTTCCAACTGGATAAACTGCTGATTAGGAATCTGTCCTCACACATATCCCCCTTTAATTTTTTCCAACTGCTTTCTCTCCCAGGGCAGCTGGAAGCGATGCTTGTGTGAAAGTTCCCTTTTGAAATTCAAATGGACACTGGTGACTTAACTCACCACAGAAAGAAAATGACTCTCAGTCTCTTTGAGGGAGAGCATCCACACCTTGTGGGAGCCCTAAATATGCTCTTGGAGGCTTATTAAGCATAAGCACTTCCTACTGTCCCCTCCCTTAGGTGAGTTGCAAAGGACTAGTTAATTGCCTGACTCCACCTTCTCCCAGACCAATTTTCCCTCTCGTGGGGAGGTTAAGTAAATCAGGCTGCCTCAGCAGATTTGCCTCTCCCTTCTGGTTTCTCCTCAAGCCAACTGGTATGCTCCTCAAAGCTAAAAAAAGGGGTTCCAGACAATTGAGCTCACACTCAGGGAACCCCTCTCCATCCTTCACCAGAACCCTCCTACTCTCAGAGTTTGTTTTCTCCAGCTGGGTGACTGGCAAGGGTCAGGGAACTGCTGCAGTTACCTGCCCCAAGGAAAGGGCTTAGCCCTCCCACAGCTCCAGGCACAATTGCCAGAAACCTGTGGTTTTACCTTTAACAATCCCTCTTTTTATTTTGCTATCTCTTGATTGATGCCCTGAAGCCTCCTGCTTTGTGGGTTCCCAAAGCAGCTCACTGAGGCAGGATTTTGCTCCCACTCAGCTGTGTTTTTTTGTAGAAGAGGTGATGTAAGTGCACTTAATCTGATGCCATCTTGCCCCTACCCTCCTCTTTTTTTAAAAAAGGAGTTTAAGATTACATAAATGGGGAAGCGGACTTGGCCCAGTGGTTAGGGCATCCATCTACCATATGGGAGGTCTGCAGTTCAAACCCTGGGCCTCCTTGACCCGTGTGGAGCTGGTCCATGCGCAGTGCTGATGTGTGCAAAGAGTGCCCTGCCACACAGGGGTGTCCCCCATGTAGGGGAGACTCACCCATAAGGAGAGCCACCCAGCATGAAAGAAAGTGCAGCCTGCCTAAGAATGGCACCACCCACATGGAGAGCTGACACAACAAGATGATGCAACAAAAAGAAACACAGATTCCCATGCTGCTGACAACAACAGAAGTGGACAAAGAAGAAGACACAGCAAATAGTTACAGAGAACAGGCAACCAGGGTGGTGGGCGGGGGGGGGGGGAGAAGGGAAGAGAAATAAATAAATAAATCTTTTAAAAAAGATTACATAAATGTTACATTGAAAAGTATGGGATTCCCATATACCCCACACCATCCCCATTCCACACTTTCCCCCATGAACAACATATTTCATTAGTGTGGTACATTTGTTAAAATTGATGAACACATTTTGAAACATTGTTACCATGGTCTAAAGTTTACATTATGTTTTATACTCTTTACTACACAATTTCATAGGATTTGACAAAATGTATTATGGTTTGTACCCATCATACATACAGAATGATTCCAATATCTCAAAAATTTCCCATACTGTGCATATTCTTCACTCTTCCTCCACTCAGAACTACTGGTGCCCACTGTCTTTATATCAATGTTACAAAATCTTCCATTACTAGAATAACAATGTCTAATTTTGTCTATAGTTTCATTCACCACCTTATGTTCCTCTATCTTGAGAATTTGGGGATTGTGATGCCCATTCTGGGAGGGGGCTTAGATCCCATGGGACAGTTGGATGGAAATGTCTTGCTTGCAGCTGTAGATGCTCTAATTCTTTTTGTGATGGGGATATGCCATCATTTTTTTTTTCAGTTGTCCTGGGTGAGTCTGATGAACTTGAGAGAAGGTGTTGGCTACAACTCTGCTGAGATTCAGGACTCACCCAACATATAAATAGCTTTAAGAGTTGTCTCTGCCACATATATTTAATTGGTGAAGTGCTAATTATAGGTTCAAATAAATGGGTCAGAAGAACAATGTGTAGGAATATCATAAATGAGTCTAACTCTGATACACTGGGGGAGATACGTTATCATCTATTCCAAGGTAAGGCTCACCAAGGAGGTGCCAATTTCCTGGGTTTGTCTGCCCTGCCTATAGTGTCTAGATATCTCTAGAGCCCTCAGAAGCACCACTACCTGAGGCTTTGTTTACTGTGGCAGTCAGTGAGATCCTCCTGAGATGTACAAAAGGTTAACATTTGAAGTGACCACCTCATGTATTTTGAAATCCCTTAGGCATAAAAATTCATTTGTTTTCAAATGCATTGTGAGTTGGCCTTTGGTATTAATCCTTCAGTGCCAGGGAGTATCAACCCAGAGTCATGTCCCATGTCATGGGGGAGGTAGTGAATTTATTTGCTGAGTTTGGCTTAGAGAAAGGCCATATTTGAACAACAAGGAGGCTTTCAGGAGGTAAATCTTTGGCAATATACATTATGAGGCTAAGTTTCAATTTCACAAGAACAAGGTTCATAAGTAAAAGGCTTGGTGCATCAGTCTGTCCTCCTTTGCTAGGCACTACCCAGGTACTCTAGAGATTCTTGCCACTCTGTGACAGAATGTAGCAGAACTTCCCAGGATGAGAATTCAATATTCCATTGGTTATTCTGTGAGTATCCTCCAACCAAGATGATACCCCATGACCACATGAACATATTTATATTCCATAGATGCATGCCTGAGATACACCCCTCTCCATGCATCTGCCACCACTGATACTCCAGGTAAGATCCTCCCTTACCACAGTTGCAACCCTTCTTCAGTTCAAAACCTGCTCAAAAACTAAGCCAAAAGTTAATAAAATAAAAAATAAAATAAATTTGCATTATGTCTTTCATCACCATAAGATCTCTTATCTGTTATGTATATTGACAGTTTCTTCTGTATGTTCCCCCAGTGTCTATTTTTTTCCATTTTATTTTCTGAGAAGCTTTATTTTACAGATAGTTACCTAGAAAGTGTAGAGGATTCTTAGGGATTCCCATGTACCCCACTTCCTCCTTCTTCCCCCACATCCTACCAAACCAATAGTATCCTACATGAATATAGGACATTTGTTAAATTGATGAACAAATATTGAAGCTTTGCTACTATAATTCAGAGTTTACATTATAATTTACCTTTTGCACTGCATAATTTTATAGGTTCTGAAAAAAATGTATAAGGGCCTGTATCTATCATTTCAAAATCATGTTGAACAATTCCAATGCCCCAAAGATGCCCTATGTTCCACACATTCTTCCCGTCCTTTCCCTTTGGAACCTATAGCAATCACTAAATTTCAAATTTTTAAAAAGATTTGTTTATTTATTTGTTTATTTATTTATTTCTCTCCCCTCCCCCCCACCTCGGTTGTCTGTTTTCTGTGTCTATTTGCTGGCATCTTCTTTGTCCACTTCTGTTGTTGTCAGCAGCACGGAATCTGTGTTTATTTTGGTTGCATCATCTTTTTGTGTCAGCTCTCCATGTGTGTGGCATCATTCCTGGGCAGGCTGCACTTTCTTTCACACTGGGCAGCTCTCTTTACGGGGCACACTCCTTGCGCGTGGGGCTCCCCTTTGTGGGGGACACCCCTGTATGGCATGGCACTCCTTGTGTGCATCGGCACTGCACATGGGCCAGCTCCCCATGGGTCAAGGAGGCCTGGGGTTTGAACTGCGGGCCTCCCATGTGTTAGATGGATGTCCTAACCACTGGGCCAAGTCCGCCACCCTATATTTCAATTTTTGAAGAATAAGTTTCATAGTTACATACAATAATATTGTGGTCTTGACATACTGAAAATATGGCTGGGGAGGGTTACTGTTTCAGGGCACCTTTGTGGGGAGATATGTGGGAAAGAGTGCACCTGGGCCATATTCACAAAAAACTAACATAAAACATTCCCATCATTGTAGTTTAAACCTCAACCCACAATTTCCCAGGGTTCTCTTGTTTCTTCCTCCAGTCCTTCCCTCAGTTCCATGCATAGTCCATCCCAACCCTGTCACACTGCACATCCTCACATTCCAGCACCATTGACCCCACTCATGTCCCTACACCACCATCACCCTTCACCACCAAACCCTCCCTTATGATGGGTTTTGCCCATATTGAGGATCATCTCACCCCATTCTACTCCCTTTCTGTAACCTGATAACCTATCTTCCAGAATCTAGCTCTGTGTGTTTGCTCAATAGGCTTATGTCATATCAGTGAGGTGACGCAATATTTGTCCTCCAGTGCCCGGCTTACATCACTCAACATAAGGTCTTCAAAATTCATCTGTGTTGTTGCATGTGTCAATATTTCCTTCCTTCTTAGAGCTGTGTAAAATTGTATGTATATACCACATTTTTCTCATTCATTCATCTGTTGATAGACACAGGTTGCTTCCAACTTTTGTCAATAGTGAATAATGCTGCTATGAACATTGGTGTGCATATATCTGGGTATGCATATATCAGCAGTGGGATTGCTGAATCTTATGACAATTCTTTATTTACTTTCCAGAGGAACTGCCAAGGTGTCCTCCACAATGTCTGCACCATTCTATATTCCCATCAGCAGTGGTTGAGCATTCCCATTCCTATACATCCTCTCCAAAATTTGCAGTTCTGTTTTTTTAATAGTTGTCAGTCAAATAGATGTAAAGTGATATCTCATTGTAGTTTTGATTTGCATTTCCCTAATACTTAATGATGAGACTATTTCATGTGCTTTTTAGCTATTTGTATTTCCTCTTTGGAAAAGTGTCTATTCAAGTCTCTTTCCCATTTTTAAAACAGGTTGTCTTTTTATTTTCAAGATGTAGGATTTCTATATATGCTGGATACCAGGCCCTTATCAGATAAGTTGTTCCCAAATATTTTTTCCCATTGAATGGGCTGCCATTTCACTTTCTTGACAAACAGCTTAGAAGCATAAAATTTTTAAATTTTGAGGAGGTCCTATTTATCTATTTTTCTTTTGTTGCTTGTGCTTTGGGTTTAAAGCTTATAAAAACATTTCTTATTATAAGATCTCACAAATGCCTCCATACATTATGTTCTAGACTCATTTCTTTATTTAAATTTTAAATTTTTAAAAAGATATTTACATTAATTACATAAATGTTACATTAAAAATATAAGGGATTCCCATATACCCAAATTTCTACCCCTCCCACACTTTCCCACATTAACAACATCCTTCATTAGTATGGTACATTCATGGAAATTGATGGACACATTTTGGAGCATTGCCACTCAGCATGGATTATAGTTTACACTGTAGTTTATACTCTCCCATACAATTCTGTAGGTTATGGCAAGATATATAATGAACTGTATTTCTTTTTGCAGTGTAATTTAGGATGATTCCCAAGTCCTGAAAATACCCCCATATTATACCTGCTTTCTCTCTTCCTGACCTCAGAACCTCCAGTGGCTACTGCCTCCACATCAATGATATATCTTCTTCCCTTGATAGAATCACCATAAGTCTATAGTACAATAACAGTAAGCCCAGTCTAGTGCAATAGCTCATTCCCCAATCCTGAGGATTCTAGGATGGATGGTGATGCCCACTCCATAACTAATTGAGAGAGGACTTCAGTCGCATATGGCTGATGGATGGGACTCTCTTGTTTGCAGTTGTAGATTCTCTTGGTTCCTTGGTATGGCGGTTGTTCATCATTATCTCCTTGTTAGTTGTCCTGGGTGAGTCCAATGAACTGCAGAGTAGGTGTTGCAACTCCACTGAGGCTCAGGGCACTACTGGCACATGGACAGCCCAATGATTCAAGTCTCTCAGATGTACCCCTATAAACTCCAGCACCAACTATAGGTTCAAATAGAAGGGACCAAAGAGCCAAGTGTAGGGAAAACATGACTGAGTCCAATTCTGTCACACTGGGGAGCACAAACTTCAAAGTAGGGCCCACTCTCAAAGCACCAAACTTATGAGCTATGTGCCCTGACCATTGTGCCTGGGTGACTCCAGAGCCCTGAAGAGCTCCATTATTTGGGGTAGGGTCCAATTGGGCAGTCAATGAGATCCTACTGTGATACGTGTAAGTTTAACCTCTGGAATGACCTCCTGACTCACCTTGAAGTCTCTTAGCTATAAAAGCTCATTTGTCTTTACCTTTCTCCCCTTTTGGTCAAGGCCTTTTTCTGATTGCATTGTGGGTGGTGCTTGGTAGTAATCCCTTGGTGCCAGGGAAACTCATCCCTGGGTGTCATGTCCCACATTGGGGAAAGTTATTGCCTTTATATGCTGAGTTTGACTTAGAGGCCACATTTGAGCAACAAGGAGGCCTTCAGGAGGTAATGATTAGTCACCCTTAATACCAGGCTAAGTTTCCATTTCAAGAGCAAAGACTCATAAGCCATCATCAATTTCAAGGGCCCATTAATGGACAGTCCTCCTTCACTAACCATTGCTTCTGTACTTGGGGGATTTTTGCTCTTCCATTAGAGAATGTGGCAGAGCTCCTCAGGATGGGAATTCAATATTCTTTCAGTTACTGTGTGAATCTCCATCCACTGTGACAATGTCCCATGAACATTTGAACACATTTATATGCCTTATATCTATGCCCAGATGAACCTCTTCTCATGTTTCCCCCATCACTGACACCCCACAAAAATGGTACTCCCCTGCCACAGTTGTAACCCTGCTGTGATCCAAAAGATCCTTGAAAATGAAGCCAATGAAATAGCCAAGTGCAATTAATAAGAAAATGAAAAATAATGATAGTTTTAAAAGTAAGAAATAAAATACAAAAAAAATTTAAAAATAAAAAATTTGGGATAATAAAAATAATGAAAAAATATTAATTTTTTTGACATTTTGCCTTTCATCACTATAAGATCTGTTGTCTTGTATGTACAGTGACATTTTCCTTCATTTATTCCCCTAACATTTTCGTTTTTTATTTTGTCTTAAGAAAAATTTTAGGTCAGAGCAAAGTCATGAAGAGAATATAGGGGACTCCCATATATCCAACATCAATCCCCTTTTTATTCTTTTCCTATTAATAACATTTTATATGTGGTTGGTACATTTGTTGCAACTGATACATGAACACTGAAACATAGCTACCAACCATGGTCAATGGTTTATATTATGGTTTACAGTTTGGACCATACTCTTCTTAAATTTTGATGAAACTTAACATAGCCTGTATCATCATTGCAAGATCATGTAGAACACTTCCATCACCCTCAGAATGCTGCCTGTTTGATCTATTTTATTCTTCCCCCCACCTCCCCTCGAGACCCATGGCAACCACCAGGCTTCATTCTTTGCAGAACCAGAATCACAGTTACTTGCAGCAACACTGAGGGCTTCACACTGGCCTGTCCTCCCCTATTAGGCACCACCCATGCTATTGAGAGACTCTCACCCCTCTCTCTGAGAACATAGTAGCACCTCACAGGATGGGAGTCCAATATTTTCCCACTCATTATGTGAGGCTTCACCTACTGATATAACACACTATGTCAAGATGAACACTCACATACTCCCTAGAAGCCTACCCCTGGTGCATCCTGTCCTAATGCCCCCCTAAATGGACCCTACCTTATCGTATTGTCAAAAGAGCATTTCCAACATTGTAGTTTCAAACATGTACCCACCAATCCCCAGTGTTCATCTGCTTCCTACCCTAACTCTACCCCCAGTTCCATGGACAGTCTACCACCACCCCCACCCCCTACTTCCCTGACATACCTGCACCCGCAGCCCAGCCCAATAGTATTACTGCACTACTGTCATGTCCCACCACTGCTTAACTACACCCTTCCACCTTATCAGAGATTTTGCCCATATGGGCATTGGCTCACAGCCTTCTTCTTCCTTTCTATTTTCTGTAAAACTATCTACCAGACTCTAGCTCTATAAGTCTGCTCAATTTGCTTAATTCATATCAGTGAGGTCATGTAATATTTGTCCTTCAGTGCCTGGTTTGCTTAATTCAACATAAGGTCCTCAAGATTCATCATGTTATATCCCATGTTTAAACACTATTCCTTCTTTCAGCAGAGATATATTCCATTGTATGCATATACCACATTTTATTTATCCATTAATCTGTTGAAGGGCATTTGAATTGATTCCAACTTTTGGTAATGGTGAATAATGCTGCTTTGAACATTGGTGTGCATACATCTCTTTGTGTCCTTCCTTTCAATTCTTCTGGATATATTCCCAGCAGTGGAATTGCTGCATCATATGGCAGTTTTACATTTAGTTTTCTGAGGAACCTCCATACTGTCCTCCACAATGTTTGCACCATTCTACATTCCCACCAGCAGTGGATGAGCTTTCCCATTCCTCCACATCTTCTCCAACACTTATAGTCCTATGATTTCTAATAGCTACCAGTCTAATGGATGTAAGATGATATCTTATTATAGTTTTGATTTACTTTTCCCTAGTAGCTAATGATGTTGACCATCTTTCATGTGCTTTTTAGTCATTTGTATTTCTTCTTTGTCAATTCAAATCACTTCCCCATTTTAAAAATGGATTGTTTGTCTTTTTATTTTCAAGGTGTAGGCTTTCATAACATATGCAGGATATTAGGTCCCTTTCAGATACATGATTACCAAATATTTTCTCCATTGGGTAGGCAGACTTTCACTTTCTTGACAAACTCCTTTGAAGTGCAAAAGTTTTTAATTTTAAGGTGGTCCCATTTTATCTATATTTTTCTTTTGCTGTTCATGCTTTGAGTGTGAAGCTCATGGAACCATTTCCTATTACTTGATCCTGAGGATGGTCCCATAAATTATCCTTCAAGGTCCTTATCGTCTTCACTTTTATATATAGACCTTTGATTTATTTTGAGTTAATTTTTGTATAAGGTGTGAGATGGTGTTCCTCTTTCATTTACTTGGATGTGGATATCTAGTTCTCCAAGCACTATGTATTTTTTAAAAATTTATTTCTCTCTCCTTCCCCCCCAGTTGTCTACTCTCTGTGTCCATTCATTGTGTGTTCTTCTGTGACTGTTTCTATCCTTATCAGTAGCACCAGAAATCTGTGTTTCTTTTGTTGCATCATCTTGTTGTGTCAGCTCTCCATGTGTGTAGCACCATTCTTGGGCAGGCTGCACTTTCTTTTGCACTGGGTGCACTCTTTGCATGTGGGGCTCCTCTACGTGGGGGACACCCTGCATGGCAAAGCACTCCTTGTGTGCATCAGCACTGCACAAGGGCCAGCTCCACACGGGTCAAGGAGACCCAGGGTTTGAACCGTGGACCTCCCATGTGGTAGGTAGACACTCTAACTATTGGGCAAAGTCTGCTTTCAAGCATTATGTATTGAAGAGGCCATTCTCTCCTACTTTAGTGGGTTTGATGGCCTCATCTAATATCCAGATGGCTGTATATGCAAGGATCTGTATCAGAGCTCTCAGTTCAGTTCCATTGGTCAGTATGTCTATACTTGGGACAATGCCATGAAGTTTTTTCTTTTTTTTAAAATTAAAGTTAGTAGATCACAAGGAATGTTACATTAAAAAACACAAGAAAAAAAAACACATAAAAAGTTCCCATATAACCCACTCCCCACCCCCCACAACATCATTTTTGTAAATTGTATTATTTTGAATATATATACATTACACACACACAAAGTTACACTAAAAAATATAAGAGATTCCTGTATACTCCCCACCACCCTACCCCGCTCCTCCCACACCAACAACCTCCCTCATCATTGTGGCACACTCATTGCACTCAGTGAACACATTTTGGGGCACTGCTGCACTACACAGATAATAGTTTACCCTGTAGTTCACACTCTCCCCCAGTACATTCAGTGGGTTATGGCAGGATATATAAAGTCTAGCATCTGAATCTGCAATATCATTAAGGACAACTCAAAATCCCAAAAATGCCCCCATGTCACATCTCTTCTACCCTCTCCCTATCCTCAGCAACTACTGTGGCCACTTTCTCCACCTCGATGCTAAAATTTCTTTTATTACTCATCACAATAATTTTATTGTAGACTATCAGTAAGTCCACTCTAGTCCATATTTGATTCCTCCATTCTGTGGACCCTGGAATGCTGATGTCCTCTCCACCTCTAGATCAAGAGGGGGCTTAGATTCCACATGGATGATGGATGCAATTCCTCTGCTTACAGTTGTAGGAACTCTTGATTCCCTGGTATGGTGGTTGACCATCTTCACCTCCCTGTTAGCTGACATGGGTAAGACCAACAAACAAGAGAGTAGGATTCACCACTCTGCTGAGGCTCAGGGCCCAGCTGGCACATGGGCAGTCCAGAGATTCAAGTCTCCTGAGTATGGACCATCCCTAGTGCTGACCACATGTTCAGTAAAAGTGACAGAAGAGGCATGTGTAGAGAAGTCACATCTGAGTCCAGCTCCATCACACTCAGGAGCACAAATTCCAAAGTAGGGTCCTCTGACATGGCACAGAGCTCCAAATCCATCTGCCATGACCATATACCCTGTGGATATCCATAGCCTTCAGGAGAGCCAGTACCTAGGATTGTTGAATCTACTTTGACTTTTTCTGGGGTCCTGCTGAGGTGTGCATGAGCATGACCCCTCTGATGACCTCTCGACTCTTTTTGGAAGACTCCTAGCCATATCAACTCATTTGTCTTTGCTTTTCCCCCATTTTACTCAAGGTCAAAGAACAGTTTTTAACACTTGATCCAACATGTAGGCTGAGATATTCTGCTGGTCTGAGTTGACCCTTTTATTCAGGGTATCTTTCTAGTTGCTTCTCCAGTTAGTGATTGGTAGTAATCCCTCAGCCCCAGGGGAGCTCATCACCAGGAGTCATGTCCCATGTTGGAGGGAAGATAATGCATTTACATACTGAGTTTGGCTTAGAGAGTGGCCACACTTAAGCAACATGGAGGCTCTCAGGAGGTAAATTTTATGCACTCTACAGCTCTAGACCTAGTTCATATATCAGGTACACAGGCTCCTAAGCATAGTCATCAGTATCAAGGGCTCATTATTGGACCATCCTTCCTTGTTGATCTTTGCCATTGCACTTGGGGTGCCATTCAGTTTAGACCACTGTATCTTTGTAGTATGTTTTAAAGTCAGGGAGTCCAATTCCCCCTATTTCATTTTTCAGTTTCAATGTCTTTGGCTGTTCATGGCTTCTTGTCCCTCCAAATAAATTTTATAGTTAGTTTTTCCCATTCATTAATAAATGGTGTGGTTTTTTAAAATTTGGGTTGTGTAAAGTCTGTAAATCAGTTTGGGTAGGATAGACATATTAATGATTCTCAGAATTCCTATCCATGGACAGGGAATATTCTTCCATTTATTTAGTCCCTCTTCAATTTCCTTTAACAGTGTTTTGTAGTTTTCTGCATATAAGTAATTTGCTTCTTTAGTTAAACTTATTCCTAGGTATTTGATTCTTTTAGTTGCTATTGTAAATGGTATTTTTTCCTTTATTTCCTTCTTAATTTGCTCATTACTGGTATGCAGTAAATGCTACTGATTTTTTGCACATTAATTTTTTAAAAGATTTATTTTATTTCTCTCTCCTCCCTGTTTCCCCCTGTTGTCTGCTCTCTGTGTCCATTTGCATGTGTTCTTCTGTGTCTGCTTGTATTCTCATTAGTTGGCACTGGGAACTGATCCTGGGACCTTCTAGAGTGGAAGAGAGGTGATTACTCTCTTGTGCCACCTCAACTTCCTGTTCTGTTATGTCTTCTAATTTTCTCTCCTGTGTCTCTTGTTGAGTCATCTTGCTGCACCAGCTCTCAGTGTCAGCTGGCGCTCCTGCATGGGGTGGCTTTCTGGCACCGGTTGGCATTCCCACTCAGGGGGTCACTCCTGCATGGGGCAGCATTCCAGAGTGGGCTGGCACTCTGCTTGGGCATTGAACCCTGGACCTCCTATATGGTAGATGGGAGCCCAGTTGGTTGAGCCACATCCATTTCCCAGCACATTGATCTTAGAGTGTGTGACTTTACTGAACTCATTTATAAACTCTAGAAACTTTGTTGTAGATTTCTCAGGGCTTTCTATGTATAGGATCTTGTCATCTGGAAGTTGTGAAATTTTTACTTCTTCCTTTTGAATTGGATACTTTAAAAAATCTTCTTCTTGCCTAAGTGCTCAAGCAAATACTTCTAACACAGTATTAAATAGGATTAGTGATAGTGGGCATCCTTGTCTTGTTCCCAATCTTAGAAGGAAATCATTTAGAATTTCACTATTGTACATGATGTTAGCTGTGGGTTTTCCATTTATACCCTTTATCATGTTGAAGAAGTTTCCTTTTATCCCTTTCCTTTTTAGTGTTATCAGTAAAGGGGGCAGTATTTTGTCAAATGCTTTTTCTGCATTTATAGAGAGGATTACATGATTTTTTTCTTTGAATCTGTTAATGTGGTGTATAATATTGATTGCTTATCTTACATTGAACTATCCTTGCATACCAGGGATGGAACCCACTTGGTCATGATGTATAATTCTATTTTTTTTTTAAGATTTATTTTTATTTATTTAATTCCCATCCCCTCCCCCAGTTGTCTGTTTTCTGTGTCTTTTTGCTGCATCTTGTTTCTTTGTCCGCTTCTGTTGTCATCAGCGGCACGGGAAGTGTGGGCGGTGCCATTCCTGGGCAGGCTGCACTTTCTTTCACGCTGGGCAGCTCTCCTTATGGGTGCATTCCTTGCGCATGGGGCTCCCCTAAGCGGGGGACACCCCTGTGTGGCATGGCACTCCTTGCACGCATCAGCACTGCGCATCGGCCAGCTCCACATGGGTCAAGGAGGCCTGGGGTTTGAACCCCGGACCTCCCATGTGGTAGACGGACGCCCTAACCACTGGGCCAAAGTCCGTTTCCCATGATGTATAATTCATTTGATGTGTTGTTGAATATGATTAGCAAGTATTTTGTTCAGGATTTTAGCATCTAGTTTCTTAGAGAGATTGGTCTGTAATTTTCCTTTCTTGTGGTGTCTTTGTTTGACTTTGGTATTAGGACAATGTTGGCACCATAAAATGAATTAGGCAATGTTCCTACCACTTCTATTTTTTGGAAAAGTTTAAGCAGGATTGCTGTTATTTGGTAGAGTTCAGCTGTGAAGGTGTCTCATTCTGGGCTGTTCTTAGTTGGGAGGCTTTTGATGGCTGATTCTATCTTGTTACTTGTGTTTAGTCTGTTGAGTTCATTAATTTCCTTTTTTGTCCATGTAGGTTCCTTGTTTATTTCTAGGTATTTGTCCATTTCCTCTAAGTTACCCATCTTGTTGGCATATAATTTTTCAAAGTATCCTCTTGTGATACTTTTTATTTCTGTAGGGTCAGTGGTGATATCCTCTTCCTCATTTCTTATTTTGTGTGTTTGTATCTTCCTTATTTTAGTCTAGCTAAGGGCTTGTCAGTTTTATTGATCTTCTCAAGAAGGAGCTTTTGGTTTATTTAATTTTTCTAGTGCTTTCTTATTTTCAATTTCATTTGGTTCTGCTCTAATCTTTGTTATTTCTTTCTTTCTACTTCCTTTGGGCAAGTTTGTTTTTCTTTTTCTAATCCTTCCAGGTATGTGTTAGGTCTTTTATTTAAGTTTTCTTCTTTTTAAAATAGGCATTTATCATTAAGAATTTCCCTCTCAGTATAGCTTTTGCTGCATCCCTTGCATTTTGTTATGCTCTGTTATTTTCATTTGTTTCAAGGTAGTACTGCTTTCTTTTGCAATTTTCTCCTTGACCACTGTTTGTCTAAGAGTGTGTCATTTAACTCCCATATCTTTGTGCCTAATCTACTTCTCTGTCCCTTACTAATTTCCAGCTTCATTCCATTGTGCTCAGAGAAATTACTTTGTAAAATTTCAATCCTTTTGAATTCATTGATAGTTGTTCTGTGGCTCAGGATGTGGTCTATGTTGAAGAATGATCCATGTGTACTCTAGAAGAATGTATATCCCACTGTATTTGGGTGTAATGTTCTGTGCATGTCTATTAGGTCCAGATCCTCTAATGTGATTTTCAAAGTTCTTTTTTCTTGATTGATTCTTTGTTGAGATGTTCTATCCAATGCTGATAATGGTTTATTAGAGTCCCCCACTATAATTATACAGGCATCTATTTCCACTTAGGTTTTCAAGTGTTTGCCTTATGTATTTTGTGACATCTTGATTAGGTGCATGAATGTTTATGATTGTTCTTTCTTCTTAAATGGTTACCCCTTTTATTAATATATAGTGTCCATCTTTGTCTCTTGCAATAGTTTTGCATCTAAATTCTATTTTGTGTAATATTACTATAGTGACTCCCACAAGTTTTTTGGTGAATTTTTTTGCTTGTAAAATTGTTTTCTAAATTTCCATTTTCAGTCTCCTTGAATCCCTGGTCATAGGTGGGTTTCTGGTAGACAACATATAGATGGGTCATATTTCCTTGTCCACTTTGCCAGTTGTGTCTCTTGACTGGTGAGTTTAATCCATTAACCTAAAATGTCATTAATGTCAAGGAATTACTTATATTAAACATATTTTCTCTGGGCTTATGTATGTCATATGTTTTTTTTTTTTTTAATTTCTCCTTTTGTGATTTTAGTTGTTCTTACACTTTCTTCCAGCTCTCCCTCTCCTGCATTTTCCTTTTGACTTGCAGAACTCCCTTCAGATTTTTTTTCCATTTTTTATCCTTTTTAAAAAAAGATACATAGATCACACAAAATGTTACATTAAAAAATATAAGAGGTTCCCATATACCCCACTCCCCACAACCCCCACTCCTCCCACATCAACAACTTTTTTCATTAGTGTGGTACATTCATTGAATTTGATAAGGACATTTTGGAGCATTGTTACAAAGCACTGATTATACTTTATGTTGTAATATACACTCTCTCACAGTTCATTCAGTGGGTTATGGCAGGGTATATATTATCCTGCATCTGTCCCTGCAATATCATTCAGGACTTCTCCAAGACCCCAAAATGCCCCAATATCAAACCTCTTTTTCCCTCTCCCTGCCTTCAGCAACACCCATGGCCACTGTCTCCACATCAATGATATAATTTCTTCCGTTACTAGAGTCATAATAGTTCTATAGTAGAATACCAGTAAATCCACTCTAATCCATACTTTATTCCTCCATCCTGTGGACCCTGGGGTGGTGATGTCCACTCCACCTCTAAATTGAGAGAGGGCTTAGATCCCACATGGCTGATAGATGGGATTCTCCTATTTGCAGCTGTAGACTTTCTCAGTTCCCTGGTCTGGTGGTTGATCATCCTCACATCCATGTTAGCTGACTTGGGTAAGTCCAATAAACAGGAGAAGGTGTTGCAACTCTGTTGGCATAGAGACAGTCCAGAGGTTCAAGTCTCCTGGGCATACACCAATCCCAGTACCAACCATAGGTTCAGTAAAAGTGACAGAAGAGGTATATGGTGAAAGATCACATCTGAGCCCAACTCAATGACACTCAGGAGCACAAATTCCAAAGTAGGGTCCACTGGCAAGGTACTGAACTCCAGAGCATCTGTCATGACCATAGGACCTATGTGTCTCTGTAGCCCTCAGGAGCACCAGTACCTGGGGTTGTATCTATTTTTGCTGTCTCTGAGAGTCTGCTGAGATGTGCATAAGCATGACCCCTCTGATGATTTCCTGACTCATTGTGAAGTCTCTTAGCCCTATAAACTCCTTTGCCTTTACTATTTCTCCCTTTTATTCAAGGTCTTTTCCCAGTTGCATTACCAACTGATGCTTGGTAGTAATCCCTCCGTGCCAGGGAGGCTCATCCCTGGGAGTCATGTCCCACAATGGGGAGAAGGTAATGCATTTACATGCTGTGTTTGGCTTAGAGAGTTGGTCACATCTGAGAAACATGGAGGCTCTCAGGAGGTAACTCTTAGGTACCCTGCAGCTCTAGGCCTAGTTTAAATTTAAGCACACAGACTCTTAAGCACAGTCATCAGTATCAAGGGCCCATCATAAACTAAATGTCACATATACATACAGTGTAATACTACTCAGTTGTAATAAGTAATACTGTACTAACACATGGGATAACATGATTGAATCTGGAGGATCTTATGTTGAGTGAAGCAAGCCTGGTATTGAATGACAATTACTACATGACCTCTCTGATATGAATTAAGCAAATCAAGCTGTCTCAGAGAGCTAGAGACTGAAAGATAGGCTTACAGGAAATAGGGGGTGAAAGGAAGGTTGTGAGCCAATGCCCAGATGGGCAAAATCTATGATAAAGTGGAGGCAAGTGTTTGTGCAGTGAAAGAATAAGACAGGGGCATAGGAATAGTATTGGTTTGGACTTTGTAGGCTTGAGGGGGATAGGGTTGGGAGGATGAATCAGATGGTCCAAGGAATTGGGGGAAGTGTTGGGGAGACCAAGTGAACATGGGAGATTGTTAGGCATGTGGTTGAAACTATAGTGATGAGAAAACTCTTTAGAAAATATAATAAGAATGGGTTACTTATTTAAGGTGTTTGGGGGGGGCACATGGCACAGGGTGCACCTGGAGCAGACTTCTAGGGAGTGTGTGAGTGCTCATTATGTTATAGTGTTGTTGTATCAGTGGGTGCAGACCCATACAATGAGTGAGAAGGTGTTATGCCCCCTTCCTGGGGAGACCTGATGTTCTCAAACAGGGCAGTGTGTCTCTAGAGAGCATGGTTGGCTCCAAATGGGAGAGGTCAGACTAGTGTGTCAAGCCCTCAGCATTGTTCAAGTATCTATGAATCTTGTCCTTCAAGCAGTGATGCTTGGTTGTCACTGTGGGCCCCAAGGGGAGGGGGAGAGAGGAATAGAATAGTTGGAAGAGGGGGTAACTGGGAGAAAAGGGAATGTTCTGCATGAACCTGCAATGAAGGATACAGGTCATATTAACTGTCACCAAAAATTTATAAAATTGTACAGTCTAAAATGTAAACCATACTGTAAACCATAATGTGACCAAAAATTTATAAAAGTGTACAGTCTAAAATGTAAACCATCATGGAACTATGGTTAGTAGCTATGATTCAATATCTGTACATTGCGAAGCGGACTTGGCCCAATGGATAGGGCATCTGTCTAACACATGGGAGGTCCACAGTTCAAACCCTGGGCCTCCTTGACCCATGTGGAACTGGCCCACACACAGTGCTGATGCATACAAGGAGTGCCGTGCCGTGCCATGCAGGAGTGGGGCTCCCCTGCCATGCCACACAGGGGAGGAGCACACACAAGGAGTGCACCCTGTAAGGAGAGCCGAACAGCACAAAAAAAAGTTCAGCCTGCCCAGGAATGGCATCACACACACAGAGAGCTGATGCAGCAAGATGACGCAACAAGAAGAGACACAGATTCCCATGCCACTGACAACAACAGAAACGGACAAAAGAACATGCAGTGAATGAACACAGAGAACAGACAATTGGGGAGGGGGGAAGGGGAGAGAAATAAATAAAAAATAAATGTTTAAAAAAAATCTGTACATCACTTGCAGCAAATGTAGCATCCACATGTAAAAAGATCATTGCTGGGGAAAGGGCGAAAGGTTTTTATGTTGGTTATATGGGAGTTCCTAATATTCTATATGTGACTTTATTGTGACCTAAAACTTTTTTGAAGACACAATAAAAAAAAGGTTTAAACACTGAGGAAGAAATGGAAGAGATAGCCTTGCCAACATACATACAAGGCAACACCTATTACGGTAATAAAAGGCAAAACATGAAAAAAATTGGTTATGATATTTCAATTTTTAAATTTTCCAATTTATCTTTTACTTTATTTTAGGTTTTCTAAATTATTATGTCTTCTATTTCTAATCTTTTTTTAAAAAGATTTATTTATTTCTCTTCTCTTCCCCCCACCCCAGTTGTCTGTTCTCTGTGTCTATTTGCTGCATATTCTTCTTTGTCTGCTTCTGTTGTTGTCAGTGGCACGGAAATCTGTGTTTCTTTTTGTTGCGTCATCTTGTTGTGTCAGCTCTCCATGTGTGTGGCACCATTCCTGGGCAGGCTGAACTTTCTTTTCCCGCTGGGCAGCTCTCTTTATGGGGTGCACTCCTTGCGCATGGGACTCCCCTACGTGGGGACACGCCTGTGTGGCAGGGTACTCCTTGTGCACATCAGCACTGTGCATGGGCCAGCTCCACACGGGTCAAGGAGGCTGGAGGTTTGAACCGTGTACCTCCCATGTGGTAGAAGAATGCCCTAACCACTGGGCCAAGTCTGCTTCCCTCTATTTCTAATCTTAAACATATCATTATTATTTTATTTTCCTATTAATTGAATTTGGCAATATATTAGATTTTATTTTTGAAGAAGTTTTGGATCTTCTTTTGGGGTTCAACTCTGGCTGGGGAGGAGCACTGATGTGGGGTGTCATTAATGGGGGGTGTATAGGTGAGAAGGAGTTCTCCAGGACATGCATATAGGGTACATAGATATGTTCAGAAATTCTTTGGATATTGATACTTTGAGTAGAGTTTCACAGGACAAGTGAGCGAGTGCTGAGTTCCCATTCTGGGAAACTGTGTCACATTCCCCAATAGAGCAACAAGAATCCCCCAAGTGCAAGGGCAAAGACATTAGTATTTCTTGAAGGGCAGGTTTCTAATTGACACACTCTCTTAATTTCTGTTTCTCTGTGAGTATTTTGAACTCTTCCTCATTTTTTTTTTTGCAGGTAAAATAGATATTTTATTTTATTTTTTTGTCTTTATTTTTTTAATATTACCTTCAAAAAACATGAGGTCCCCACATATCCCCCACCCCCCTCACCCCACTCCTCCCCCCATAACAACAATCTCCTCCATCATCATGAGACATTCATTGCATTTGGTGAATACATCTCTGAGCACCACTGCACCTCATGGTCAATGGTCCACACCATAGCCCACACTCTCCCACAGTCCACCCAGTGGGCCATGGGAGGACACACAATGTCTGGTAACTGTCCCTGCAACACCACCCAGGACAACTCCAAGTCCAAAAAAGGCCCCCACATCTCATCTCTTCCTCCCACTCCCTACCCCCAGCAGCCACCATGGCCACTTTCTCCACACCAATGCCACGTTTTTTTTGATTACTAATCACAATAGTTCATGAATAGAAAGTTATCAGAGGGGTTGCCCTTATGCACACCTGAGCAGAGTCCCAGAGACAGATAAAGTAGATATAACTCCAGGTATTGGTTCTCCTGAGGGCTACAGAGACCCACAGTTTCTATGGTCATGGCAGATGGACTTCAGTGCCATCTCAGTTGGCCCTACTTTGGAGTTTGTGTTTCTGTGCGATGGAGCTGGACTGAGATGTGATCTTTGTTCATAAGTCTCTCCTTTTACTTTTACTGGAACTGTAGTTGGTGCTGGGGTTTAGTGTATACCCAGGGGACCTGAATCTCTGGACTGACCATGTGATAGCCAGGCCCTGAGCCTCAACAGACTTGCAACTCTTCCTCATTTTTGAATGCCAGTTTTGCTCGATAGAGAATTCTTGGGTGAAAGATTTTTTCTTTTAACACCTTAACTCTTCCACACCCCTGCCTTATTGTCTCCATGGTTTCAGATGAGAAATCAGCACTTAATCTTATTTAGCTTTATGTGATAGTTCTCATCTCTCTTGCTGTTTTCATTATTTTCTCTTTTTCTTGAGCATTGGACAATTTGACAACTATACATCTTGGAGTAGGCCTGTTGGGATTTATACTGTTTGGTGTGTGCTGCTCTTCCTGGGCATGTACATCCATCTCCCTCAATAGTGTTAGGAAGATTTCAGGAATTACTTCCTCCAACATTCCTTCTGTCACTTTTCCATTCTCTTCTCCCTCTGAGATGCATGAATGTATATGTTGGTGTGTTTCATTTTGTTGTTAAAATCCCTAAGTCCCTGCTTGATTTTTTCTCTTTTTATCTATTTGTTCTATTATCTGTTTCATTTCTGATGTTCTGTCTTCCATATTGCTAATTCTTTCCTCTGCCTCTTCAAATCTGCTGTTATGTGCTTCCAGTGTATTTTTTATTTCTTATATTATGCCATTCATCATCATATCCATTACCTTTTTAAAAAAGATTTATTTTTTATTTATTTCTCTTCCCTTCCCCGCCCCCAGTTGTCTGCTCTCTGTGTCCATTTGCTGTGTATTCTTCTGTGACCACTTCTATTCTTATCAGCGGCACCAGGAATCTGTGTTTCTTTTTGTTGTGTCATCTTGTGTCAGCTCTCCATGTGTGCAGCACCATTCTTGGGCAGGTTGCACTTTCTTTCACACTGGGTGGCTCTCCTTATGGGGTGCACTCCTTGCATGTGGGGCTCCCCTATGAGAGGGAGACCCCTGCATGGCATGGCACTCCTTGTGTGCATCAACACTGTGCATGGGCCAGCTCCACATGGGTCAAGGAGGCCCGGGGTTTGAACCGTGGACCTCCAATGTGGTAGCAGATGCCCTATCCATTGGGCCAAGTCTGCTTCCCTATTACCTTTTTATATACATTTACAATTTCTTCAGAATGTTCTCCCAGTTTCTTCTTAATATCCTTAATCTCTTCCTTCCTTCACTTCATTAAGTTGATTCATGATATTTGTTTGCACAACTCTATTAGTTGTTCCATGTTCTGGATATCCTTGTTTCAGTTTGTTCATTGGACTTGACTATGTTTCTTTTTTTAAAAATTTTTTTTGTCTTTATTTTTTTAATATTACATTCAAAAAATATGAGGTCCCCATATACCCCCCACCCACCTCACTCCTTTCCTCCCCCCATAACAATCTCCTCCATCATCATGAGACATTCATTGCATTTGGTGAATACATCTCAGAGCACCACTGCACCTCATGGTCAATGGTCCACATCATAGTCCACACTCTACCACATTCCACCCAGTGGGCCATGGGAGGACATACAATGCCTGGTAACTGTCCCTATAGCATCACCCAGGACAACTCCAAGTCCCGAAAATGCCCCCACATCACATCTCTTCCTCCCACTCCCTACCCCCAGCAGCCACCATGGCCACTTTCTCCACACCAATGCCACATTTTCTTCGATTACTAATCACAATAGTTCATGAATAGATTATTAATAAGTCCACTCTAATCCATACTCTATTCCTCCATCCTGTGGACTTTGGAATGTTTGTGTCCACTCCACATCTGTAACAAGAGGGGGCTTAGATTCCACATGGATGCTGGATGCAATCCTCCTGCTTTCAGTTGTAGGCACTCTTTGACAATGTTTCTTAATATGGTTTGTAATTTTTTGTTGGTCACTGGGCATCTGCTTATCTTGATGGGTTTATTCAGTTGATTAACTTCTCTCTCTACTCTATGGTTTATTTTGTTGTTTTTGAGCACAGTAAGTTTTCACTTTGACATTTCTTTCCTCGTATTCTTTTTCCTTGCTGTTCTCTATGGTCCCTTGAAAAGATAGTTAGGACCAGAGTAATAGGAAGAGATAGGAAGAGAAATCAAGTAATAGTAGTAATAATAGTAAAAGGTAGGAGTGGGATTGTATAAGACCTAGGAAATTGAATAACTAGCTTGAGTAAGAAATATAGAGGAATAAGATTGGAAATGTGGGCTAGAAACAATGAAACATGAAAGAGAATAGAGAAAAGTATAGAATGACTTCAAAGCCCAGAATGATAAGAGTGGAAAAGAAAAATTAAGAGAGAGAAAGAAAAACTTAAAACAAAACAAAATGTAGGATGGAGAGAGAAATGAGAACCAGAAATACTGACGTTTAAGCAGAAAGAGGTGGCATGAAATAATAGAAAACAGAAAAGATAAAGATGGAGAGAAAAGATATTGCATAAGTAGTGAAAATTGGTAAACAAAATAACAAACAAACAGAATGAAAGAAACAGGAAACACACCAACAAGAAAACAAGACAGCAGCTACTCATTTAAAAAAAAAAGAGGAAGAAGGTTAAAAACCCCACGAAACAAAGATAAACATAGAAAAAAAGCCTTCTCCCTTAGATTGCTAGGGATCGTCTCAGGCTGCTGCTATTGACCAGTCAATCACCCTGCAGCCTGTCCTTTGCAGTTTTTAAGCCAGGTTTTAGTGAGTAACATAGGGAAAATAAAAAAGGAAACTTTTAAAAAAATGAGAGATAGAAGAATAGTCAATACAAACAGAATGTCAATATGTTCCTTGTTATAAAGTTTCAGCTGGATGCCTGATACTCCTGTATCAATTCTGAGAGAGGAGCCAGGGACCAAACCAGGACCTTGTATATGCTAGGCAGGAACTCTTCCACTGAGCTGACCTGTCTCTTTAGGTTAGGGAGCCTGCAGAAGGCAATCCACCCCTTTTCCTTTCGGCAGTTTAGATTTCCAGCTTAGGCTGTTATCTCAGTCTCCTTTCTGATGTAATTCCTCTGTTTATCTGGGCTTCTGGGCATGACAACCTAACAGAGGAGATTGGCCTGTCCTATCCTTGTCATATCAGGGTCCCTTCCAACACCCAAGGGGGGGGGTAGGAACGAGTGGCTAAAACAACCACAAAGCAATCATTCTCCATCCTCCCAGATACCTCCTCTTTTCAGGGAGTTTGCAATCAAACACTGGAGCAGGGAGCTGGCGACTCCACCAAGGCTCTTTTTCCTGAGGGTGGGGTGTATGTGTCATTTCTAGCCACAAGGGTGATTCTCAAGATTTTTCTTGGCTTCCTTAGCTTTCCAGTACCCTCCTAGATGACACAGAGGACCCTCATACTCTCTACATAGCTAAAGGTTCTGGCAGGGAAGAAATCTGCTTTTCTCTCAGTGAGATGGAATTTACTGGGGAGTTTTACCCTTGCTCAATGTCTCAGGGGTGGGAGAGGGAAGAACTTCCTGTGGCTAGGAGGATCAACAACTCACAGTTTGCTCTTTCAGCTTCTTCCTCTCTGTCCCTGACTCTCCTGGGGGTTGTAAAGTAGTGTTCTAGTCTTCTATACACTGAAGCAGGTCAACAAGGCAGACCTTGGCTCCCTCTCAGTTGTTTTAGTGAGGGCTGAGCTTTAATGCCTACACCATTGGCCATGTTCTCACAGTGCCCACCCTCTGTTTTTTTAATAGCTGCCAGTCTATAGTGAGTCTTCTATTATGATTGTGGATGGTCAAATTCTCCTCAAAATAGTGTACTTTTTATAATAAACTTTGTTGTTTAAATTTAACATAAGCAGAAAAGTGAACATATTGTAATATAAACTCCACAAATTTATAGAAGATAGAACACTACATAAACTACCACTGACACTGGTCAATAAAGACCATTCTCAGCCCTCAAGAACCACCCCTGGATACTACCTCTTAGTCACTTATCACTTTTATTTTATTATAAGAATGTACACAATCTATGGAGCCATATGTATTTTAAAAATTTATTTATTGGGATACAGCTTACATACCATTAGATGTGTACAAGTCAACAGTTTTTAGTATATTGACAGAGTTATATGCACTCTTGTACCTGATATCACTGGCTTCTTCAGTGAGATTCATCCATGTTCCATTTAGCAGCTGTTTATTCTTTCTGCATAGTTTTCACTGTGTGAAAATGCATAATTTATTCATTCAACTGTTCTGTTGATGTAGGTTGTTTATAAGCGGGTATTTCCAATGCTGCCACGAATCTTCCAGCACAGGGGTTTTTTGGTGCACAGTTATGCATATTTTTGTTGGGACTATGTCTAAGAGTGAAATTTTGGCTCATAGGCTCATAGGGAATACTTACACAGTATTCAGAATTATTGAATACTGTCAAACAATTTCCCCAAATTCTTGCACCAATTCCCACCAATTGGCAATATTTTATTATCTGTATTTTGTCCATTTTGATGAGTACATAGAGTTATCATATATTTTTTTAATTTTTAAAAACATTTTTACCATTTATTTTGAACTAAATTTAGACTCACAAAAAAGTTGCAAATCCTCAGAGGTTCCCAATGTTAATGTAATCAACTAATTAATCGTTTCCATTGTTGTTAGTGCTTTGGGGAGTTGTCTTTAAGATGGTTAGTTTTGATGCCTACATTTTGCAGGCTACCCTTAAAAACCTTCCCAAGTAATTAGTAAGCTAGTCAGTTTCTTCATTACCTCTTTCCTGTACTAACTCTGACCTCATTCATGAAGGGACTTTAATTAAGAAAAGAGAAAAATTCCTGTGTGACTTTCTGCAGATGATCTCATTATACATTCTCTACATCCCGACTCTCTGTCACTCTAGATACTTGTACTACTTTGGTTCTATAGAACTTTATTGTTAATCTCTTGATCAGGAGAGCTGGGACCTGGTCTAAATAGAAACCCACCAGCTCCTTGGAAGTAAGACCCATTGACCCAAGAGAAATATCTCCTGGAGATGAGAGGAAGCATGTGGTCAGAAGAGAATTACATATACCAGCCAGGAGTTCTTTTTGAGCCATGCTCTTTAGGGATTTGAGCTTCCTTGGGGAAGAAATGCAGTGAACATTTATGTAATGAATAGATTTGGAAATTCAGCCTACAGAGTCACAGAGACTGCAAATTGTCTGCCTGTGACAACTCATTTAAAATTCCTCCTCAGATTAAGAAGCAGCACACCTCTCCCCTTCCAGTTATGATCCTTCCTGCTACCTCACTCAGTCCCTCTGCCATTACTGAAGACAGGACTTTCATCTCCACTACTCAACATTCAGAAGAGAAGTGAAGAATTCCTCACTGATGACTCCAAGGTAATCCAAATGTCTCTGTGAATGCTATGGACATT